>NC_071505.1:342435608-342756704 GCF_027887155.1 Malaclemys terrapin pileata
TTTATATACTTTTCAGGTTTGAATTGTGCGGGTTGTCATTATTCACACAGGTAAGGCCAAAGTTTTTATTATATGATTTTTAGAATGACATTAAACTGGCAACTTTCAGATCTAGCTCCAGCTGCACACATTCCTGAGGTTTGGAGTGATCTGGATCTGGGGAGGTTTGGCTCAATCCTTTTAGAGATGTCGCCAGCAGAAATTGAAAAACACGACTCGTGTTAGAAAGGCTGTAAAGGAGCCTGATTTTCAAAGAGTGCTGTGCACCTGCTGTGATGGATAGGGCAGTTTCCTTCAAGAGCCTTGCAAAACCTCATTGGAGTGAGCTTAATCTTTACAGTCCGTTGTATTAAATGCAAAGTATATGTATTATTATGAGACTGTATGTAACTTCTCTGGAGGCAGAGATGTGGCCAATGTAAACCTTGGGAAGCGACATGAGCTTCAAAAGATTATTTCAACAATGTGCCAGACAACAGGGAACTTTTGGGACAAAGTTAAGTGGGATTCCTAGGAAATACCCAGGGAGAGGTGAATGCAAACTCCCACCTCTGGATCCAGCCCTTTGAAGCTATACTCTGAGAAGAGAACCGTTGCTTACCTGCTCCTGGAATTAGAAGATCAGAGGCCTGAATGGTGTAATGGAGAAACTGACTTATTCATAGTTGTTCTTATTCTGAGCAACAGCGGTTAGGAATTTATACCCACAGAATAATCCTGGGGAGGGGTTTGAAGGACTGATCATGCCCCAGGATCCTTGCTTGAGCTGGGGTGATCTCAGGTAAGCTTATTAGCATGTGTGTAGATTCTTTTATTGTTTAAATATGTTTTCTCTTTCTTGCTTTCACCTTAAGAATATATGGGCTTGCTTAGCAAGGGATGTGTAGTCACTTATAACTGGGAGCAGTTACACTGCATACCACTCTGGAGAGAAAGCAAAGTGCAGCTGCCGGCCAGAGAGGCTGTCTGGCTTGTAGACAGGAGACTGTGCAGCCTGGAAGTACTCCAGGCAGGAGGGCGAGAGATGCATGTCTCCACCCAAGAAAGGCAGTGACTGGGGAGCCAGAAGCAAAGAGTGGGTGCCCTTGCTGGCAGGGCCGGCTCTGGCTTTTTTGCCGCCGTAGGCAAAAAAGCCACCCGCCGCCCTGCCCGCCCGCCCCTCCCCCCGCCAGCGCGGCAGAGGAGGGCGCCGAGCAATCCCTGACCGGCCGGAGCGCGGGGGGAGGGCGGCGAACCCGCCGCGGCTCTGCTCTCCCCAGTGGCCAGAGCGCCGGGGGAAGGCGGAGAGCCCCCGGCGGCCAGAGCGCCGGGAGGAGGGCGGAGAGCCCAGCCTTGGCTCCCTGCTCTCCCCGGCGGCCAGAGCGCCGGGAGCAGGGCGGGGAGCCCGGCCGGGGCTCTCCGCTCTCCCTGGCGGCTAGAGCGCTGGGAGGAGGGCGGGGAGCCCGACTGGGGCTCCCCGCTCTCCCCGGCGGCCAGAGTGCCGGGAGCAGGGCGGGGAGCCCGACCGGGGCTCTCCGCTCTCCCCGGCGGCCAGAGCGCCGGGAGCAGGGCGGGGAGCCCGACTGGGGCTCTCCGCTCTCCCCAGCGGCCAGAGCGCCGGGAGGAGGGCCGCTCTCCCCGGCCGGGGCTCCCCGCTCTCCCCGGCAGCCAGAGCGCCGGGAGGAGGGCCGCTCTCCCCGGCCGGGGCTCTCCGCTCTCCCCGGCGGCCAGAGTGGCGAGGGGAGGGCGGAGAGCCCCTGGCGGCCGGAGCGCCGTGGGGAGGGTGGCGAGCCCAGTCGCGGCCCCCTCTCGGGCAGGAGCGCCCCGCCGCGCCGCCCCCCTCCAGGCGCCGCCCCAAGCACATGCTTGGTGGGCTGTGCCTGGAGTCGGCCCTGCTTGCTGGACCACTAGAGGGAAATACAACTGCCTGAGCCGTGACATCTGCCTGCTGCAAATAAAGGCCCTTTAAGGTGTCTCAAGTGGGGCACTGGAAAACTGAGGCCCCCTAAAATCACCAGTGACTTTTGCAAATCTTGGCCAGTGAGTTTGATTCTGAGCTCAGCTACCCTGGTGTAAATCTGGAGTCACTCCATTGACCTCATTTACACCACGGTAATGGAGATCAGATCTAGTGAAAAGATGTGAGAGAGACACTGAAAGGGAACGTTCTAATGTCATCCAGAAACGAGCTGTGGAGATTGTAGCTTTATTGTACCATCACTCACATGCCATCAGGGAGGGGCCTTGCAACCAGAGCTTCTGCCTGTTCTTTGTTGCATTCATGAATGACTCATGGGGGTGATAATAAGCGAGGGATCGTGCAGAGAGGGGCTGTGAAGGTTCCCTACGCAGCTCTGACAATGCACTTCAGCCCTGACATGCTGCATTCCTGCTGTCCCAGTTCTGGGCCTCCCACTCCCCTCACAGCTCTACCAAAGCACCCGAGGCCATGGCGACACTTAAAAATTAGATCGACCTAGTGATGTTGCTCAGGCTGTGAAAAGTTTGCACCCTGCGCGACATAACTAGGTCGACCTAACTGCCTGTGTAGATGCAGCGAAGGTTGATGGAAAAATTCTTACGTCAACCTTGCTGTCACCTCTCGGGGAGGTGGATTAACTACATCAGTGGAAAAACCCCTTCTGTCAGTGCCAGAAGCATCTATTCTACAGCGCCACAGTGACACAGCTGCAGAGTCCTAGCTTCTGTGGTCTAGACATACACTCTATCTTAACCTGCAGCTCCTCTTGGAATTCCAGTTCTGGGCCTCATTTCATCTCCGTTGTGACCGTCAGAATTCCCCGCCACTCCAATTCCGGGGCTCGCACAGCTCTGTTAATGCTCCTTCATTTCGCCAAGCAGCATCCATCGCTATTCCTGTTTCGGACCCCATACGAACCCCGCTAAGGCATCTCAACCTGAACTTCAGTGCCGTTGGCTCCTCCAGGGCTGGGCTCCACACACCTTTGCCAATGCATCCCCATCCTGCTCTGCAAACTTCCTCCTTTTCCTGGCCTGGTCCCCACAGAGCTCTGCCAACGTACGTCAGTGTTGACCTGTAACAGCCCCCTGCCATTCCTGTCCTGGACTCCACACAGCTCTGCCATTACACCTGATTCCTGACCTGTAGCCACCCCCTGCTGGTCTAGTGCAGGACCCCACACTGCTCTAGCAATGCACCTCCATCCTGACCTGCAACAACCCCTGCTAGCCCGGCTGCAGGCCCCACGCAGCTTTTGTCAATGTACGTCAGTGCTGACCTGCACCAGCCCCCTGCTAGCTCCGTCCCGGGGTTTAGCAGTTGCAGACCTGTAATTCTTTTGTAACGTTGTGTTTATTGTTGTTATCCACGTTGCTATTGTACGGAGGGTAATCTGGGGAGAATCTGGAGCAATTCCCAGATGGCTAAAAAGCAAAAGATCTTCATGCTGCTATTAATGAGAAAGTTGCCTTTTTTGAGGGGGATGAGATAGTAGTTTCATGATATCCCAGACAAGATGCATATAGCTCCAGATTTCCTCGCACTGTCTTACACACCAGTTAGGAGTGGTTTTTACCAGGATTGTTCTCTCAGCAACCTCTGATTTGCCCATCTGTGATTCCAGCAGCCCAGTCAATCCAGGAAGGAACCTTCTGTGCAAAGCCACAGAGGTTCATCTAGAAGCAGCAAGCGACCTCACTGCCCTGCACTAACAGTCCTTCCGGAGCCATCCTCGGAGACGTGCATGAGGGTCGTCTGTATCATCGCAAGCTGCTCACTCACCGAGCACTTACAACACTGTCTGCAAGTCTTCTCATACCCTCTTCTGTACCAGGTGGTAGTGGCCACGGTCGGAGACAGGATACAGGACTAGATGGACAGTGGATCTGATCAGGTACAGCAATTCCTATGGAGGAGAGATGGAGCTTCGCACACATGCTCAGCGTGACCTAGTAGTGCAGGTGGCAATCTCAGGATGTTGAGAGACCCTGTGTGATGAACAGAGGCTGTGTCCAGCATCAGTCGGACTGGGAGCTAGGGAGACCTGCAGAGTCTCTGTGTCCAGCAGCCTCAATATTGAATCTACTTTCGATCTGTTAGAGCCAAGTTGTGTCTGTTCTCTGCTGCACCCCAGAAACCATTGGAGGAAGGCAGTGGGGAGAGCTGTGCTTCTCTCACAGGGGTAGGGCTGCCCCCTGCCCAGGTTTTCCAGGATTGTCTCTTGTTTCTGAGGTAGCTGTCCTGGGAAGTCTGTCAGGGCGCCCCATACACACTGCCAGCTGTCCAGTTTGATGGGCTCAGATTCGTCCCTGCTGGCCAATCTTTTTGTACTCCAGAGGGGCAGCCCGCCTGGGGGTTAATGAAAAGTAAACTCAAAATGGGCCATGCCTATTAAAAGGAAGCAAGCGGGAGATCTTCTCCTTACAAGCGCACACAGCCTAACCACGCAAGCCCACTGATGTCTAATGCACCTTCTATGCCACATAATGAGCCAAAGCCAAATCCCAGGGCAAGCAGGCAGGATGAGGAAGGCTGCTCTTGTGTTTGGTGCACTGGACTAGGACTCTGGAGATCAGAGCTCAGTTCCTGGCTGTGCCACAGATTCACCGTGTAGCCTTGGACAAATCACTTAATCTCTCTGGCCCAGATCCTCAGCGCCACTGACTTCAGTGGACCTTAGGAGCCTAGATACCTTTGTGGATCTGGGCCTCAGTTTGCCATCTGTAAAATAGGGATAATGCTACTGTATTTCTCCTATCCTTTGTTTCCCTGGGCTACATAAGTTGTCAGTACTTTTGGGGCAGGGGCTGTCTCTTGCTTTGCATTGACACTGGTCGCAGTCCATCACCCACTTGTGGCCGCTCACAAGATCCCTAGGATCGGAGGGGTAACCGTGTTAGTCTGAATCTGTAAAAAGCAACAGAGGGTCCTGTGGCACCTTTGAGACTAACAGAAGTACTGGGAGCACAAGCTTTCGTGGGTAAGAACCTCACTTCTTCAGATGCAAGTGAGGTTCTTACCCACGAAAGCTTATGCTCTCAGTACTTCTGTTAGTCTCAAAGGTGCCACAGGACCCTCTGTTGCTTTTTAAAGATCCCTAGGCACGCTCATAAGGTGAAGACGTTTTCTCTGGCATCCTCTCCTGATGTTCTGACCCTTCACACTCTACCATTTGGCTGAGGACTCTAAACTCTTCTGCTCTTTTACTTAACAGATAAAACAGAGAGCACATCTCATGTAGAAAACAAGTCACCTTAACGGCAGTACCTCTAGCTCACCCTGCCCAGGGATCCATCTGGGATCAGGCAGGCACATCCTCACCCCTGCTTCATCCGGCTCCTCTAACAGCTCTCTTCAGTAGGCGCTGCTGAAAATGGCCAAAGACCAAGAGCAAATAAAAACAGTTTCTGTCTTTTTATTACTTTCTAGTCCCTGTATCAGGTGACTCCCTGGTCAGGCTCTACAGATGACCACAGAGTGCTACCATGTGACTTCATTGCCGGGCAACCTCTGCCCCGATGAACCAGTTCTGGTTGGGATCTGTTCTGTTGTTGAAAGCTATTCCATTTCAACAGGAGAGCACTTTCAGTCAACAACCCACTTGTTGTTCTTTTGCCACCAGCCCTTGGAATTTCAGTGTAACATGGAGGCAAACAGACAGCAGAGAAGGCCAAGGGGACGCACATTCAAAATGGAGTTTGAAACTTGGTAAAGATACAGACAGAGGATTCATTGGCTCACACAGACTTCATAAATTGAACTGCTAGATCCCCCAAATTGTCATGCACCTGGGTGGTACTGTGGCCTAATGGACAGAGTGTTGCCCTGGGAATCCAGAAATCTGTGCTCTAATCACAGCTCTGCCACTGATCTGCTGTGTGACCTTGGCCTCTGTTGCCCTTCCCTCCCTATGTCTGCTTAGGCTGTAAATGCTCAGCATGTGTGTATATACAGCGCCTGGCACACTGGGGGCTTGACCTCAGTCGGGGCCATGAGGCATACAAATAAATATAAGATTCTGGTGGTTTAGTGAATATGCGTGTACATACACAGCTTTGGATTTGACTCATTGGTCTTATAAGGCTGGGGACTGGCAGCTAGATTGCCAAACATGGCTTAGAGGTGACTCATGATTAATTATATTTGAGTAAAATTTTCAAAAGCATCTAAGTGTCTTAGGAGCTTAAGTCCCATTTTCAAAGGGGACTTTGGAGGACTCACTGGAGTCCATGGAACTTAGGCTCTTCACTGCCTAGGTGACTTTTCACAACATTACTCCCTGTGTTTTGTGGCTTTGCCTTCCAGTCCCTCTCAGCTTCAGGTGGATCAACTAGTTCTACCTTATGCATTTCCAAACCATCATTTATAAGGCACTAGAATCATACAATCATAGGCCTGGAAGGGACCTCGAGAGGTCATCGAATCCAGTCCCCTGCATTCGTGGCAGGACTAAGTATTATCTAGACCATCCCTGACAGGTGTTTGTCTAATCTGCTCTTAAAAATCTTCAATGATAGAGATTCCATAACCTCCCTATGCAATGTATTCCAGTGCTTAACCACCCTGACAGGAATTTTTTCCTAATGTCCAACCTAAACCGCCCTTGCTGCAATTTAAGCCCATTGCTTCTTGTCCTACCCTCAGAGGTCAATGAGAACAATTTTTCTCCCTCCTCCTTGTAACAACCTTTTATGTATTTGAAAACTGTTATCATGTCCCTTCTCAGACTTCTCTTCTCCAGACTAAACAACCCCAATTTTTTCAGTCTTTCATTGTAGGTCATGTTTTCTAGACCTTTAATCATTTTTGTTGCTCTTCTCTGGACCTTCTCCAATTTGTCCACATCTTTCCTGAAATGTGGCACCCAGAACTGGACGCAATAATCTAGCTGAGGCCTAACCAGCACGCAGTAGAGCGGAAGAATTACTTCTCATGTCGTGCTGACAACGCTCCTGCTAATACATCCCAGAACGATGTTTGCTTTTTTTTGCAATAGTGTTACACTGTTGGCTCATATTAAGCTTGTGATCCACTATAACCCACAGATCCTTTCTGTAGTCATTTCCCATCTTGTATGTGTGCAATTGATTGTTCCTTCCTAAGTGGAGTACTTTGCTTTTGTCCTTATTGAATTTCATCCTATTTACTTCAGACCATTTCTCCGGTTTGTCCAGATCATTCTGAATTTTAATCCAATCATCCAAAGCACTTGCAACCCCTCCCAGTTTGGTATCGTCCATCAATTTTATAAGTATATTCTCTATGCCATTATCTAAATCATTTATTAAGATATTGAACAGAACCGGACCCAGGACTGATATCTGCGGGACACCACTCAATATGCCCTTCCAGCTTGACTGTGAACCACTGATAATTACTCTCTGGGAATGGTTTTCCAACCAGTTATGCACTCACCTTATAGTAGCTCCATCTAGGTTGTATTTCTTTAGTTTGTTTATGAGGAGGTCATGCGAGACAGTATAAAAGCCTTACTAAAGTCAAGATATACCACATCTACCGCTTCCCCCCTATCCTCCTATCCTTGTTACCCTGTCAAAGAAAGCTATTAGGTTGGTTTGACAAGATTTATTTTTAACAAATCCATGCTTATTGTTACTTATCACCTTATTATCTTCTAGGTATTGATTGCTTAATTATTTGCTCCATTATCTTTCCAGGTACAGAAGATAAGTGGACTGGTCTGTAATTCCCTGGGTTGTCGTTATTTCCTTTTGTATATATTGGCACTATATTTGCCCTTTTCCAGTCTTCTGGAATCTCTCCCATCTTCCATGATTTTTTTAAGATAATCGCTAATAGCTCAGATATCTCTTCAGTCAGCTCCTTGAGTATTCTAGGATGCATTTCATCTGGCCCTGGTGACTTGAAGACATTGAACTTGTCTAAGTAATTTTTATCTTGTTATTCCTCTATTTTAACCTCTGATCCTACCTCATTTTCACTGGCATTCACTATGTTAGATGTCCAATTGCTACTAACCTTTCTGGTGAAAACTGAAACAAAAAAGTAATTTAGCATTTCTGCCATTTCCACATTTTCTGTTATTATTTTTCCCCCTCATTGAGTAATGGGCCCACCCTGTCCTTGGTCTTCCTCTTACTTCTAATGTATTTTTAGAATGTTTTATTGTCAACCTTTATGTCTCTAGGTAGTTTAATCTCGTTTATGCCTTGGCCTTTCTAATTTTGTCCCTACACACTTGTGTTATTTGGTTATATTCATCCTTTATAATCTGACCTAGTTTCCACTTCCACTTTCTCTTTTTTGAGTTTCAGATGATTGAAAATCTCCTGGTTAAGCCAGGGTAGTCTCTTGCCATACTGCCTATCTTTCCTACACAGTTGGCTCTTGAAAAACAACCAACTCTCTTGAACTGTTTTTCCCTTTAGACTTGCTTCCCATGGGATCTTACATACCAACTCCCTAGGTTTGCTAAATCTGCCTTCTTGGAATCCATTACCTTGATTGTGCTGTTTTCCTTCTTACCATTCCTTAGAATCATGAGCTCTACCATTTCATGATCACTTTCACACAAGCTGCCTTCCACTTTCAAATTCTCAACCAGTTCCTTCCTATTTGTCAAAATCAAATCTAGAACAGCCTCTCCCCTGTAGCTGTCTCCACCTTCTGAAAAAAAATATTGTCTCCAATACATTTCAATAACTTCTTGGATAATCTGTGCCCTGCTGTGTTATTTTCCCAACAGATGTCTGGGTAATTGAAGTCGCCCATCACCACCACGTCCTGTGCTTTGGATGATTTTGTTAGTTGTTTAAAAAAACATCATCCACCTCTTCTTCATGGTTAGGTGGTCTGTAGTAGACCCCTACCATGACATCACCCTTGTTATTTACCCCTTTTATCCTTACCCGAGACTTTCAATAAGTCTGTCTCCTGTTTCCATCTATACCTGCTCAGTCCAAGTGTATACATTTTTGATATAAAGCAACACCTCCTCCCTTTTTTCCCCAGCCTATCCTTCCTGAGCAAGCTGTACCCTTCTATACCAATATTCCAGTCATGCGTATTATCCCACAGTGTGATGTCAACTGTATCATAGTTGTGTTTATTAACTAGCATTTCAAGTTCTTCCTGCTTGTTCCCCATACTTCTCGCATTAGTATACAAACAGCTAAGATACTGATTTGATTTCCCCCCCATGTTCTTTCTTGTCTCTCCCTTAAACCTGCTATCACAGCCCATGCTCCCCCTCAGATTCCAACCCTTCTCCCAGGTCTCCATGTTTTTGATGTACCTGTAGGCTTTTGTCACCTGCCCCGTTTAACCTAGTTTAAATCTCTCCTTGCTTGGTTAGCCAGTCTGTATCCAAATATGGTCTTCCCCTTCCTCAATAGGTGGACCCCATCTCTGCTTAGCAGTCCTTCTTCCTGGAGCAGCATCATGGTCAAGGAAAACAAAGCCCTCCTGGCGACACTATCTTCGTAGCCGGACATTCACTTCCAGGATGCATCTGTCTCTGCCTGGGCCTCTACCCTTGACCTCTGGGAAACAGAAGGCCTCTAAATGGACAGAGCAGTCTCATCTCAGTGTCATTTTGCTCTTTAGCACAGTCTAGGCTTTATCTAATGGGAAATCTTGGCTCTTTCGCCATGTTTTTTCTTATTGGGCTGTCCCAACCCCTGCCCAGGAGCATCGCTGAAACAAGCCACGCCTGCATAATCGTTCTTACCACACACTGAAGAACCACTCACCCACTAGGACATTGTGCCGCTCGTCCCCCTGCGGCAATGCCCCAGCGTGGGGGCACTAGAGGTGCTGTCTTTGGGAGCAGAGCTGTAACTCTTCTGCACTTCATTGACCCCAAAGATCTCATGGTGTTTTTCAGAAGAGCAGGAGTGGTAGAACCTGCTGAGCTGGCCAGGTTCCAGATGAAAAATTAACTTCTTATTAACAGAAATTATTTGTTTAACCCGTTATGGCGCTCAGCACTGCCCAAACCACAGACCTCAACAGCCCCTGCTCCAAACAGCTTATAGTGTAAGGGACACAATATAAGATCATACTATCTACCTAAAATCCCCTTGCAGTTTAAACTAGACAGGACAGCCTTTGTCACTTCCTGTCCTTGGCTGTTTCATAGAATTGCTGTGTGCTAGCAAGAACTGCTAAGTTCTATCATGCTGCAAGCTGCATGTCAGGGGAGAGGTCTGAATAATCACATAGTGCATGGAGAAGCCTGGAAGCCGCTGAGATGGAACATGCTGTATAAACGCAGGATGGTTTCAGGCTTGTCTACACATGGAGTTGTTCCTGATTAACGCCATGTGTAGACACATTTATTCTGGCATGTAGCTCCTTGTTCCACTGGGTTAAGCTAAACAGGAACTCAAGGAGTTAACCAGGTGCAAGTCAATGTATACACAAGTCCTTGCTATTGGGTTCATGTCCTCCACTGAGTGCAATCTGCAAACCAGTAGTATTAACATTTCTTGTTATCAACAGCTTTCCTTTGAAAAGAGAGCTTGCCTTTCTACCCTGCACACACACCCCAGTAACAATGCTTCTACATAGTAGTAATACAGTCATTGTCAGCTACAGCATCACATGAACTTCAACTGGTGCAGATTTGGATCAGCTACACACTCAAAAACTCAAAGTCCTTCCTTATCAGCATCTTTAGACCTTATCTACTCTTATCTTTTAACCATCCTAGATGGACCCTTTTAACACAGGTTTCAGAGTAGCAGTCGTGTTAGTCTCTAAAGTGCCACAAGTACTCCTGTTCTTCCTTTTAACACAGTTTTAATCCTGCTGACTCAATGTGAATGGGGCCTGCATTTAGCAACCAGCATGTAACTGTTAGGACGTTATTTTCTGTATCTTTAAATGCCCAAGGAGCCTGCCTGTCCAATGTGTGTGGTACCACAGTGTGTAGCACATAAGGGAAAATTCCTTCCTGACCATGCAGGTGAAGATCTGACACCCTGAAGCATGAGGGAGACTCATAACACATGCCTGCCAATGGATTATATATCCACCACCAATCCTCATCACTTGCACCTTAAAGAGCCCCCTCATCCCGTCCCGACACACCCACTCAAGTTCTCACTCATGGAGACTTTGCATTTGTCCTTTCTTATTATTTAATCAAAATTAAACTCCATTCATACTGAAAGCGTAGGGTTTCTCTTTGTGGGTGGAGAGCAACACTGTTACGCAAACGACTAGCAATATTTAGGATGGAGATTTAGAGTAGAAAGGACTCTACTGATCCACAGGGAGGGAGCCACAGCCCTAGATGAGAGTGAGAAAGTAAAGATGTGCCAGGTGTATTAACATGAAATGCTAAATAACATTCTGCTAAAAATAACCCTTCACAATAGTGCCAGGCCTGGATTTGGCCACGCCACTGAATCACTGCCCAGCCACAGAGCCTTGATTATTTGAGATTTTCCAAGGCGTGTGAGGAACGGGCTCCCGTTTCAACCTCTTCCTACCAGTACAAATGGGCCATAGAAATGTTCTCAAGCTGGTCCTGGAGCAATGGCAGCGTGTCAAGGCTTCATTCTGCTAATGGGTAAGAGGAGCTTTCAGGACATTTTTGATGCTTTTGGTTATCCACATGGATTCCGACACAGCCAATCCAAACACACCTGAAAGTGGGCTGCGGATGGTTTTCCGAACTGGGATCAAGATACACATTTTGGGCTCGGGCTCTCTCCCGGGCTGAACTGGACTTTGGAGCCAAATGCCTCCTGCAGCCCTGGAGAGTTTGAAATCTGGATCCCAGGCCTGAATTTTGCAGCTCAAATACCTTTGAATTACACACCTATTGATCTCGTTGCTTATAAAGGGAGATATCTTCAGCCTCTCCCCCACTCCTTGAAATATCAACCAGCCAGTGTCATGCACTTGTAAAGTGTGTGTTGCTTCTAGCAGCTATTCCATACAGATAACAGCCAACTAGTGCTTCCAGCTAATAGTGACTCCTTCAGTTCAAGTGAAAGAGGTCTATGTTTTGGGGCTGAAGGTAATGAATTCAAACCTTGCTGGTGAAGGATTTACACCAGCAAATAATAGGGTGAACCATGCGTTGGTAGATTTTGCAGGCTACCATGCCAGGTGTTTCTGCTCACATTGTTCAATCTGCACATTTTCAAGATGGATTTGGACTTGCGGTGACTTTTCAAACCAAGCAGGACATTGTGCAGATTGCGCGGGGATCCAAATCTGCCAGCCACAGCAACCATCCAGTACCCAGCTTGTGAGAGAGTGAGCTGTCATGAAGAAAAGGAAGGGCCTAGCGGAGGAGGAGTCCATGCTCTTTAAAAAGCTGGACTTATTCTCCCCTATCATTATTATTAAAGCCCTGCAGTTGGACCCCTGGGAGAAGGAGGTCAGGACTCCTTTTTTCCTTAGTTTTACCTTTCAGGAAAAACCAGGAAATAGATCCTGAAGTTTGTAATCGGTTCAGCAGTAGACTCGGAGCATGATATAAATCAGGCTACTCCCATTGGAACATGGGGAAAGGAAAAGTCTACCTACTAAGGGTAGGTCTACACTTACCCGGTAGTTCGGCGGCGAGCAATCGAACTTCTGGGTTCGACTTATCGCGTCTTGTCTGGACGAGATAAGTCAAACCCGGAAGTGCTCGCCGTCGACTGCGGTACTCCAGCTAGACGAGAGGAGTACCGCAAAGTCGACGGGGGAGCCTGCCTGCCGCGTGTGGACCGAGGTAAGTTCGAACTAAGGTACTTCGAACTTCAGCTACGTTATTCACGTAGCTGAAGTTGCGTACCTTAGTTCGAATTAGGGGGTTAGTGTAGACCTGGCCTAAGTTCCTTTTAGCAAGGAATGCTGGGAATGGGAGGAGCCAACGGCCCTACATAAGGGCTTGGTCACACTTGCAAGTTAGAGTGCATTAAAGCAGCCCCGGGCGCCTTAACTCCCAATGTGTCCACACTGGCAAGGCATGTAGAGCGCCTAGACTATGCAGCTGGAGTGCTCCTGGTAATCCACCTCCACAAAAAGCATAAAGCTTGCTGCACCCTGGCTGAAACGCCCAGGCGTCAGCGTGAATGCGGTGTTGCGTTACTGCGCTGTGATTGGCCTCCGGAAACATCCCATAATCCCCTGAAGTCAAGTGGCCACTCTTCTCATTGTTTTGAAATTAGCTACAGGAATGCGGATATGTCCTTTCAAAGCTCCGTTTCTGACAGCCGGCTGCTTATCTGCTCTGAGACAAAGCAAGCCATTAGTGTGGAATGCTGCTGTTGTGAGTGTGTGTGTGTGTGTGTGGGGGGGGGAAGTCTGCTGCTGTCTGAACTTACAAGACAGCATGCTGACACGCTCTCAGTCCCCCAAAAACGCACTCTCTCTCTGCCCCCACATACACACAACACACTTCCTGTCACACTCCATCCCCCCGCCCCCATTTGAAAAGCACGTTGCAGCCACTTGCCCACTGGGATAGCTATCACAATGCACTGCTCTTTGTGGTGTTACAAGAGCTGCTAATGTGGCCACATCAGTGCGCTTGCAGCTGACAGTGTAAACACACGGCAGCGCTTTCCCTGCTGCGGTCTCTGGAGGCTGGTTTAACTCCCAGCGCTCCACATCTGCAAGTGTAGCCATGCCCTAATACAGACTTTTCTACCTGCTGGGTAGTACTAGCGAAAGCAGCAGAGATAGTGTGGTGATATGCCCGGGGATGGTGGAACCTGCTGAAGGCCAATACATAGAGGCTTTCTTATTTGGAAAAAAGACTTTCTGGCTTTTTTAGGGGAACTAATAATATTTTGATTCATATATTCCAAGGCTGCAAGGGACCATTGTGACAATCTAATCTGACCTCCTGTATAAAACAGGCCAGAGAACTTTCTCAAAACTATTCCTGGAGCAGATCTTTTAGAAAGACATTCAATCTTGATTTAAAAGTTGTGAATGATGGAAAATCCACCATGACCCTTGGTAAATTGTTCCAATAGTTAGTTACCCTCACTGTCAAAAATGTATACCTTATTTCCCGTCTGAACTTGTCTAACCTCAACTTCCAGCCATTGGATTGCATTATAGCTTTCTCTGCTAGACTGAAGAGCCCATTATTAAATATTTGTTCCCCATGTAGATACTTATAGACTGTAATCAAGTCACCCCTTAATCTTCTCTTTTGATAAACTACATAGATTGAGATCCTTAAGTCTATCAATAAAGACCTGTTTTCTAATCCTTTAATCATTCTGGTCACTCTTCTCAGAACTCTTTTCAATTTATCAACATTCTTCTTGAATTGTGGGCAACAGAACTAGACAGTATTCCAATAGGGGTTCCACCAGTGTCAAATACAGAGGTAAAATAATCTCTCTGCTCCTATGTGATATTCCCCTGTTTATGCATCACAGGATCATATTAGCTCTTTTTGCCACAGTGACACACTGGGAGCTCATGTCCAGCTGATTATCCATCATGACTCCCAAATCTTTTTCAGGGTCACTGCTTCTCAGGATGGAGTCCCCCATCCAGTAAGTATAGCCTGCATTCTTTGTTCCTAGATATATAGCTTTACATTTAGCCATATTAAAAATAGATATTGTTTGCTTGCACCCAGTTTATCAAGAAATTCAGATTGCTCTGAATCAGTGACCTGTCCCCTTCATTATTTACCACTCTACCAATTTTTGGTTCATCTGAAAACTTTATGAGTGATGATTTTGTGTTTTCTTTTTCATGTCATTGATAAAAACGTTATATAGTGTAGGGCTGATCCCTGTGGGACTCCCCTGGAAACACACCTGCTTGACAATTCCCCATTTACAGTTACATTTTGAGATCTATCAGTTGGCCAGTTTTGAATCCATTTTATATGTGCCAAGTTAATTTTATATCATTCTGTTTTTTTTATCAAAATGTCATTAAGCACCTTTGTGGGACTGGATTTTATGTAGCTTTGTATTTCTGCTGGAGTAATAAACATCTGTGATTAAAGAATGGCTCCATCTCTACCCTCCTTTTCCCCATATTCTCTGTGGTAGAAAAGGCACCCTCACCTTGACTCACTGTGCTGACAGTTTCAGCTCAGGGATTAGACAGAGTGGAATCCGTTTTCATTTATGAATAGTTCCTTCATTCAGTAGGCTAGCACAGGTGCAGATATTATTATCAGCCTTGGTAGCACACTGAGCTCTTATATATGTAACCCATTCAGAAGGCAATGCTCACAGAACAGCTACATGCAGTATAATAAAAACCCATGCGCCTGCTAGCACCAATACATTGCCTGATACACCAAAGGGTTACTGAGCAGCTGCGGAAGCACAATGGACAGCCCCACCACCGGTAAAAATGCAGGAACGGGTCCTTAATACAATACAGTGAGGAAAAAAGAAGAGCCCACGATGAAGCAGGGTCTTGTGCAAAAATGTCAGATGATGAGTGGAACTGGAGGAATGAGGGTTAGGTTTCAGGAGGGATGTAGTTTGGTGTGGCACCAGGGGTTCACCAATGTAATACAGGGTCAGACTGATCAAACGCTAGAGCCTCAGCATATCATGTGATAAAGTTCTGTTCCAGGCAGCATGGCATCCTACATGTCACCTCTTGGCATGTCCTCCACCAGCAAGGGCTATTAACCAAGAAGGCCTTGCCCTGGCCTGCTGCTGGCTAATGCTAGGAACTGAGACTAAGTGTCCTGGCTGCCCCTAAATGGGTTTGGAGAGCCAAGAACTAGAGTAAAAAGCAACAGAGGGTCCTGTGGCAGTCTTAAAGGTGCCACAGGACCCTCTGTTGCTTTTTACAGATTCAGACTAACACGGCTACCCCTCTGATACTTAAGAACTAGAGTGTATGTACCATAAGAAACCTATTGATTATTCTACATTAAGCATCATCAAAGTGCTCTGTGCTGTGCAAACCAGAGGAACCCATGTCCACTACCTCCAGTAGCTTATTGTCTAAAGACCTTGCCCTGCTTTTGCTGAAGATGAATCACGTTGCCAACAGTCTTGTGATATTTAGTGGTTTTCTTAAAGCCCCAGCTCGAGGAGTCCTGTGTTTATATGAGGATTTTTGCTTTCATTGTTTTAGAAACACGGAATGTGTCTCGTTCTCAAGGCTGCAGTTGGAAATTGTGCGAACATGACTCGAGCGGAACCTAAAGGCTCAGAAACCAGAAAGCAAGAAAAAACTCCAGACATATTAAAAAGAGGGGAAAAAACGCCTGGTTCTTAAGCCAGTCTTATGAGTTTTTGAGGCCTGACTCATGACATTTGAACATGTAGGGTTGGCAGTGCTGGATAAATATGATGCCCCACAGCACTCCGAGCCGCCACCCACTCGGGGATCTGAAGCCTGGTCTCGGGCATAAACACGTTGCAGCTGGGCCCGCCAGATAGAGATGTAGATAGAACAGCGATCCCTCTGCCAAGCATGGAGCTGTAATTAAGTCATAGACAGAAGCTGTTTGGTTAGACTCTGTCAGCCTGCGAGATGCTGAACTGAAAGCCTCCTGCTGCAGCCTGACAGACTCCTTCTCCCCAGTGCGACAGGCCAAGTTGGGGAGAAGCCATTTCTTACCCGTGGGTGGTAGATTCTGGCAGCAGCCCAGGGACTCAAGGGAACACATCAATACTGGAGTTCATCGTCTGCCGGTCCCAGCTTGTATTTCCTGATGGGAAATGTAATTAACCAGCGCAAAGGAACGAGGCTGATTGTACAAAGAGGTGCTGCCGCGCTTTCTAGCCTGCTTATTCCAGAGGCCGCAGTGCTCCCCAGCATGCCTTCCAGGGCATTGTTTGGGGATGGGACAGTCGGGGTAGCCGTCTACCCTCAGCCTTACTGCAGGAAGGCTCCATCTGCGTCTCCCTTGTGCTTCTTCTTTCCTTGCTGCACCTTTCATGGAAACCAGCATCCCTTAACCGAAAGCGTGGCCTTTTATCCTGACATTTCGCATACATTATTTCAAGGGCCCCTAGGAACCATGTTAGGCATCCAGAAGACACCTGGGTTCTGCAGAGTGGTTGTAGTTACCAGTAAGGACCAGGGTGTGTTGCAGCAGGATGATTAATAAATAGAGGGACTTCCCCCTCCAAAAGGTCTCTAGTTGCTATGTAAGGCATGGCCCTTTGGGCTCCTGTCCTCATGCTACCTGGTGTCAGCAGTGAGTGAATCGCTTTCTCTAAAGGAAGAGGAAAGAAGAGACCCTAGCCTGCCAGAGGAGGAAAGTGGCAAATCAGGGAGGAGACCTGTGGAATTTGCAATGGGAAGGAGGCAGAGTCCTATCTTAGCACAGCAATGGAGGTCAGAGCAAGCTGGCTCTGCTAGAGAAGTTTGATTTTGGCAACGCAGGCAGCTGGCCTGGCTGGATCCAGGGATTTGAGTGATCGCAGATAGTTTCTGGTTTAACAGACAAAGCACCAGTTAAATGCCTTGATATTTGCCATGGTTGATGCTGCGCTACACCTCTCTGATGAGGATACACCAAAGCAAAGGAGGCTTTTGATGTTCATTTCAAGGCAGACAGAACGCTGTATATGAAAGGGTCTCAATTTCCCTCTGAAAGATTTCTAGCGTTTGCATGGGGCTTTGATTTTGACCATTGTACTAGCAGTCCACATTACCCCAGAGCAACGGGGTGGTGGAGAGAGCAGGGCAGACTTTAAAAAGACTTCTGCCAAACGCAATACACCCACATAAAGCTCTCCTGGCACATCAGTCAACACCGCTTACGTCTGAAACTATCTCCAGCAGAACTTTTGCTGGGAGGAAGACTAAGGATAACTTTGCATGTGGGGCCAATATTGGTTAAACCTAAGTGGCCCAACCTGAAGACATTTTGAAAATGGGATGGGCTGAAATAAAAATTAGCCATCAACAAAACGTCAGTGTTTGACTGGGACAAACTGGGGGCTTCTGTCTGAAGCACTTCTGAATTGTGGATGACTATGAAATTGTATCCTACTGTGTCATGGAAAGCCTCTATGTATGTGGCTCCCCCAGGGGGTAGTGGGGTTGGGTCATGTCTCAGCCAGGCCTGAGACAACAGTGAGTGACCAGCACTCAAGCATCATCTATTCAAAGTAAAACACTTTAGGACGACGGGTTTGCTCTAGCTGGGAGAAGACACTTCCTCGTCTTGTCTGAAAGGAGGGCAGGGGAATTGGGAGATATTGGCATAGAAAGTATGCTTATTAAGTTTGCAGATGATACCAAACTGGGAGGGATTGCAACTGCTTTGGAAGATAGGTTCATAATTCAAAATGATCTGGACAAATTGAAGAAATGGTCTGAGGTAAACAGGATGAAGTTTAATAAAGACAAATGAAAAGTGCTCCACTTAGGAAGGAACAATCAGTTTCACACATACAGAATGGGAAGAGACTGTCTAGGAAGGAGTATGGCAGAAAGGGATCTAGGGATTATAGTGGACCACAAGCTAAATATGAGTCAACAGTGTGATGCTGTTGCAAAAAAAGCAAACATGATTCTGGGATGCATTAACAGGTGTGTTGTGAGCAAGACACAAGAAGTCATTCTTCTGCTTTACTCTGCGCTGGTTAGGCCTCAACTGGAGTATTGTGTCCAGTTCTGGGCACCGCATTTCAAGAAAGATGTGGAGAAATTGGAGAGGGTCCAGAGAAGAGCAACAAGAATGATTAAAGGTCTAGAGAACATGACCCATGAAGGAAGGCTGAAAGAATTGGGTTTGTTTAGTTTGGAAAAGAGAAGACTGAGAGGGGACATGATAGCAGTTTTCAGGTATCTAAAAGGGTGTCAAAAGGAGGAGGGAGAAAACTTGTTCATCTTAGCCTCTAAGGATAGAACAAGAAGCAATGGGCTTAAACTGCAGCAAGGGAGGTTTAGGTTGGACATTAGGAAAAAGTTCCTAACTGTCAGGGTGGTTAAACACTGGAATAAATTGCCTAAGGAGGTTGTGGAATCTCCATCTCTGGAAATATTTAAGAGTAGGTTAGATAAATGTCTATCAGGGATGGTCTAGACATGTTCCTGCCATGAGGGCTGGGGACTGGACTGGATGACCTCTCAAGGTCCCTTCCAGTCCTAAAATCTATGAATCAGTGCTAATAACAAAGCCCAGAAGCGGGTACTGGTGAGGGTCTGTTACAGCCCACTGACACAAACCAGAGAATAGGATGAATGACTCATTACATTCCTGTCTGTAATGCGTGGAAAGAAAAACTGCTTATGGGGGACTCCAGTTTGGGGGAGACATGCTGGAGGTCTCATGCTGCCAGTAATAAAACATCATTGGAGTGTCTAAAAATTATAGATGACAATTTTCTAACACAATGTGTTGCACCCAAAGTATTGCATTTATCATAAAGAGTAGTGGACCTCTTTATGAGGGATAAAAGGTTGCCTTGGGATCAATGATCATGACCCAATTGCATTCACTATGGGCAAACAGAGAACAGTCCCAACCAATAATACATATATTTGGTGCTTAGAAATGGCTGACTTCCAAAAGCTGAGGAAAACTATGAACAAAATTGACTGGGAGGGAAAATGTAGACAGAAAAATGTCAATGAAAATTGGTATGATGTCCATCTGCTTGCATTTGGAAAGGAAGATGATGTCTGTCTGTATCTGTACGAGTTTTTTCATGAGGTTGATGGATTTCCATTCCATACGGCTAAATGCAGTGCCTTGCATAATGACAAGTTTCAGAGTAACAGCCGTGTTAGTCTGTATCCGCAAAAAGAAGAACAGGAGTACTTGTGGCACCTTAGAGACTAACAAATTTATTAGAGCATAAGCTTTCGTGGACTACAGCCCACTTCGGATGATATGCATCCGAAGAAGTGGGCTGTAGTCCACGAAAGCTTATGCTCTAATAAATTTGTTAGTCTCTAAGTGCCACAAGTACTCCTGTTCTTCTTTTTGCGGAATGAAAATTGGGAGCTCTTTAAGAAGAGTTTACTAGATGGCCAAAAAGCCATGATTCCTCAATCAAGAAACAAGACAACTTTGGCTAAAAATGCATCCTGATTCAGTGGCAAAGTGAAAGCAGCAATTAGAAATAAAAAAAAACTACATAAAAAGGAGAAATAGCAATCAACATAAATTAGAAGTTATGAAGTGCAGAAAATTGATAAGGGAAGCTAAAGATATCAGCGAAAACTCTCTTGATTGCATGGCTAGGGACAATAAGGAGTTTATAAAAGGTATTAGGAACAAATGAAATCCTAGCAATGGTATAGGCCCATTACTCAATGGAGATGGCAAAATTGTTAACAGTGATGCAGAAAAGGCAGAAGTATTCAGTAAATATTTCTGTTCTATATTTGGAAAGAAGCTGAATGATGTACTCGTATCATATGAGGATGACAAAAAAATTTCCAGTTCTTTAGCAACTGAGAAGATTTTGTCTAACATCCTTCAAGGGAATAAATGTTTTTAAATCAGCAAGCCCAGATAACTTGTACCCAAGAGTCCTAAAAAAAGTATTGATGAGGAGACCTCTGGCCCGATGATGTTAAATTTTAATAAATCTTGGAATTCTGGGGAAATTCCAGAAGATTGGAAGAGTGCTAATGTGCCAATATTCAAAAAAGACAAGAGGGATGACCCTGGTAACTATAGGCCAGTTAGCCTGACATCAACATCGGGCAAAATAATGGAAAGGCTGATACAGGATTCAACAGAAAGAATTAAAGGATAGGAATACAATTAATGCCAGTCAACATGGTTTTATGGAAAATAGGTCTTGTCACACAAACCTGATTTTATTCTTCGAGATTCCAAGTTTAGTTGAAAAAGGTAACTGCATCGATGTAACATACTTAAGCTTTTGTAAGGTGTTTGACACACTATTCTAATTAAAAATTAGTATTATACAGTATCAACAGAGCACACACCAAGTGGATCAAGAACTGGCCATGTGACAGATCTCAAGAAGATCTCAATTGTCAAAGGGGAATCGTCACTGAACAGGGGTGTCTCTAGGAGGGTTGCGCAGGGATCGATACTAGACCTGATGCTATTCAACTATTTCATCAACAATCTGAAAGTAAATGTAAAGCCACTGCTAATAAAATTTGCAGATGACACAAAGATGGGCGGAGTGGTAAGTAACGTTGAGGCCAGAGTGGTCAGGATTACTTGGTAAGCTTCAAACAACATGCGTTTTCATACAGCCAAAGTTACACTTGGAGGAACAAGGAAGGCCGGCTCTACCTACAGTATGGGGTCTGTATAATGGAAGCCCGTGACTCTTACTAGGATGTAGGGATCCTAGTGGATGAGTAACGTGAGTAGTGAGTAGGAGCAGGGAGGTGCCGCACCTCGGTAAACGGCATTGGTGAGACCGATGCGGGAATGCTACATACTGTTGTGGTGTCCACGTTTTCAAAAGGATGTTGAGAAACTGGAGAGGAGGCAGAAAAGAGCCACAAAAATGATTGGAACGCTGGGAAAAAATGCCTTACAGGGAGAAACTCAAAGAGCTCCAGCTGTTCAGCTTATCCAGAAGAAAAGCGAGAGGTGACTTGATTAGTGTATAAGCACCTTCATGGGGAGAAAATACCTAGTAGCAAGAGCTCTTTAATCTAGCACAGAAAGGCAGAACATAAGAACGGCCATACTGGGTCAGATCAAAGGTCCATCTAGCCCAGTATCCTGTCTTCCGACAGTGGCCAAGAACAAGACCCAACAGCTGGAAGTTGAAGCCAGACAAATTCAAACTGGAAATAAGGCGCACATTTTTTAACCCTGAGGGGCAGAGCCGGCTCCACGCACCAGCTTAACAAGCAGGTGCTTGGAGCGGCCAAGGGAGAGGGGCGGCACCTGCGGCAATTCGGGGGCGGCAGGTCCCTCACTCCCTCTAGGAGCGAAGGACCTGCCGCTGAACTGCCGCCGCCGATCGTGGCTTTTTTTTTTTCCAATTGCCGCCGCCGGTTGTGATTGTGATCGTGGCTTTTTTTTTTTTTTTTGCTTGGGGCGGCAGAAATGCTGGAGCCGGCCCTGTTTGTCGCCATAGAGTGTAAGCTGAAGGTGGGGATTGTCTCTGATTCATGGAGTATGAGGCCAGAAGGGACCATTAGAGCATCTTGCCTGACTTCCTGTATATTACAGGCCATTGAATTTCACTAAGTTACCCCAGAATTAAGCCAAATAACTTGTGTTTGACTAAAACATCTCCTGCAGAAAGGCAGCCAGTCCTGATCTGAAGCAATCCAGAGTGGAGAATCCACCCATTTCTTTGCTAGTTCGTTCCAATGCTTGATCCCCCTCAGCAGGGCTGGCTCCAGCATTTCTGCCGCTCAAGGGAGTGAGGGACCTGCCGCCCCCGAATTGCCGCAGGTGCCGCCCCTCTCCCTTGGCTGCCCCAAGCACCTGCTTGTTAAGCTGGTGCCTGGAGCCGGCCCTGGTGACAAAGCAGAGAGAGGTGAACTCACTTGCCCAAGGAAGGTCACACAGCAGGTCATTGGCAGAGCTGGGACTAGAACCTATGGTGTGAGGACATACACACAAAGAGCCTTAAGCAGCAGGTAGTGAACTCCCTGACTGGGAGGTTCGTACATTTAGAAAGCTCCCCCTGCAACCTCTTTGGTTGGAGGGTTTTCTCTCGTTCTTTACAATAAAAGATTAAATCTTAAATTATAAGCCAACATATAAACACACAACCATTCAAAATAAATTATGTACATCACTATGTCCCCTTAGCAACTACATTTAAATAGCCTCTTTGAGAGCTCTGATCAGTCCTCCAGGCCATGTTCTCACGTCTGGTAGGTTTGTGGGTGGAGTTCCCTGTGGAGGGGCTCACTTCCTGGCAGAGCACCTGCCGGTCTCAGATCCTCTCTTGGTGGTGTTCAGAAGCACTGAACTCGGTTCCTCCAGAGAAGTCCTTGTGGACTATCCACTAGGTAAGGTCTGGATGTTTCTGGTGAGTTCAGAACCATTCCAACTGTCTGGGAGTTTTTGAGCAAACTTTGTTCCCTGGTCTCAGTTCAGGTGGTGCTTTTGTTCTGTGTTGATGTCACAGATCCTAGCGAGTGCTCGTTCCTGGCCACCCACTGGGACTGCTGTGATGGGAATCCAAGCTTCTATTCGGGGTCCCAAGGGTATTCCAAGTGCCTGGTGCCTGAACAGAATCAAGCCACCACCTCAATCTCAGGGTGCCTCAGCACACACTCAGGGCATAGACCTTCTACCTGGCACTCCCCTTCCAAGCCGTCTAGCCCCGCTGGGCGCAGCGCTGACCTTTCAGTCTCCCCGGAACTTAAATACCCACCTCGCGCAGAACTCCACCCAACAGGTAGAAAGCTTCTGGTTACAGTTTAACTCTCTCAGGAGGCACGCAGTGGTTGTGAAGCAGTCAACACACATAGTTTGCACCATCTAACAGCTTTTTATATTTAATCATGTAAAGCACAGGAGAGCTCAGATCGTGCAAACCAGCGAAGCATCCTAACCAGCAGGTCCCTCACTAGCTCCCCCGTCCCTTGGGTGTTCCACTGGGCAGGCAGGGTCCTCTGCCCCCCTTTCCTATCCTGCCTGTAGTCCGTGGCTCCTCCCCCTCCAGGTCTGTGGGCGGCTAATCCACCCCACTATGTCTCCGGGGGGTCGCCTGACGTGGGGAATCAGCGGGGCGATGGGAGACATGAACTCAGGCCTGTGGTCAGGGCCGAACAATAAACACAGTTACAGAGCCCCAGCCCCTGGTCGGGGCGGGGCAGTAGAGAGTCTGAGGGCTCAGGCCTGTACTCAGGCTGGGCAGCAAACAGTCGGGCCTCCTAGCTCCGGTGGAGGGCCGACAAGCACAGGCTTCTTGCCTAAGAGTGGGGGAGACTGCCACCCACGGATTGGGGTGGCGGGGGGGACGCAGGCCCACCCACTCCATTGCGTCCCGGCCGAGGGCCCTCGCAGTGGCAGAGCGGTCTCCCACTGGGTCAGCGGGGTCCTGACCGCAACACGCTGACTCACTCGCTGTCAACGTTGCAGCCAGCAGGGGTTGGCTACCCCGGGCCACTTCCCAACCCCCACCTCAGGGGGGTACCTGGCTCTGTAGAGGGTCGTCCTGGTTGTTGGGGGAGAAGGCCTTTATCGGGGCTTGCAGCTCCACTGCGCTCGGGTCCGTAAATGGCCCTGGCGGTCCTGGCCAGTCCTCAGCTCCCTCGGGAACTCGGAAGCTATCAGGAGGCGTCTGGCTCCTCCGGTAGCTGCCTCCCCACTGAGTTCTCCGGCACGCCTTGTATACTTCCGGCCCTGCCCACCAGGGTTCAAGGAGGGGCTCCTCCCCCTCTGGGTCTGTGGGCGGCCAATCCGTCCCACTACACTGCCCTTGCAGCACCTCCCTCATGCTAAGTTTGGGGGTTAGACTAGCTCAGGGTTCCTCAGTCAATGGGACGGGACTCAAAATAGGGTCACCAGAATGTTTCAAAGGGTTGCATGGCAGCTCCTGCCTCACGGGGCTGGCTGGACTCGCCTCCCTGCTCCAGGCATTCGAGATCCAGTGGTTCTGAGTTATTGATAGCTCTAGGAGAGGTATTGTGTATGTATGCTGTGTTTATACAGTGTTTGGCACCACTGGGCCCTGATCTCAGCTGGCACCCTGAAACCCTACTGTAATACAGATATAAAGTCCTAGGCAGTTCTATGCCACCAGGAAGTTGTCTGCTAACGTTACCTGAAGTGCTAGACAGATTGGGTCTCCTTTCCCCCCCCCCCCCACCCCCATCACTGTAATATTTTCTTCCTTCCTCTTGATGTCAGACCTGTCTTCTCTGGGATGGAACCCGCCCGTGCTCTGAGTTGCACTGCAGAGCCTGCATCACAGGCAGTGAGGAAGCACGGAGCAGCCCAACACCACTGCAGGTCCGAGCATACTGAATGGCTGGGCAGGGAATAGCAGCAAACTGGGAACCAACGGGAAAGCAGCCAGCCAAGCACCAGAACCATAGGAATTACCATGCTGGATCAGACCCAAGGTCCATCTAGCCCAGCATCCCATCTCCAACAATGGCCAGTACCAGGTGCTTCTAAGGGAGATGCAAGAACCCAAACCTGCCCTCAGAGAAAGCTTCCTCAAGCAGCACAGCAATCACCGCCTGCCTTACTAGGACACTGATCTACACTCTTTCCTGCTCGGTGTTTATATGGAGCCCTTACCACAGTATCTCAGCACCATCAGGAGCCCCACCTGCTGAGTCAACACTTCCCACAACACCTAAATCTTCCTTAGAGGTTCCCCATCCACATATTAGCTTAACTTACTGCTGCATAGTAGGGAGAGCTGACCACGGTACATTCCAGTGCTATAGTTGAAGGCTATGGTATTGCTGGCTAAATCTGCCTGACTGCTAATTGAATCACATCTACCTCCGTTCAGCAGGGGAACCTCTGTGGTTTTTATCTATAAAGAACCTATTTATCTGAACCCTATTGTTCTGATCACTTTAGCTACATTAGCAAACCTTCCGTGCATAAGTACAATTGGACACGCCACCAGCTGGCAGCCTGGTGCCTCTGGCTGACTGGCTCCACAGAGAGAGACATAATTAATGTCCATTGTTGTAGGGAATGCTTTAACATCATTAACTCTAATGACATTTAATGACTTCCCAATTAGAAACATCAGAGCTTTTTCTGCCCTGCTGGGTGAGATGACATCAGCCTCTCTCTTTCTCTGGACCAAATTATTATTTAATTAGAGGAGAAATGTTAGATAAAGGGAACACACAGACACACATCCGGGCCAGGGCATGAGCAATCATGTCTAGAGGTTAGCATCAGCACAGGCTGAGGGTCCAGGACCAGGAGCCAATAACCAGGAATCAGGCCAGGCTGGAAGGCCAGGAGATCAGAATCAAAATACAAACCATAGGGCAGGAATCAACCAGTTACCAGGCCAAGCCAGAATACCAGGAGGTCAAGACTAGCCAAACAGAACCAGATAGGGTGACCAGACAGCAAGTGTGAAAAATCGGGACGGGGGTGGGGGAGGTAATAGGAGCCATAAGAAAAAGACCCCAAAATCAGGATTGTTCCTATAAAATCGGGACATCTGGTCACCCTAGAACCAGAGGACAGGAACCAGGAGGCAGTAAGCAGGAGGTCAGGATCAGAAGGCAGGAACAGGTAAACACCTGGCAAACTATCCACGGTGGGATGGAGCTCAATTGTTCAGAAAACTTCCTGTTTCCTGCTCTGGCTCAAATAGGGGCTGTAGCCCAATCAGGAGCCTTGGAAATCTCCCAATGACAGTATGGGGATGGGGCTTGTGCCCTAATTGGGCTTCATGAACCCCAATCCCAAGTTCTGTTTGTGGGCTGCTGGAGGACTGGAGCGTGCTGCCTTCCCAGAACCCCACAGACCAAGATTCAAGATCCATGGGACCTGGCACCACTCTGTTTCTGTTAGTTTAATGACTGCTTTGTTATTTCAAGATATAAAATTGGATTTCTCTGTGACCTCAAAGCAGCACAACAATAATCTGGAGGGTAAAACTAAACCTAATAATAAATTTATATGAGTACCATTGAAATGTAACAGTGCTGGTGACATTCCTAGTCAACATCATTATCTTCTTCATGACGCTGACAGGCCAGCTCAGGTCAGAGCAATAGGCCAATTCACTTGATGTGTAAACTTCATGAAAACTAATGAAGGATTGTTGTGTGCCATTACATTACAACTGGCATCGAGTATATCTCTGTAATTATGTTTACCCATCAAACAGGATTGGAACTTTGGAAATGTAAATGAAGGTTGCTAACTTCAAAGCATGGGTCATTGTGTTTGACAAAGGGAAATTCACAGACCCAGTCTGCATTCAATCAACAAAGGAAAAGCCCATGCTGTGAATAACAACGCTTGCCAGATTGCTCTCAGTGGAAAGGAGCTCTAAGAGTGGATCCCGGGAAAAAGCCTGTATCTCTGAACTATTTGGGCACTCACAGGGAAGCATTTCAGATGCAAGCCAGAGATCCCCCATGTTATTCTGGGTAACCCCGAGAGACTTATAGAAAACGAGCAGGTTATGACATCTCTGCTATCATTTTGGACTTACAAACGTAGACACATCTGTTAATGTATTTTACCTGCTTTCACCTCTCAATAACTCTCATTTCTTTTTCTTAGCTAATAAACCTTTAGTTACCCTGTTTCCCCGAAAATAAGACAGTGTCTTATATTAATTTTTGCTCCCAAAGATGCGCTAGGTCTTATTTTCAGGGGATGTCTTATTTTTCAGAAATGAAAAATGCCTTATTATCGGGGAGGTCTTATTATCGGGGGGATGCCTTATATTACAACGAGAGGCAAAACTGTAAGTAGGCCTTATTTTCGGAGGATGTCTTATTTTCGGGGAAACAGGGTAGCTGACTAGAGAAATTGGCTGCCAGTGTTGTCTTTGGTGTGAGATCCAGAGTATCCATTGACCTGGGGTAAGTGACTGACCCTTTGGGTCAAGTATCAGAGGGGTAGCCGTGTTAGTCTGGATCTGTAAAAAGTGACAAAGAGTCCCGTGGCACCTTTTAGACTAACAGATGTATTGGAGCATAAGCTTTCGTGGGTGAATACCCACTTCGTCAGATGCATGTAGTGGAAATTTCCAGATGCAGGTATAAATATGACCTTTGGGTCAGTGATTTTTGTGGCGTGATTTTTGGTTTTAATACCCTTTTATCACCAAATTCAGTTTATCTGGGTGGCGATACAGGCTGGGGAGTCTAAGGGGACTGTCTGTGACTCCACGGTAAGACTGGCATGGTGATCCAGGAGTGCACATTTGTTACTGACTTGGTGAAATCTAATTATAGAAGACACCACCAATTTTTCTGACAGTCTGACCTGAGATTGGCACTCACAGTTGTGAGCCACTCCAGACAGCGTGACACTTATGATCTCTGTTAAGAGTGTGTGGGTTACCACTAAAAGAACAGGAGGACTTGTGGCACCTTAGAGACTAACACATTTATTAGAGCATAAGCTTTCGTGGACTACAGCCCACTGCTGCAGTCCACGAAAGCTTATGCTCTAATAAATGTGTTAGTCTCTAAGGTGCCACAAGTCCTCCTGTTCTTTTTGTGGATACAGAGTAACACGGCTGCTGCTCTGAAACCTGGGTTACCACTGTGTTCATTACCTTGGCGTGTACACAGTTCTGCACAGGGAAGAGTGTTCTGACTACAGACACAGTTGATTGTGCAGCGACCCCTACTGGCACAGGCACAAAGTAAGGCCTTGTAGAAGTTCAGATGCCACTAGGACCTTGAAGTAAGTAGTTCATCATCCTCATGTGTCCATCCACGTTACAGTGGTAATTCAATATCTGGTTTATATCTATGTGCGAAGACATCCAAATCTTTGTTTGCCAAGATGCTATTTTGACACATTCTTCAAAACTGTCCTCCCATGGTGGGAGTTTGTCCAGTGACTTGTCCTTTGGGAGGGCTAGACTGAGGCACAAGCAATTCAGGTCTCAGGGTCTCCTTTTCTTTCCCACTCTGGTCATGCAGCACTGCTACCAACTTCCTTGCTGCAGAAGTTGCGGTTTGTCCATCACACTCTCCCAATTTGGCAAGATCTCTGAAGCGGTAAGTTCCCTTTGTTTTGACATTAAACACAGATTTCCCTTCCCCCCGCGCCCCAATACCAAATAGGGATGACAGAGAGTCACATCCTGTTAATGTGGGTACAGCAGGAAATAAGTTGCAGAAGACAGGAGTGAATGCATCACAAATTGTATACACAGATATGAAACGAAGCTCGTCATTTGTGCTGGTAATGGAGCCTGTACAGCAAGGACCAAAACATCTGTATCAAGTGACCTAGTTTGATGTCCTGTCCCTTTAAATGTCCAGGGAACTCAGTACTCTCCCCTCCGCCCCCCCAATTAAAAGCATCACCTTTGTGTTTGTTTCAGTTTGCAGCCAGAACAATAAAGCTACCACAGCAGACTAGTGTGTGTCCATCAGCTCCCTCTGTATCTGTCTGTCTGTCTCTTTCTCTGCTGGCTCCAGAAATATCATATTTGGCGACATGGAATTTATATCCCATGAGTGTCCAATGCTCCCAATGCCTGAACAGGAAGAATCGGCCAGCTGGAGAGGGGGAAGTATGCAAATAAAGGCAGAACAAAGCATAAGAGTACTTGCAATTACTGCCAAAACTGTTCAAATAGGGTTACTATATGTCTTCTTTTTCCCGGACATGTCCGGCTTTTCGCACTCAAACCCCCGTCCGGGGGGAATTGCCAAAAAGCCGAACATGTCCGGGAAAATGGCGGCTCTGCTCCTCCCCTGACTCTTCGGCTCTGTTTAAGAGCCGAGCTGCCCGAGTGCTATGGGCTTCAGGCAGCCCCCTTGCCTCCAGACCCCAGCCGCCGGCCGGGCACTTCCCCTCCCGGGCTCCGGCGGCGCAGGGTCCAGAGGCATGGGGGCTGCCCGAAGCCCAAGCGCTACCGGCTTCACGGTTTGCCGGGCAGCCTCCAGACCCTGCGCCCCCGGCTGGGCACTTCCCCTCCCGGGCTCCAGCTGTGCTGTGGAAGCACCGGCCGGGGGCGCAGGGTCTGGGGGCTGCCCGGCAAACCGTGAAGCCGGTAGCGCTCGGGCAGCCCTTTCCGCGTGGCTGGGAGTGGGAGGGAGGAGGAGGCGGAGTTAGGGCGGGGAAGGGGCGGAGTTGGGCGGGGCTGGGGTGGGGGAAATGGGCAGGGCCAGGGCCCGTGGAGGGTCCTCTTTTTTTATTTGCTAGATATGGTAACCCTAGTTCAAATAAAGAAGCAGTGAGAGGGGAGCAAGCAGCCATCTTGACTGGACTCATACAAGGTGGCAAACAGGCTTAGCCTACTACACTGAGGGTCTGTAGCCAGTAGAGGGAGCCCAAGTACAACCAAAGGAGTGTATAAGCACACAGCCAGCGGAGGGTGATCGAGTGCAGATATTCCACAGTTCAAAATAAAGGGAAAAAAAGAACTTCCCTGAAGAAAAGACATCCAAGAGGTGTGAAGTCCCACAGGAGAGCAGAGAAATGGCACCTTTTGTGGGCAATGCTGGCGAGTTTGATAAAAACCGCAAATCATGGGTGGGGTACTGCAAACATTCTGAGCAATTTGTTACCTGCAACTCTATTCCAGATGGACGACGAGTTTCACCCTTGCTGACAGTGACAGGTCTGAAGGCGTACGAACTAGGGTGACCAGACAGCAAATGTGAAAAATCGGGACGGGGGTGGGGGTGGGGTAATAGGAGCCTATATGAGAAAAAGACCCAAAAATCGGGACTGTCCCTATAAAATCGGAACATCTGGTCACCCTAGTACAGACTGTTGTGCGACCTATTGTCGCCAACTGTGCCTGGAGCTGCCATGTATGCCACAAGTTCTCCTACCCCATCGGTGATAGCAGACCGATGTCAGTTTCACCAGTGACATCAAGGAAATGGAGAGTCGCTGCTTCTAGGAAGTTGTCAGAGCATTGTCAGTTCAGGCAAACATTAAGTGGAACCCTGCATGACCAATGAGTCTCTGGGTCACACAATGACCAGGTCTGGCAGAAGTTACTGACTGTATCAGCACTTACATTCAAGAAGGCTGTTGAAATAGCAGTTGCAATAGAGACCACAGAGAAGGATTCTCTGGAATTTAGTGTGAACCAGATGCCCTGTGAGGTATCTGTGAAAATGTTATGATTTGCCAAATATGATAATCTTGTTTATATGTTTGTATCACCTTTGTATTATGAGTTATAGATACTGCCTAGCCTGTTCGATGGCCCATCAAGGGTCATCAGCTGTACAATAAACCCATTGAAAGAGCAGGAACTACACCTTATGAGTCAGCAAGACAGGTAGGGGCATGTCTACAGACAGAACTCTAAGGCTTTTCCATGCCATGTGCTGTGAAGCTTGTGTTTGGGACACAGGAAGTACAAGTCACATGGCAAAAGAATATAAAAGCCAGCTTCATCATCTCAGTTTTGTCTTCATTCCTGCTTCTTCCCTCTGGAAACTGAAGCTCTGAACAAAGGACTGAATGACCCACCCCAGCTGTGGATGTGATCCAGAGGGATTTTCAAGCCAGCAACTCACCAATACTGCTAAGAACCTGATATATAGACTTTGAAGTCTTTGTATGTATGTGATTGCCTTACCATTTAACATCTCTCTTCTTGTTCTCTTTTTTCTTTATAAGAAACCTTTAGTTTTAGATGCTAAAGTATTGGGTGTCAGCGTGGCATTTTGGGTAAGATCCAACCTAATATTGACCTGCCAATGTGGCTAGCCCTTTGGGATTCAGAAGAACGTTTTGTATAGCGAGAAGAGTTTTTAAATAATTCTCACTGTACTGGACCTAGGTGCTGATTGGGAGCCAGAGAAGCAGAATGCAATAAAGGGGGCTGTGTGCTTTCTTTATTTTTTCCTTCTTGATAACCAGTGGCGGGGGGGGGGGGGGGGGGGAAGGGAGGAGGGAGGATCAGAAGCACAGCTTGTAACTGGTTGGTGAGTTTACTTCAGTGTTAACCACCAGTGTTTGAGAGAGACTGTTCTCCTTTTTGCAGCCTTCCCTGACTGTAGCATTTTCAGTGAGGGCTACCCCACTCACCTCTGGGTCACAGGGGGCCGTAGCCTGATCCGTGGCTGCTAGCACTGAGTACAGGATCCATCTGGAACCCCAGTATTGTGGCCTTCTTCTTAGCAAGGCACCGATGGCTTGTACTGAGCAACTAAACTCTTCTTATTTAAGCTCGCATAACACAGCACTCAGGGCCTGCTGCTCCCTGTCCCTGCCTTCCCAAATGGAGGAATGACAGCTGCTCCATACAGGCTTCAACCTTTCCTAATATCCCTGGACTACAAACAGGGCCGGCTTTAGCAGGTGCGGGGCCCCACGTTGGGAGGCAAATTGTCTCGCGCCCCCCCCCCCCCCCCGCCACCCCAACTCCGCCCCCTCCCTGCCCCATTGGATCCCTCCCCAAATCCCCGCCCTGGCCCCGCCTCTTCCCCAGCACATTGCATTCCTCCTCTTCACCCCTCCCTCCCAGGCTTGCGCTGATCAGCTGTATGGCGGCGCAAGCGCTGGAGGGAGGGGGGAGAAGCAGGACTCTTTTTTTTTTTTTTTTTTCCGCTCCGCCGGCAGTTCCGGACATTGCGGGGCCCTCTTAGGCGCGGGGCCCCATTCCGGGGAATCGGCCGAATTGGCTTAAAGTCGGCCCTGACTACAAAGTACCGGGTTTAAACCTTTTTTCTGAGGGCACTGGAGGAGAGGGGTGAAGGATCCTTGGATGCATAAACTGGGAAATCTCGAGTAGGAGCAGAGCATCCGCTACTGGAATCTTGTGTCCAGACCTGGTGTTCACAGTTCAAGACGGATGTTGATAAATTGGAGAGGGTTCAGAGAAGAACCACGAGAATGAGTAAAGGAATAGAAAGCAAGCCTTAAAGTGATAGACTTAAGGAGCTTAACATATTTAGTCTAACAAAGCAAAGATTAATGGATGACTTGATTACAATCTATAAGAACCAACAGAAGGAACAAATATTTACTAATGGGCTCTTCAATCTAACAGAGAAAGGTATAACCCAATCCAATGGCTGCAAGTTGAAGCTAGACAATTCAGACTGAAAATAAGAAGTCAAGTGAGGGTAATTAACCATTGGAACAATGTACCAAGGGTCATGGTGGATTGAATTATTTTGAGGGCAGTTCTCTGGCCTGTGTTATACAGGAGGTCAGATTAGATGATCAGAATGGTCCCTTCTGCTGTTGGAATCTAGGAAAGGAGAGAGGTGGGGAGGGACAGAATTCTAGGACAAACCCCTCCCAGACCACGGAAATCACCCAGATGCCGGAGGTGAGCCTGCCCAAGGGGTGAAGGAACTGGAAGAGCTGAAAGAACTGAGGCGGGACAGGAGTAACTAGAATTGGTTCTAGTTGGTTGTCCTCTGCATGGAGAAAGCTTTAGACATAGCATCCGGCTTGTGAACGAGGCTTGTTCTCAGGGCCATACTTCACCAGCATTTCCTCCCTGGAAGGTGGGCCTCTTTCCTTCCTTCTCCCCTTGCTTTGTTTCTCCTTCCCTGCCAATCCTTTTCTTTCTTTCCTACATGGGGGAGCCTCTTCCCTGATGAGGGGTTTTCTTTAGCAATCAGTACTGGGTACTAAGGGGCTCTTTAATCTAATGGAGGAAGGTATAAGGAGACCCAATGGCTGGATGCTGAAGCCAGACAAATTCCAATTAGAAATAAGGCACTTTTTTTTTTTTTTTTTTTTTTTAAACAGTGTGGGGGATGAACCATTGGAACCAACTACAAAGGGAAGGGGTGGATCCTCCATCTTTTGATGTCTTCACATCAGGACGTGTTTCTGGAAGAAATGCTTTAGCCCAACACCCATTATTCAGCTCTATGCCAGGGTAACTGGGTAAAATGCAGTGGCCTGGGATAGACAGGAGGAGGTCAGACTAGATGATCTAATGGTTCCTTCTAGCTTTAAACTCTGTGCATGACGTTAGTTAAAGTCTTCATTTCAGTTCCCCCCACTACACCCTGTTGGGAAATTCACATGGGCCTGGATCCTCAGTGGTATGTAGTTCGATGGATATTAGGAACCTAAATACTGAAGATCTGGGCCTTCCCTCTCCGTGGCTCCATTTCCCTGGTTGTAAACAGGGGCAATGATATTTAAGTACCTTACAGGGTGTCCGGAAGCTGAACTCATTAGAATGAGCAATGTGCTAAAAGGAAGAGTGGTGCAGCAGTTAGGATGGTAACCCTGGACTTTCAAGACCTGAGTTCACTACCCAGCACTGCTACAGGCTTCTTGCAGGACCGTGAGCACGTCAGCCCATTGGGCCCAGATCCACAAAGGTATTTAGGCTCCTGCCCACCACTGAAATCAAGCCTTTGTGGATCTGGGCCTGTGCATCTCTGTTCTCCACCAGCAAAATGAATAACAGGACTTCTCCAGTTTAGTATTACTAGATACTTGAACGATTGTGCAGTGCTTAGCTACTATGATAAGACAGAGATGGAAGCTGCACAGCAGGATGATATATGTATTACGGTCACTAAACCATCAAACGCTTTAATCTCAGGGCTGAAACTAAAATGTACGTAAACTCTGTGATGAAGACATCTCTGAGGGAGTGAAGAATAAAAGGGCTCCCGCCTTCCCTGTATTTATAATATAATCTGTCCTAATACACTTTCCAGCCACAATCCAACTGAGTTACCTGACCCTTCAGCTGAAGAGCCTGCCCTCTACTGGCGGGAACGGAGGTTTGCTGTTTCCCCTCTTCCCCAAAGAGTCTTTCACAGAAGCATCACCAGATGTACCAGCTTTGAGCTGAGAGCGTGATGTGTGCTATGGACTGCAGCCCACCAGAATTTGAGCCGACATGAGATCATGAAATTCATTCCACTGGGGACCCCTCGCTGCCATCTGATTTGAATAAAATTTTTGTCACTCTGCTCAGTGCTAGAATCAAGCTGGGGTTCTGGCTGTGACAAACCAGTGACTAATGCCCTGAGCTAACCTGCTTTGAAATGCACAATGCTCCTTTCTTTGGGAAAAATAACGGAGACTAGAGGGGTGAGAGGAGACACCCAGCCCCTGAACACACCCCTTGTCAGCTACCAAAAGCCATTTGGAAACTCAGAGCAGCAGTGAAAACACATCAAGAGAGCTTATTCATAGATTCACAGATTCTAGGACTGGAAGGGACCTCGAGAGGTCATCGAGTCCAGTCCCCTGCCCGCATGGCAGGACCAAATACTGTCTAGCTTGCTCAGCACACAGCATCGTTCCCTTCCACCTTCTTTATACAGCTGTATTGTGGCCATAAGGTAGATCTTGAATCCAGGCCTTTAGCCATACAGCTACCTGTAGCTCTTCAGTGGGAGTTTTCATAGATTCCAAGGCCAGATGGGACCATCGTGATCATCTAGTCTAACCTCATGGAGATTCCAGCACATCGCTAGGTATGTTGTTCCAATGGTAAATTACCCTGTTAAAAGTGTGCACGTTACTAGTTCTAGTCTGAATGTGTCTAACTACAGCATCCAGCCACTGCACTGCGTCTGCCTTTGCCTGCTAGATTAAAAAGCTGCGTACCTCAGAAATCCTCTCCTCGTGTAGGTACAGACTGCGATCAAGTCACCTCTTAACCTTTTCTGGGCTAAGCTAAATAGATTGAGCTGCTTACGTCTCTCACAGTAACACAGGTTTTCCAGACACAGTAGTTTTCTTTATTGTGATTGCGCATCCTAGGGAATATCCCCTTCTGTCTTGAAGAGGAAGTGGTTGTACATGGACTTGGAACCAGATGAAAGCTGGTGACATTCATTATCAGCACTAAAAATCACCTAGTGTCAGATTTACACACTGTTTTGTTTATTGTTTGTACTGCTCCTAGCTAGGGCCTGGACACCACAAAGGAGATAAAGGCCCTGTTGTGCCAAGCACCCTCCAAACACATAGTGAGACCATCCCTTCCCCCTGAAGAGCTTACAGTGGAGACAGAGGAGAGAGACAGAAGCTTGCAAGCTAAATCGAGAAGGCAGAGAGGGGAGATGGAGGCACAGAGTGGTGAAGTGACTTGCCCAAGGTCTACAGCAGGTCAGTGACCAACCCAGGAATAGACTCCTAGATTCCAAGGCCAGAAGGGACCATTATGATCATCTCGTCTGACCTCCTGTGCCACACAGGCCATAGAGCTGTCCCAAAATAATTCCTAGAGCGGAGCTTTTAGAAAAACATTCAATCTTGTTTTAAAAATGGCCACTGATGGAGAATCCACCATGACCCTTGGTAAGTTGTTCCAATGGTTAATTACTCTCACTGTTATAAATTTACACCTTACTTCCAGTCTGAATTTGACTAGCTTTTGCTTCCAGCCATTGGATCATGTTATACCGTTCTCTGCTAAACTGAAGAGTCCATTATTAAATCTTTGTTCCCTACATAAATACTTATAGACTGTGATCAAGTCACCCTTAACCTTCTTTTTGTTATGCTAAATAGCTCTTTGATTCTATCACTGTAAGCATGTTTTCTAATCCTTTAATCGCTCTCATGACTCTTCTCCATGGGTGGTTCACGAACCAGTAGCTGGGAGAGGTTAGCCCCCAGCCCCACCCCTTCTGCCCAAGGACCCGCCTCCCCCCACTGGAGCACAGAGGCCCCCCCACCAGAGCACAGAGCCCCACACACACACACACACCGCAGCCACCGGCCCAGTCCCGCCCTAGGCTAGCCCCCCAGCCCTGGCGCACAGCCCCAGCCTCCCCAGCTCTGGAGCGCGGGAGGGCAGGTGGCCACAGCCCCCCCAGCCCCAGAGCACTGGGAAGGCGGCGGTGTGCGGCCCCAGCCTCCCCAGCCCCAGCCAGAGCACTGGGGGCTGGAGGACTGGAGCTGCACGCAGGGAGCAGTGGTAAGCAGGGGGCGGGCCACGCCTCCCCCAGCCAGTGCAACCCGCTGCCCATGGTCTTCTCTGAACCCTCTCCAATTTATCGACATCCTTCTTGAATTGTGAGCACCAGACCTGGGCACAGTCTTCCAGCAGCAGTCACACCAGTGCCAAATGCAGAGGTAAAATAACCCCTCCACTACTTGAGATTCCTCTGTTTATGCATCCCACGATCGCATTAGCTCTTTTGGCCACAACATCGCACCGGGAGCTCATCTTTAGGTGATGATCCACGACTCCCAAATCTTTTCAGAGTGTCTGCTTCCCAGGGTAGAGCCCCGCATCGTGTAAGTTTGGCCTGCATGCTTTGTTCCTAGCTGTATACATTTACATTTAGCCATATTAAAACACCTATTGTTTGCTTGTGCCCAGTTTACCAAACGATCCAGATCGCTCTGAATCAGTGACTGTCCTCTTCATTATTTACACTCCCCCAAGTTGTGTGTCATCTCATTAAAACAAAAAAAAGATACCACGTTAGTTTGAAAGGATCTATTTTCATAAACCCATGTGAATGGGCATTAATTACATTCTCCTCCTTTAACTCTTTATTAATTGAGTCCTATATCAGTCACTACATTTCTTACTCTCAGTGACAGGCTGCCAGACCTGTAATTTCCTGGGTCATCTTGTTTACCTTTTAAAAAAAATAGGGTATCCAAGGTCTCAGCCCAGTGCCCTGACCCCTGGTCCGCACTGTCTCAGGGTATGTCTACACTACCCGCCAGATCAGCGGGCAATGATGGATCCAGCGGAGGTCGATTTATCGCGATCGACCCCCAAGCGCTCTCCCATCGACTCCTGTACTCCACCACTGCAAGAGGCACAGGCGGAGTCGATGGGGGAACGGCAGCAGTCGACTCATCGAGGTGAAGACACCGTGGTAAGTTGATCTAAGTATGTCGACTTCAGCTACGTTATTCACGTAACTGAAGTTGCGTAACTTAGATTGATCCCCACCCCACCCCCAGTGTAGACCAGGCCTCAGTCTGCACACACACACCCCTAACAGTTTTCAGTTGAAAGGCCCAATCGTGCAAGGCACAGTGAGAACTGGAAGCGCTCAACACGTCGCAAAACGGGGCCGGAGATCCACTGGGACAGCAGACCTGCTTCAAGACACCCACGCTCTTCAGGCCACCTGCCAGGGCTCCATCCTGATGAGCTGGCAGGGGATGGAAACGGACAAAGTAGCTGCCTTGTGTGTGCTTCAGACAGCAGGATTGTCCCAGGCTGGGTAGCGAGAGCAGGGAGAGTCCCCCTCCCGAATAGCCTGGGAGCTGGCAGAGTAACACAGGCCAAAAGCGCCTCAGAATCCTAAACCGAGAATTGACACGGGCCTGGATAATGAGAACATCCACCGTAATCTAGTGACTGAGAATGGACTCTCTCCAGCGTTCTTTCATGATTCTGAACAGCACCTAGCACAGTGGGGCCCGGGTCTCTGATTGGGGTATCTACGCACAACTGCAACGCAACTTCTACAGTATCTCCCTGGTTCAAATCCAGACCATGCTGGTATTGACTGAAACGTGCAACTCCCTGGTGGCAGTTTTGTGAAATAAACTGAGCTTCCCACCCTAGATACTGAGGGAGATGTATGGGAAGTATCTGTGCCCGAATTCAGGGGCAAGAGAAACAAGCCAGAAGAACAATCAAACGATGGTGATTATGATCCACTGGGCATAACTGGAATCTGGTGACATGATTCCTCCCAGTGCAATATCAATCTAAATGGGTAACGTGAGTATAGGAGTAAGAAAAAGGGGTCGAGCACAAGGTATTTGTAATGCCAGTGAGCTGCAATTCAACAGTAGAGAGTATGGCGGAGAAATGCTCCCAGGTGGGCGACAATGAATGAATTAAAAATGAAGGCTAGACGCAGCATTGTCCAGTGGATAGGGCACTAGCCTGAGACCTGGGTCCTAGATCCAGTTCTGCCTCTGTATGATCTTAGGCAAGTCAATTTCTACCTACGCTTTATCTGTTGCATCTATTTAGACTGTAATGCCCAGATCCAAAGGGATTTAGGCGCTGCAGCACCTAGAAAACTACAGGAGCAATCTTGCAATCCATAGCACCTGAGGGAGGCACCCAGTGAATGGGGAGAGACAGGTGCCTTAGAATACGATCCACAAAAACCTGCACGCTAGGGATGGAGCCGCCTAAGCCATGTGGTGGGAGATGCTGAGGACAGGGGTGTGTCCTAAGCTCTGCCCTTCTCACAGAACTAGGCATCGACATATTTTCTTGGGGGAATGACTTAGGCACCTGCTTCACTCAATCTAAAGCTGGGAGAGGAACCAACCACGCCCCTTATAACGCTTAGCCCAGTGCTCAGAGCACTCACCTGGAATGTTGGAGGGCCCAAGTTCAATTCCCCCCTCTGCTGGAGGGGAGAAAGGATTTGAACAGGCATCTCTCACGAGAAAGTGAGCTCTCACCACTGAACTATGGGAGATTCTGATGTGGCTGAAGCTGTTCCACTGTGGATAAAGAAGGATTGGAGCAGGGAGCCAGGCCCTGGGTCTCCCACCTCCCACTTGGGTGTAACATAACCACCAGGCTACAGCGTCACTCTCACACCTTCTGGCCCAGTGACTAGTTAAGAATTTATCCACAATAGCTTCCACTTCTCCTCCCGCCAGATTTGGAAGGGGACTCAGTGCGGTAGTCAGCCTCTGAGCACGCCTTCCTGATCAGGCCCCACCCACGAGACAGGCTTTCATCCGCCTATCTTCCCTCGGTTCGTGACTTGCCCTGGAGTTTAGGTGGGAGACAGGCGTCCAGACACCTAGAGGGAGGCAGCAGGGCGCATGCCCAAAGGCAAAGAAACAGGCGCCCAGAGAACTTTTTACACAAGTCCTTAGGTGCAGAGCGAGTTTAGGTGCCCACAGCGGTCGGTGGGAGTTTTGTGAATTGGAGCGGGGCCTAAAACTGGTACTTACGTCCCTAAACCTCAGTTTTAGGAACCTGTGTTTGGGGTTTGGGCATTTATGTACCTTCATGGACTGAGGCCTAAACTCTTCTGGACAGGAATGGTGTCTGTTTGTCTGGCCTAGGAAAAGGGGCTGGGGCGACCTGCGAGCAGCTCACCTTCTGCTCAGTGTGCCACGGTGGTCAGAAAAGCAAGTGTTAGGCTCTCCAAAGAACGACATGGAAAATACAAGTATTAAACTGTCATTCTGGAAATTACTGGTAGAACCTCATCTGGAAAGTTGTGTTCAGTACTTGTCACTCCAACTCACATTGGATATGGTAAGGGGTGAGGGTGAGTGGGGAACCAGATATGGTTGATTAAAAACATTTAGAGGCATAGAGAGACTTCCTTAATAAGGAGTGATTCAAAAAGACTAGGACTTTTCAGTATGGAGAGGAGACAAGCTAACCTGGAGACCTCATTGCCACATAGATTCATAGATTCTAGGACTGGAAGGGACCTCAAGAGGTCATCGAGTCCAGTCCCCTGCCCTCATGGCAGGACCAAATACTGTCTAGACCATCCCGGATAGACATTTATCTAACCTACTCTTAAATATCTCCAGAGATGGAGATTCCACAACCTCCTTAGGCAATTTATTCCAGTGTTTAACCACCCTGACAGTTAGGAACTTTTTCCTAATGTCCAACCTAAACCTCCCTTGCTGCAGTTTAAGCCCATTGCTTCTTGTTCTATCCTTAGAGGCTAAGGTGAACAAGTTTTCTCCCTCCTCCTTATGACACCCTTTTAGATACCTGAAAACTGCTATCATGTCCCCTCTCAGTCTTCTCTTTTCCAAACTAAACAAACCCAATTCTTTCAGCCTTCCTTCATAGGTATGTTCTCAAGACCTTTAATCATTCTTGTTGCTCTTCTCTGGACCCTCTCCAATTTCTCCACATCTTTCTTGAAATGCGGTGCCCAGAACTGGACATAATACTCCAGCTGAGGCCTAACCAGCGCAGAGTAGAGCGGAAGAATGACTTCTCGTGTCTTGCTAACACTGAGGGCAAGAGTCTAGTAGGATTTAAAAAAAAAAAAAAAGATCTGGTATTTGTATGAATGAAAACATCACAGTTATAACAGAAAGGATAAAAGAACTATGAAGCTTCATATATCAAGGCAGAAGCCAATAACTAACTGCTGGGTGTTAGGAAGAAGCTTCTCCACTGGCATATTATTCCATAATTGTCAATAAAGGGAGTTCTTGCATTTCCTCTGTTGCTGCACGTAATGACACATAGGCTGCCCTCCTTCTCCCCATACACCAGGCTGGTACAAGGAGTCCATAGCATAATGCACTGCTACTGCCCTCCTAGTTTTGGTAAGTGAGGTTTATGGCAACAGAGGTGTGGCTTTGTCACTAACTTCCTGTACAGGTTTAGACAAGTCACTTAATCACTATGTGCCTCAGTTTCTCCATCCGTAAAATGGGGGTAATGATACTGACCTGCACGACATTCTGTCCCCTTTAGCATGTTAGTTTTAAAGAAAAATACCTGCTGGTGGTTTATGTACTTAGATGGAATTCTAGTCTGGCTGTTTGACTGACTGTAACAATAAAAAAGGACATAATGCAAATACTGACTTCTTGTTTCGTAATATTTTAAAATGTTCCTCCAAGTAAATAACGATCTTGGATTTGTGGCAGAATATTTGGCTCTCTCACTGAATATCTGGCAATTAATCTTGATTGTCCCCATAGGATCTACTGATACCTGCTTATAATTTTGCTTTTTAATTTTACTGATCATTATACAACACAGCAAAAACTAAACAAAAAAACACACCCCAAAACCTGCAGCATTGAGTTCCCCAGCCCTGGGCTCTCGCCGAGAGGCTAAAAATAGCAGCTGTAGATGTTCAATCATTCGCTCCCCCCCCCCCCCCCCGCTAGGTCTCATTGCCGAGGGTCTCTTTGTGCTGTGTAGACGCATGCATAGAGCTTAAAGCCAGACAGGATCATCAGATGATGTAGTCTGACCTGTATAGCACAGTACACTAACAGCACCTGGTTTGTAAGACTCTGTGCAAAGTAAAATCTATCCTCACATGCAAAATCTAATGTTAATTTCTCAACCCCACTGCACAGCTAGGCAGGACATTCAAGAACGTAGAGTTTCCAACACAAGATTAACGCAGCTGCGCTGCACATCCATATGCATTGAGAGATCCTCCACAGAAACTGCTATGTATACGCAATGTGGACAAGAACTGAAATAGAAACCTTAGGTCTCCTTCTGATCTCACTTTCCCCAGCATCCACTGGAGTAAATCCATTGTTTTCAAATGAGTTACCCCAGTGTAAATCAGGCGCATGTCAAATCAAAATCAAGCCACTTAGCCTTTTGAATTTCCCACCCATGTATGCCCAGTTTCTCTTCCTACTACTAGTTCATTACGTAACCCTCCTGCCCGTCAGAGTTGGCAGCAACAAGGGCCAGGTTCAGTATCTAGGGGTTCCGTTTCAATAAACACAATGCAAAACCGGCTCGAGCCCCCACCCAATGACCTGGGACAATTACACACCACCCCCCTGGGCACCTCTAAGAGGCAATACTTCCCCTCTCACAAGCACAGAGTCTGAGTGTAGCAAAAGCCTTTTAATAAAGGAGGGAAACAATGCGGCATAATGTTGGGGGAACACCACAAACAGGATTCATAACACAAATCATGAGCAAAAGACCAACCCCCAAGTAAGTTTGGCAGTGTCCTTTTCCCCTCAGTGTCCACTTCCCCTTAAGTTCAGCAATGCAACAGTCACCCCACCCAGTTTCTGACCTTGGCCAGTGCAGCCCCCAGAGTTCAGAAGTTCCTCTGCAGAGTTTACCTCCCAGCCTGGGTGGAAGTGGGGGGAGGTAAGGGGGGGGCATCTCACATGCTTCGCTGCTCGGGTTGACGGCCGATTGCCATGCCTCTCCATGGGGTTCTGCTGCAGTCTTCACTGCCAACTGCGTCTCTCCGCCAGTCGCCCTGCTATCTGCTCCGTGCGCCACACCTCTCCACTAGCCATCCTGCTAGCCGCTCCACTCCACCAGCCGCCCTGCTATTCACTCCGCTCGCCACGCCTCTCCACTAGCCATCCTGCTAGCCGCTCCACTCCACCAGCCGCCCTGCTATCCACTCCGCTCGCCACGCCTCTCCACTAGCCATCCTGCTAGCCGCTCCACTCCACCAGCCGCCCTGCTATCCACTCCGCTCACCACACCTCTCCACTAGCCATCCTGCTAGCCGCTCACCAACTTGTCTTCAGGGTCCCCCCCCTCCCCCACTTAACACAGCTCTCAGCTATCTCAGCTCTTCAGTGACTTCAGCTCTCAATGATTTTAGCTAATAGTAGGGGAGCCTCAGTGCTAGTGCACCACTAGTCCAAAGTAGGTCTAATGCTTAGACTCAGGTATCAGTGATTTCAGCTCTGTAGCATGTAACAAGACTCCTAATGGAGTCAAAATTAGCTCTGTTATTGCACACTGGAGAGAGGAGGGGTAAAAGTGGTGTTTAGGGCCCTCAGAAGGGGCCCACACTACCAGGCACAAATACCTGTCCCCAGCCTCTCTCAATTCACTGGGGTTTGGAACCCATGTCCCTTGCCTAATGAGTGCTACTTAGTTGAGGGCGAGTCCCTCCGTCATAAAATGCCAAGTACAGTTCTACTGTCCTTGATTCACATAACCAGGATAACAACCCTTTATCACTCCTGCCCCAATAACAAAGAGGCTGGGGATCCTGTGAATGATGCAAAGAATTACAACGCCTTTCTAGAAATCAGTGTCGTGGCCTCATCTGGATACTTTGTGCAGTCCTGTCACCCCATCTCAAAAGGATATTGTAGAGCTAGAGAAGTTCAGAGACGGGCAACAAGGAACGAACATAGGTCTGGACAAACTCTCCCATGAAGAGAGGGAAAACATTGGGATTGTCTGCCTCAGAGACATGAATAAAGGGGCCTTCAATTCAATTACAAGGTGGCAACTACCAAACTGATAAAAGGAAATGCTTTTTCATACAACATATAATTAGACTGGGGGATTCATTGCCACAGGATGTAACTGAAACCAAGAATATAACAAATCTAAAAAGGGATTGGATATTTATCTGGTAACATGCATATCCAGAATTATTATCATAGTTAATGCTTTAAAAAAAACTGGAAGGGATCTTAACCTTCATGCTTCAGAGTTTCAACAAATCTCTGGCTATTAGAGACTAGGATTAAATTTAACGTGGGTGACAGGTTATCCCACATCCATCTGCTGTGGGGTCCTTGCACCTTGCTCTGAAACAGGTGACTGGTTCTAGTGACCATTGGAGCTAGATGGACCTTGTGTATTGTGGTATTGCTGTTCCCGTATACCTGGGACTGACTGTGAGGTGCACATGGTACCATTAGCTGGTCTACCATACAGCACCCATTTATTGGGTCATACAGACCAAGGGCAACATATCACAGCACTGTTCTCTACACTGGTTCCCTATCCAGTACCAAACCCACTCCAAGGCTCTGGTGCTAACCTTTGATGGACTAGCGCCTGGAGACTACTAGTCTCTCAGGGAGGGGATGCAGTGGCTGACAGAGCCTGAGGTGAGACTGCCATGAACCATAACCCAAGCATGCTGGGTGGCAAGCTCTCTACTATGGAACTCCCTGCTACCGGACGTCAGGATGAGCCAGTTCTGGCTAGTTTTAGGGTGCAATGCAAGATTCATCTGTGTGCCATGACAACTACTAACATAAGCTGAACTGTCATCAGTGCCTTCTTTTGAAGCAAACAGGAGCAACCCTCCTTAGCAAGCGGCAAAACCTATGGAGAGCATGAGCATTTTGTTTACTGGTGAATTGTGTGCATGTGGCATCTAGACACACTATTTCTGGGGGTATTAGATATGGCTACATACAAGTGAAGAAGCAGCACAGGGTGGGTGACGTTGCTGAAGGATCAAGGATCAAGAAAAGGCTCTAGCTTTTCCCCTTTTGGCAACCTCTGTGGGGAGACTTTCCATGCAGGCACGGCCCTGTCATCTGGCAAAGCATTACTGATGACTGGGGCTGAAGGCAGATCAGCAGTTTCGAACCCTTTCTCACAAGGATTAGTAGAATTCCATTACTTCTGAAATTTGAGAAGCATCTCTCATGCCAAGGGGGAAAGTGAGTGTAACCTGAGCAGGTTTCATTCTCCCATTGATCTGAAAGGAACTAGATTCGCTTTTGATGAGTTACAAGTATTTCTCCTTAGAGGCTGATTAATATCCTCGTGGTATTTTTGAAGTATTTTAAGAAAGGTTGTGGGCAATTCTTCCTTTGGTTGTGTCACCCGGGTGGAATGCATCTAAGACACAAATTACAGTAACACTTTTATTTGTGTTGCTTGATGTCATTATTTGACATTTTCAAATCTTGTTATACCATAAGCAAAGCAAAGATTGCAAACAACAAATGGCCATTTATGGAAGCTTATAAATCCAGATACTTTAAGGAGGCAATGATCAGAAGTTTAACCACCCTTACTCCAGGGGGATGTTAAGGTTGAATGAGGAGATAAAGCGGTTAGCTAAGATTTTATGAATAATGTTTTTTTTTGTTTGTTTGTTTTTAAATTTTGGGCATCCTGGAAGGACAGGCTTTACAGGATTAGTTGCAAGAATTGAAGTGTTGTGGCAGTGTGGCTTAATGGGTAGGGCATTGGACTAGGAGTCAGGAAAACTGGGTTCTATTCTCAATTCAGGTCACTGACCTGCTCTATGACCCTGGGGAGTCGCTTGCCCTCGCTGTGCTTCTGTTTCCCCATCTTTAAAATGGGGGCAGTGATATTGATCTCTGTTAAGTGCTTTGAGATCTTGAGCTCCTTGTTAGCTGCTGTGCGTGAGGTAGCCACTGGGGAGTTTTCTTTCTTGTGGGGGTTTGAAAACATATTTTCCTCCTCTTAAAAAACCCCTTCTTCTCCATGGCTCACAGGAAGGGAATTCACCATGTCAAAACTCAAAGTTCTCCCTATCCCTAGGTTTCCTAGAGTGAACTGTTTACTATGGGCCAGAGCCTCAGTACAAGTGTCTCTTTTTTATTTATATATATATATATATATATATATATATATATATATACACACACACACACACACACACACACCTCTCTTTTCAAGGCCTTTGTGTCATTTCTGTTTTCCTCTTCATTGGTTGTAATAGTGCCTTGGAGCTGCAGAAATAACATTTGATCTTTTTGCCCATCCTGTCCTCTCTCACTGGACAGCTGCCGCTTGTTTTCCAGAGTTGGAAATGGATGTGAAATTGGCTGAGCTGCTGCGTATTTTAACAACAACTTCCACTTAGATCACGCTGATGCCAGAACAATATTCATCTTTGTCCACTAGAATTGGCCAGCACAGCTTCTGTTGTTAGACTTCTCGCTGCTGCTGCAGGGCCAGTAGGGGGAGCACAGAACATTTGAAACAAAGGTGTTTAATTTTTACAATTTCTGGATGAGGGTAAAGAATTTTAGTAGCAGCATAAATGGTCAAAGCCTAGCCAAAGGGCCTGATCCAAAGCCCATTCAAACCAACAGGAATCCTTCTATTGACCTCAACAGGTGTTAGATCAGGTCCAAAGAAAGTTCACTCAATTTGTGCACATGTAGCAATGGGTGGGAAATCAAAAAGGGGCAGACTTTAAGGTACAAGTTGATCCAAAGTGTATTTCTTTTATTTATTTCAACCATCCATCCATTTCACTGGGCATGTTTGCAAAAATTAAAATGCACAGTACAATCATTGTAAGGGATGTAAACCCTCATGCTTCAGGGCATGAGCCAACCACTAACTATGTGGGTCAGGAAGAAACTTCCCAGGTAGGTACCTTACTCCATAACTTTCGTTGGGTTACATGTACTTTCTCTGAAGTGGCTAGTGTTGGTCACTCTTGGATACAGGATACCTGATGAGATGGACCATTGGTCTGACCTGTAACAGCAAGCTCATCTTCTTAGAGCCTTTACATCTCCTTTCCTTTACCCTTGTGAAAAAAAATCTAATGTAATTGTAAGGAGAGTCAGAATGAGCTCACCCTTGACATCTGGTGGTGAGCTATGGAAAAGGACTTCAGGGACTGATCTCGTTTGCATGGGCACACCCACCCTGCCTAGCATGATGAACTGCTTGTCCAGCATCTGGTTTGCTTTTTTGACACTGAGCCAAGATCTTCATTGAGCTGTCCACAGCAATGCCCAGATACCTTTCCCACATTGATACAGTTAATTTAGAACCCTGCAAGGTGTATGCGTAATCTGATTTTTCCCTCCAACATGCTTTACTTTGTATTTATCAACAGCAAATTTTATTTACCATCATGGTGCCTGTTCACCTGGTTTGTTTTAGGTCTCTCTGAAGGTCTTCACAATCCTCTATGCTCCAAACTTGTATCATCTGCTAGTTTTTCTATCACACTACTCACCCCCCACCTCCAGATCATAAATAAATATATTAAACACCACTGGATTTAGTATGGAATCTTGAGGTGCCCACTGTTAACCTTTTGCCATGATTAAAATGGACCATTTAGTCCTATTTCTTGTTTTCTGTTCCTAGCCAGTTTTTGATCCATGACAACAATACTTTATCGCTTGCCCTTGACTGTTTAGTTTCTTTAGAAGACTCTTGCAAGGGACCTTGTGCTAAATAAATCATCAGTGAGTTCTCCTTTCCCTACTACTTTATCAACATTCAAAGAATTCTAACCGACTAGCGAGACCAGGTTTTCCATTTGCAGACACCACAGTGGCAGAACATGTTGCAGTAGACAAGCCTGGAGATGAAGTTGTGAGGACCACCATGAAGCACCACAGTGCAGTCTCCTAATTAGCCTAATAAAGTAAACGCCATTTCTGGTCACTGATATATGATTGTCCAGGAACAGCAGTGGGTCCAAACGGATCCATGGCCACACACGCACCTTGACAGTCAGAGGTCAGATACCTTCAATGGAAGGTGAGTCAACAGCTTCTGCCAGGTCCCTGAAACACTGCCCTCTTCCTATCATCCTTCAGTGTCCAGTCTCCATGTCCAGAAACAAACTTTGCTGCTTGTTGATGATGCAGATAGCTCCTTACAGGGATAGACAGATACAGTCAGTGATAGTTTCATTCCTCAGGATGTTTTACATACACATTCCCTGGTTCACCAAGAGGGGACCCCAATCTCCTGGGAAGATCTCTGGGGCAGGGGCTGGTTTATCTGCATAAAGCAGCACGTGCACACACTTAAGGTTCCATGGAAATATCCAAGAGTAAATAATGGCTGCTCTCCAGCGCTGACCAGATCCATGTTTACATGTAACAGGTACAGATTGCAGTTCCACAGTGAGTGTTATATTATTAAAGGCCTAAATTACAACGATCTGTAGAAAGAATTTTGAGTTTAAATGACCATAACTGGTCAGGAACTTTATTTTATGTCTCCAGTGAAAGACAACATCTCTAGCAGTGTGGACCCGCTTGCCTCCAAAACCCTGTTGGGCATCGGTTCAACCGTGGCTCAGAGGGAAGGAATTTCACTTACGGCATAACCATCACAACTTCCCATAGAACCTAGCAGTTCCTGGAATATCTCCTGTCAACATAATGACCCTGCTTAGCTTACAAGACATAAATGGATCCCAGCACAAGGGGCATCATTTGAGACCAGTGTCACAGGGTAGACTTCACTCTCAATTTATTAAAAACTCTGCTCAGAAACACCCCATAGCTCATGCGAGCAGGCACAGAATCTGTCCAGTGATGATCTATTGGGGGCCAGTGCCATTACACCAGCCATCTCATGTAGAAAATGGGGTAAGGATTCCATTAGAATGACTCCCCTTCCCCTCAGTTCAATAAGGCCAAAGCTCCTTGTGCAGCAGCAAAACTGGATTAGCACAGCAGATCCTCTTAATCCTCTCCAGAAACAACAAAAAGGCACCAATAAAATACATACAGCAAAGCTATTCATACAAGCAATTGTAACTTGAGCTTGTCTTATGTCAGCTACCCTTTGTCTGTCTTCACCTCTTGTTATAGTTGTGAGCCGAACTTCAATTCTCAGCCCCCGAGAACAGAAGCATGTCAGGTCTTTAATGCACCATGCGCATGTAATCGCGCTCTAGGCAAAAATAATTTGGATGCTCCAGTTGAGTTCCCTGCATTTTTCATAGATATTTGATGCTCAAAGGGACCACTGGCAGCAAATGCATGAGCCATTTCCTTAGGATGTGGGTCCTTATGCACCAGACCGTCTATTGACTCCTTCGTGATGATCCTGCAATTATAGGGCGAGGTTACGCATTTCAATAGGTATTGTTCTGCTAGAGGCAAGGAGGAAAGCTGAAACCACACAGCCAGCAAAAAATTAAGCTAAGCTGGGAATCGGCTCTGGATGCCGTGCAAAGCAAAGAAAGTAGAGGTTAAATTCTTTCTACCAAATTCCACCCTCATTCCATATGGTCAAAAGTTCTCTCTTCAGCTTTACATATCCATAATAATCATCATCATAATAGACATCAGCAGAGGTTTTCCGCCTTAGAAGTATTAATACTTACTGAAAGATCCAATTTGAAATGTCAATGGCATAAAAAAACCCAACACACACATTGCAAGCCTACTTTATTCTAAACACAGAGAGCGCGTTTCAAGAGCATGTGTTGAGAATGCCTGGGGCAAACGGTGGTTAGTGAAATTTCTTGGTCTGAGCTTTACAAAAATTTCCAAGAAAAGGATAAAAGCAAGAACAGCCAAGAAAGGAGTCAGAATGGGGTCGAGAGAAAATTCTATGCTAGTTAGTGTTATGGGGCCATTGACTTCCATGGAGCTACACTGACTTCAGTTGAGGTTCCGGCCCATACACTCGTTTGCTAGTAAAGAAGGATGTGAAGGCTAGGAACAAATACCCATTCCACAGTAGTCATAATCTTTGCTGGTCCTGGATAGCTTTCAGCACTGAGGGAAGGGTGGGTCTAGGAAATTCACCAGTAGCTGGAACAAAGCAGTCTAATAGTCTGGAGAAGCACCTGTTCTGTTCGGTCTATCTGAAGGGTGAGAAGACGCGTTAGGTAAAACACTCTGAGGACACTGGAGGGAAAAGCAATAGGACAAGATGTACACAGCAAAATCCCCCTGAGAGAACGTACCTTTGATATGTATAGCGTGCATCACAGTAATAGCTAAGCACTGGGGGACCTGATGTGCCGTCACCAGGAAATCAATGGACCGTAGAACTTAAGTTGGATATGCAAGTGAACTTCAGGATGGGGAGGGAACATTCATTTCTTTGATACAACTGGATTTATACTATTTGGGATACAGTTACCGGTTTTGGCAGAATCAAGGTGGCACATACTGATTGCTTCCCCATGGACAGGGCTTACTAAAGAGACTTGGCTATCAAATGAAGGGACAGTGGAGCTGCAGAGCAGTGGAATTTAAAGCTTTTATGAGACCCAGATTGGACAATGGGACAAAACTGAATCCAGTGAGTTGATGCCCTGAAGGCCAAGCCATAGCTCCCGTAATCTATTGCACACAAACACTAAGAGGAGCTCCAACTAAAACTGCTATTACACTTTGTAGGGTCCCCTAACAGTAGAGGAAAAGAGGAGTTACGAAAACGGAGTACTGACGCACAGTACATTGCTGGCAATGCATGTTATCCACTCATGACCTTGTGGAGTGATTTTATTTCCTTATATAGGCCTGCTGTTCTCTGCACTCTCCTGTTCAATATCTAATGTTCTGCTGGCAACGCATTCCAGGAACGAAGATACAGAGAGAACAAAACAATTCCACATGCTCTTTTGGGGGAGCTAACACCACTGAACATGGACCGGGATGGCTTAGAAATGACTGATTTCCATGCCAAGCATTGATGGATTTCACCGCACACATTTATTTGAACAGGGCAGTGCAAGTTGATAAGAATGCTTCCCAGCTCCTCCCAAAATCGCTTTCTTTTTCGAATGGCTATTCTAGTCAGCAAAGGACTTTTTTAACCAGTCCAAGGCAGCACGGAGAAGTGAAAATGCCGACACTCATTCCAAACAGAATCTGCTCTGCTTAATGATGCGGGAAGTTGTCAGAGGCATTTTTACAAGTTAGCTTTCCAGACGCTTACAAAGCAAAGGATGTTTATTTTCACCCTTCAAACAATCTGCAGTTTTTCAAGCCATCACTTAGCACGTGTGCATTATTTTTAAACTACCTTCCGCCCTGAGGCGGCAAGATCCAGTGGTCAGAACAGGAGCCTGGCAGACTGAGCTTCTTGATTTTTATTCCCAAATGTCTGAAATTCCCTGAGCCTTAACTTCCTCATCTCTAAAATGGGGACAGTGACACCAACATCTGTAAAGTGCTTTCAGAGATCCCCAGAAAAGAGGCATCATGCAAGCGCTGTGTATTATTATACCTAGAGATGTAGAATGTTAATGCAGGCTACATCCAGGGCAAACAATCTGAACACGGGAGTACAAAGAAAATCTTACTACCTATGGTATTTATATGGCTCCCATTATCTTAGTATTTGAGCCCCTTGCAATCTTTTCATGTATTTATCCTCTACATCCCTGGGAGGTAAGAAGTGCTATTCCAGTTTTTACAGATGGGGAACCTGCCCACTGACCCCTGGTCCCCCCATGTCCTAGGCTAGCACCTTAACCTCTGGCCCACCAAGGAATCTGAGAACAATGGTTTAAGCAAAGGGCCGGAACCTATCATGATAACAGTCATGCCAGAATGTGACCTTTTAAACTTTATAAATGACAAGAGAAACCAGCACCTTTGTCTCCTAGCACAGCACCACATTAAATAGATATAACTGGAATTTTAAAGCATTGTCTCAAAACCCCTTCTGGACTCCCGAATTGTTATCGGACTGGTTAACAGTTCCAGCTGTATTTTTAATATATGTATCCTTTGTTCTGTAAAGTCTTGGATTGCTTTTATATCTGGAAGCTTTGCCATGCAATTGAATACCATGAACCTGCTTTTTTCAGATTTATACAAGCTATATGGGAAATCAGAAGGTAGCACAACTCTCCAAGAACAATCAGTAACACAAACAAAAGAAGGTAAGTGTTTAAAGGGTTTTATTATTTAACATTACTCTTAGAATATACTTCCAGCTATGCCAAGAAAAATAGAAACATTGAAGTGGTATTTTTCTGGGAAAGATACAAAAGTTCATTGTAAAGATTAAACCAAGGCTTTCCATCCTTTTCCAGTGGCGGCCCTCTACTTCTATTAAAACATGCCCCAAACATGCCAAACCTTACTCAGCTGTAGCACCATAGTGTAGATGTTCCCTAGCTCAACAGAAGGGGGTTTTCTGTCCAGGTGCACAATCCACCACCCTGAGCAGTGCTAGTTAGGTCGACTGAAGAATTCTCCCATCAACACAGCTGCGTTTACACTGGGGATTAGGTCATCTTAACCACAGTGCCCAGGGTGTGAATTTTTCACACCCCTGAGCAACGTAGTGAGGTCCAGCTAAATTTTAGCTGTAGACGAGAGCTCAGACAACCAAAATCTCTAGTCACTTTTGACAATTTGGGCTCCAATACTTTGCACATCATCTTCACAGGCTGTTGGTTCCTTGGGACCAATATTTTGCTATGGCACATTTCCTTAGACACTAGACTTTTTAAAAAAACATTTGTACATGGCACATGCCCATTAGACTTTAAATAAATAAAAGCCAACAAAAGAGGAGCTGCATACTTCTTTATGTCCCTGGCTACGATGCAGACAGGTACACTGCCACTTTCATTAGGACAACCCACTCACATGCCCACCTTCGAGTCAATAACCACCCACTTGTAGAGCTGAGCACACAGTTCCTTTCCCAGTGGCCGGTCGGACTTGGACCTTCCCCCTGGTTCACTATATCCAACTGCGTGGGAAGCCTTAATGATGTTTTTGCAAAGAGTGATGGAGCACAAGCAGTGTCATGGTCTATAATTAGGCATCCAACACTTTACAGAGGAGGTACTTAAGGAAGAAATGGTTGAGAGAATTTTATATGTGGTACTTTGTCCAACAAAGATTATAAAGGCAGAGAGAAAACTATTTACCAGTCTTGGGGGAGAAATCAAATTCATTTCATCCAGTTATAGCGGCAGCAGATGTTCACTATTTGTATGTGTGCCTGTTACATTATAGGTTTTAACCAACCTGAACGTTTAAACAAACAAGACAAAAAAAAAAAAAAAATCAAACGATTCCACTAAAAGGATTAGCTTCTTATTTCGTCCATCTACTCCCGGAACAGGCCTTAGTACCAGACAGGTCAAAGGCCATGCTTAAAAATTTAAAATGTCATCATGTAAACAAGTTAACGGATCTCCAAGTGTTCCTCTAGCGCTTGCTCCCAGCTACGGCTTTCTATATGGCCTAGCACAGAAACAGAATTACAAGATAATGGATACAATTAAGTTTTCTGATGCAAAACCTGGTGCGGAGAGCTTACTTCCACAGTAAGCAAGATATTGCCCACCAGGGTAGCCCATCTGTTGTTCTCCTCCAAAGCCGAACGCTACTGAAAGGAGTGACATTTCCAAGCTGCCCAGGGATCGTGGGGAGAGATTCAGTTCATTTCTTCTGGAAGAAGCCCATGATGGAGACTTGTTTGTTGGCTTTGCTGGCTGTGGCTGCCCCTTTCTTCGGACCCTTCCGATCCTCCTTGGGTTCTTTCTTCACAGCGGCCGTGGACTGACTGTGTGCAGCTAGCAGCTTGGACTTGATGAATTCCTCTTCACTATCTGTACAGGATTCGCTCTCGTAAACCTTTTCAGTTACTGGAAAGAGAACGTGGCAGGAGTGGTTAAGCCTTTGCTCATAACAGCTGCAACCAACCAAGCAGTATATTCAGGGAATCAATGAGGAGGTATGAGAGGCACACAACGGAAGGACAGTTAAAATTAATAGCATCCTGGCTCTGCAGTTTTTGTAAGTGGGACAATTTGGAGAATCTGCCTCGGTTCAGTGTATGAATACTGGCTGATGCTACAAAGCGGTTATAAAATTGTTGCATCAGGGAATGCCTCTATGAGGATGTGGAATGTACCAGTTGCTGACACAGATGGCAACATGTATCCCCCTACCAGACCAGGGACAATGGAGAGGAGTTAAGATTAACATGTGCTCTGGACCAAACAGTAGGGCATGGAAAGTAGGAGAAGCTACTTCTTCCAACTTGTCTAACATAGAGAAATACCCAGACAGGGCAAAGAGTCTGGGCAGGAGAGTCTGGGCAGGAGAAGGGAGAAGGCAGGTAGGTTTTTGAAGCATCAACTTTAACCAGGGACCAGCCAAGGTCGCAGAAAGCCAGTGGGGCTGGAAAGACAGATTCAGAACAGAAGTCACAAGATGCAGAGGAAGGATCCTGGACACCCCAGAGGATTCTGCCCAAGCCCAAAGAACTCTCCGGAGTGGGGAGGAGCCTGAGGCAGAGAAACGCATATAGGCGCATTTGTTATTTTGTACAGGCCCTGTGTATGAGGTAAACCATAAACGAGAAGTCTCACACCTTTGGTGGCATTCTGGGGAACATGCAAGAGCTGCTGGGGAGGTTTAGGGGAGATGACTCCAGTTTCAAAGTGCAGTCGCCTAGGTCCTGGAGTCTACACTGCCAAAAAGGGAGTCAGGCACAAGATCTGCCCCTGGAGCGCGTGCTTAGAGACCCAAAGCCAAGCTACACTCTACCCAGCCCCAGCAAATTAAAGGTACGTGGGATTCAGCATTTGGATCCCCTCACAGCAGTTTGGTGAGTGACCAGTAGAGGGCGCTCGATCAGATTCGTGACATCAAGTTACGACAACGCCAGCAAGGCAGAGGGCAAAAACAAAAGAACTAGGTGGGATAGCTCCCAGTGACACAGTAACAATACCTAGCTCTTATGCAGCACTCTTCACCCACTGATCTCAAAGCACTTAGAGGCAGCAAGTATCATTGTCCCCATTTCACAGATGGGGACACGGAGGCCGGAGGTGGAATGACTTGTCCACGGTCTCTCAGCAGATCAGAGAGCTGGGAATAAAACCCAGGTCTCCTGAGTCCCAGTCCAGTGCTCTTATCAGCTGGGCTAGGCTGCCTCCCTTCACTTTTAAGATGAATGGAGTGAGGCTACGTACTGAAAGATGACAGATCAATAGCCGTGGAGGATTACGTCCTCTCTTCTACCCAGGGCCTTACGCAGTGTCCATCCCCTTGGTATCTGAGTGCATAGTCAGCCATAGAACAGGCTCCCCACCCAAGCGCTTCAGCCCTGCTGGGTGGGACTGTCTTCCTGGGTGAGAGGGCAGGTCAGGTGCCAAATCTTCTCACTGCATAGACTCTGCAACATGGAGGGTGCCAAGCACACTGAAGATTTTTGCAACAAGGACAATTGACCGCTAGGGACTAGATTGTAGACACCAATTCATTTCACACAGAACACGCAGCAGCCATCAGACAGTAACGGCTTTCAGTAACTACTGACCAGGACTGAATCTGAGCCGTTACCCTGGTACGGAAAGGTTCAACAGCCCAATCCGAATCCCACCCACTCCCACAACAGCATTGCTAGGGCAACCGTTCCCACCAATGCTTACAAAAAGCATGATACACAGATGGTCTGATTTTCCAAGCTCCTGAGTGTGACACTGCACCCCATATTCTTCACAGTGATATTATGATATGATTATGATCATCATAATGTATTTTATGCAAAATAAGTCCTGTGCGGTGTCATGGAAAAGGTTATGATTTGTTGAATATGATTATCCTATTTGTATGCATGCATCATTTTTGTATCTGAAGTTATGAATATTTACTATGTATCTGTATTTCTAATGTAGTTACACCTGGGTAACGCCCACTAGACAAGATGGTTTCATTCTAGACAGTGTGTGAGGAAGGGCCTATTCAGGGTAATGGACCTTAGGAAAACAATAGGCCTTAGAGGAAGTTTATCTCCCACCTGGGAAGCCTTCCTGAGGATGCTACAGACAGCCTCTGAGTAATAGCTGCTATGACTTTACAAAGACATGTGATGTAACCACATGTCTCTGGACTCCATCTTGGGATGTCAGTGTTTTTCCACAGACCGGTCTGGGAGCTAAGCTTTGAAACAAAGGGTTCCCGCCATATGCAACAGCTATATAAGGCAGGGAGTGACATCATCTGGTGTTCTTTGCTACCCACACAAGACGACTCCTGGAAACAACCGAGGAACAAAGACTGAACTGGGGGAAGTGCTGGACTCAAACTAAAGGGATTTTTAGCCTGTGAATGGAACACCTGGGGATTCCAAGCTGCAAAGCAAGTGCAGCTTGCCCCTTAAGAATCTGCAGCCTGCTTGTATCATCTCTTAGGGGGAGAATCTGCTATTCACACCCAATCTTGTTAGTATTTTAAGTTTAGTTTGCGTTTTTTGTTTATTTGCTAGGTAATCTGCTTTGAGCTGTTTGCTATCACATTAAAATCTCTCTTTTGTAGTTAATAAACTTATTTTTATCTAAACCAGTGTGTGGGAATCATAACTTGAGGCAGAAGGCTGTTGCATATTCCTCTCCACACCGAGGGAGGGGGCAAATTTTATGAACTGACACTGTACAGTTCCCTGTGCAGTGCAAGAAGGTATAATTTTGGGTTTATACTCCAGAGGGGGTGCATGCCTCAGGAGCTGGTTGTTGCCCTAGCTGTCGCCTTCGTATGCAGGGCCTGATCAAAGTGCCTGCATGTAACCACAATTGTGTGTGTCCCTACTTGTATGAATGCTGCTGAAAGTGCAGGCTGAAGCCTGCAGGGCTTTGCAGCTTGTCACAGCAGTACAGTGAAAGAGGGAGCCCAGGCTGGTGGGTCGGGGGGCTAGGTGGTACCCCAGTTCCAGGTGTCAGCCTGGGGGGAACCCATCATATTGAGCACCTGAAGATCCACTGACTATTGTGATGATGGCTATATGTATACCTAGATCGAGAGAACTTGGTGCTTCTGAAATTCAGATGAAGAGCTCGTTCTTTTTACATAACACCTCTCTGAAAGTTATTACAAGCTACGGAGACACAAATTAAACCTAGGTGGTTGCTTCTTTCTACAGAGAGGGTAATAGCAGACGTTTCAAAGCAGTACTGGAAAGGGTTCATTTAGTAACCAACCAATCATTGAACCCAGATGAGTATTACTTACTGGGATTCTCCCCTTTCACTGCGGTCACAGTGTTTAATGATCGTAGAAGATTAGGATTGGAAGGGACCTCAGGAAGTCATCTAGTCCAACCCCCTGCTCAAAGCAGGACCTAATCCCCAACTAAATCATCCCAGCCAGGGCTTTGTTGAGCCAGGCCTTAAAAACCTCTAAGGAAGGAGATTCCACCACCTCCCTAGGTAACGCATTCCAGTGCTTCACCACCCTCCTACTGAAAAAGTTTTTCCTAATATCCAACCTAAACCTCCCCCACTCCAACTTAGAACCATTGCTCCTTGTTCTGTCATCTGGTACCATTGAGAACAGTCTGGATCCATCTTCTTTGGAACCCCCTTTCAGGTAGTTGAAAGCAGCTATCAAATCCCCCCTCATTCTTCGCTTGTGCAGACTAAACAATGCCAGTTCCCTCAGCCTCTCCTCATAAGTCATGTACTCCAGACCCCTAATAATTTTTGTTGCCCTCCGATGGACTCTTTCCAATTTTTCTACATCCTTCTTGAAGTGTGGGGCCCAAAACTGGACACGGTACTCCAGATGAGGCCTCACTGCCAAATAGAGGGGAATGATCACGTCCCTCGATCTGCTGGCAATTGCCCCTACTTATACAGCCCAAAATGACGTTAGCCTTCTTGGCAACAAGGGCACACTGTCGACTCATATCCAGCTTCTTGCCCACTGTAACCCCTAGGTCCTTTTCTGCAGAACTGCTGCCTAGCCACCCAGTCCCTAGTCTGTAGCAGAGCATGGGATTCTTCAGTCCTAAGTGCAGGACTCTGCACTTGTCCTTGTTGAACCTCATCAGGTTTCTTTTGGCCCAATCCTCTAATTTGTCTAGGTCCCTCTGTATCCTATCCCTACCCTCCAGTGATTCTACCACTCCTCCCAGTTTAGTGTCATCTGCAAACTTGCTGAGGGTGCAATCCACGCCATCCTCCAGATCATTAATGAAGATATTGAACAAAACTGGCCCCAGGACCGACCCTTGGGGCACTCCGCTTAATACCGGCTGCCAACTAGACATGGAGCCATTGATCACTACCCGTTGAGCCCAACGATCTAGCCAGCTTTCTATCCACCTTATAGTCCATTCATCCAGCCCATACTTCTTTAACTTGGCGGCAAGAATACTGTGGGAGACCGTATCAAAAGCTTTGCTAAAGTCAAGGAATAACACGTCCACTGCTTTCCCCTCATCCACAGAGCCAGTTATCTCATCATAGAAGGCAATTAGGTTAGTCAGGCATGACTTCCCCTTGGTGAATCCATGCTGACTGTTCCTGATCACTTTCCTCTCCTCTAAGTGTTTCATAATTGATTCCTTGAGGACCTGCTCCATGATTTTTCCAGGGACTGAGGTGAGGCTGACTGGCCTGTAGTTCCCTGGATCCTCCTCCTTCCCTTTTTTAAAGATGGGCACTACATCAGCCTTTTTCCAGTCATCTGGACCTCCCCCGATCGCCATGAGTTTTCAAAGATAATGGCCAATGGCTCTGCAATCACATCCACCAACTCCTTTAGCACCCTCGGATGCAGCGCATCCAGCCCCATGGACTTGTGCTCATCCAGCTTTTCTAAATAGTCCTGAACTATCCTTTCTCCACAGAGGGCTGGTCACCTCCTCCCCATGCTGTGCTGCCCAGTGCAGCAGTCTGGGAGCTGACCTTGTTTGTGAAGAGAGAGGCAAAAAAAGCATTGAGTACATTAGCTTTTTCCACATCCTCTGTTACTAGGTTGCCTCCCTCATTCAGTAAGGGGCCCACACTTTCCTTGACTTTCTTCTTGTTGCTATCATACCTGAAGAAACCCCCCTTGTTACTCTTAACATCTCTTGCTAGCTGCAACTCCAAGTGTGATTTGGCCTTCCTGATTTCACTCCTGCATGCCTGAGCAATATTTTTATACTCCTCCCTGGTCATTTGTCCAATCTTCCACTTCTTGTAAGCTTCTTTTTTGTGTTTAAGATCAGCAAGGATTTCACTGTTAAGCCAAGCTGGTCGCCTGCCATATTTACTATTCTTTCTACACATCGGGATGGTTTGTTCCAGCAACCTCAATAAGGATTCTTTAAAATACAGCCAGCTCTCCTGGAGGGTTTAGCTCTATAAAACAATGCTTACTAAAATGGATCTGGAGTCAACTCCACTGATGGCAACCATCAACATCCACAAGTAAACACTGATCCACCAGATTCCAATGCAGCATTCTGGTATATTTCTAGTAAACCATTTTTCTTCTTTAGCAACTCTACTTTTTTTTTTTTTTTTTTGCAGGTGTCTGAACTTCACTTCTGGAAAATTGGCTTTTAGTTGTACCAACTAAATCAAATGAGGTCTTCTACACAATCCGCGGCTGTACAGAGAAACCATTTAGCACCAGTCCCTGTGGTACTAAACCCTGCTCCTCTGGTGTGATTAGTCAGTCAAATAGGGACTCTAAACACAAGCCAGTTTCTCTTTACAATCAATTAGCTTTTCAACAAGCAGCCTTAAGAAGCCCTTACTGCTGGCTGACACACTTCCTACCTTTGCTCTTAGCATGAATTATCCTCAGAGGTTAAACTATCCTATCTGTGTGCAATCGTTTATTGAGGGTTTCCATTAGGCCCAAGCTGTAAGAGACAGTCTGTGGGATAGAGAATCTAGCATTTAGCTGAATGTTTTTCTTTGCTAGGTTGTCTTGCGTTTTTGTAGTAGCCAGTGCACATTTCAAATGCTGCTTTTCCATGATAAACAGGGATTCAAACACTCTCTCAGGCCTGGACCAGCCCAATACCTGGAGGAGTTTACTAAATCTGAAAGCGTCCCACTGTGACGTTAGCAACCAATCTCATAAGAAGCAGAGTTAAGTAACACTTGATCCACACACATTTTTGAACCAGTAACACTCTCTTGGTTAGGGGCGTGATTATTAACAATGGAAAGTTATAGTAGTAATAACCCCTGGTGTGGACACAGTTATAATGGTGTCCAGGTATCTTATACCAGTATGAGCGACTCTCCTTCCTTTCAGGGATGCAGGTCTCATATACACAGGAAAAAGTTATTTTTTTGTATAAAACTTAAGGTGTGAATTTAAACCAGTATAGTTATACCAAAATAGACCACCATGTAGACATTCTTATTCCAGCATAAAAGTGCCTTTTTTCAGTTTAGCTTGTGTCACTTGGAAAGCCGTTTAAGCTAAACCTAAAATAAAGCCACTCTTATACCGGAGTAAGAGTGTCCCCATGGGGGATTAGAACTGTATAACTACAGCTGTACACCTGTTAAAACATTCCTCACGCAGTCAAGCCCTAAGCTATATGAGCAGAAGTACCTTTATACCAGTATAACTGCATCCACACTGGGGTGGTCATGGTGGTGGGAAGGGGTTGTAGAACTTCAGCTATGTCAGCATGGTTAAAAAACTGCACAACATTTGTGATTAGACAAGCCTTTAGATTAAGGACCTGATCCTAAGAGATGGTGAGCACCCACAATTCCCACTGACTTCAATTAGGTGCTGCAGGTGCTTAGCACCTCTCAGGGCTAGGCCCTAGAGTATCTGATTTGCTTTACAATCACCAGTTTCTAGCTGTAGTCGTTCTTGGGAAAGTGGCACTAAAATCATGGAGACACTCAAGGGAGGGTCTATAGCAGGGTGATATTCAGAACAGTGAGATCGGAAGCTCCAATATCTTGGCTCTGATCTAGGCAGCTTTAACCCATTTTAAAAAGGTGAAAATCCCATAATTCAAATGATACAAATATTTTATATCAGCCTAGGAGGTCTGAGAGACCTTAGGATTATCAGGCCTACACGGGACAGGGGGAGAGACGGGATGAAATGGGGACACAGCAAGTTCTGGACCACAGACCAGTGCAAATTTTTGGTACATAAAGTAGTATTTCCTTCTTACCCAATTCTAAAGCATCATAGCCCCATCTGACTCTCTCCTTGCTACTCTGAGCCTTTTCCAAGTGCACCACAAGGGCCTTATTTTCCCCTCCATAAAATTGTAGTGGATATTAATTTGTAAACCAAAGGTCTGCCTATTTCACAAGAGACCATTTAAACCCATGGGCCAGTGGGGAAAAAGGCAAGCTTCCCAGTACTGGCACATTTGGAAAAGGCTGAATAGAAAAAGGAATGCAGAATCCTTTGCTGGAAATAAAAGCTTTAATGTTCATTATGGCGAGCTCTGGATGCCAACCTTATTAAAACACTAGCTGTCGAGCAAGGTTTTCATTTTCCTTCCAAAAATCTTAACGGTCCTATCTGGAGTCAGGAGTGCACAACACCCCATCATGCAAACTCAACGAGCAATTCTCAACAAATCCGTTTCCCTCTGACAAAAACCTAGTACTAGAGCCTTTAGCTACTATTGAAGCCAGTTACTTTCCTGCTAGCTTTAGCTTTCTTTATAGGAGATATATAAAACCAGGACCCGATCCCTCTCCTGGAATAAGCCGAGCTCCCTGGATTCCATTCAAATCAACAGGGGTTGAGGACACTCAGTATCTTGTACAATCAGGCACACGTTGTGTTTAGTATAAATAATGCTTCTGCCAGTTTTTCAAATGTAAAGAAACTTTATAAACGTTACCTAAATCTTACAACACTCTTGCAAGGTAGGGAAATAGGTGCCTTGCTCAAAATCACCGAATGCATCAGTATCAGAGCTAGGTTAGAATTTAAACATGCCAGACCTGCCTCCTCCCAGTGGCCAGAGAACACAGGACTGCTAGGAACAAAGGATTTGCTTTTTAGAGTTTTAAATCCCAAACATGCTGCTTGTTGCTCTTCCCCAGTTTATTTGGGGTATTCCGCGTTATACTGAGGGCCAGATTCATTGGTACAATCCAGCTGCTCCGGAGCATTCTATCTGCTTTGTGTCACCAATTAATCTGACCCATAATCTGAGGCATTTTTTTTTTTTTAAAGGTATACACTTTTGAAAAGGAGGGAAAGTGCTAGTGCTGGTTATAATGGTAGGAAAGAGGGAACAAAAGAAAACATTCAATGACAACTTCTCTTCACCCTCCTCTGACAGAGGGACAGTTACAGTGCAGGAAAGTGGAGTTGGAAGCCTTAGAGCTCAAGAAAAGAAGAATAAAGTGGCACTGTGGGCCCCTTCCCTGGATAGGTTTGGTCTGTAAAACTTGCAAAAAAACCAGTGACTCTTCAATAAAGTGAGCCCTACTTGTGGGTGCGGGAGAGAGTTAGCTATTCTTACCCATGCAGCCTTCATCATCCACAAACGTTTTGGATTTCAGCACGCGCTTCCGTTTCCGCTTCTTCCCTCCTGTCGAAGCCTGCAGGGTATCACAAGAGACCAAGAGTTAAGGCAGGGTGCGTGTAGAGAGCTTCTATGGGCATGATCACCAACAGCCAAATGTCCGTCTCGTTATCAAAGTCAGGTCTGACAAACCATCCTCCCTCCCCCAGAACACCCTCCAGTCTTGCTTCTGCAAACACTCTGGATTTCCCCACTTTATCAAGACAAAAACATATATAAATGCAAGTGATCACCATAATGTGCCTTTACCTCAATGGTTGCTGGTTCTAGTTCAATCTTCAGTGCAGGCTCTGGAGAAGGCAAGGGGGGGTTAGCTTCTTGAGGTGTGGGAGATACTGAGACATCTGCCAAAAGAAAAAGAGCTGGACATAGTGATGGCATTTGGGACAGTGTCCCCGTATTGGCTTGCAGCATTTCCCATGGCATTTGTTAAGTACGTTTAGCCCTTGCCTGTAAAGTTGCTGTCTTATTAAAGTCAGGGAAAGATGTTCCAAGTTGCATGCCTAAAGTCAGGTATCTGAATCCATGTTTAGGCCCCAAGTGACTGGCTAAATTGTCAAAGGAGCTGCAGACCCCCAGTTCTCAATGGTCGGAATGGAGGAAGTGTGTGCTCAGCACCTTTGAAAAAAATCAGGCACTCACTTCAGACCCCCCTACTGGAATATTTTAGCATCAGTTAATAGCTATATATTTCAAGCACTGACAGACCCTCACAATGGGAGGCAAAGCAATTTTCTGCTAGAGGCACTTAGGAGATTCTGAATTCCCAATTCAGTGAGCAACCTTCACTAATTTCACTAAGTCACTCAATTTCTCTGTCTCTACCCATGGGTACAATGGATGTGACACTTACCTCACCAGGGTACTATGAATCTCAAACAACTAATGCTTATAGGCGCTAAAATTCTTTGATTAAAGGAACTATTAAGGACAAGTTACTATTATTTGATCTAAAGAGCTCACCAAAGGACCTCTCTCTCCCCACCCTCCCATTACAATGGCTAGGTAAGAATTATTTCATCTGTTGGTACAATCTTTTCAGCGTTTATATTATGCAGTAGATGGGTGGGGAGGACCTAGCAGTGGCGCAAGCTTCAAATTGCAAATGGAACAAAACCTGATGCTGTGCTACCTTCCTGAGAGAGCAGCAGCAGCATTGGCGCTTCCCATAACTTTGCCAGACAGAAGCCAGCAAGGTTCGTAGTCATGTAAGAGATCTGGGTTCGGCAGAGGGAGAGAGGTGTGAGCGGGTCGTGAGTTCAGCGCAGGGCAATGGGGAGAAGTGCCTTGTATCACTCAAGAAGCACCGGTCTGACTAGCTTATGTGGCTGTAAGAAGAGTCCTCTTCAGCCCAATGTGAGGCTTCAAACTGCTGCTATGTGAGGCTTCAAACCTGGGGAGAAGTAGCGGGGGGAAACCTCCTCCTCCAACCTATTGCTTAATAAGAACAATGGAAGTGTTGGCTGGGGGGGGGCACAGTTCCTTCTGGGCTTCACCTCCTCCTTGCCTCTGCTGGCCGTAGAGCAGCATGCATCCTGGATCTGTAACGATCCCAGCTGATTAGGTCAGTGTTAAGAGTTCTGACTGTGCCAGGCGTGTGGCCAACTGACCTTCATAGGTTAAGCAGGGCTCAAGTGAAAACAGCTGGCTGCCAATGTAAATAATAAATTACATTCTTCAAACCAGGACTCGATCTCATAACTTCTCCAGTGACTGAGACACAGAAATACGAACAGCGAGCAGGATCACATGACTCGGTATTTCAGCTTGCTGCAAACAATCGATATGTGGCAGGTGTCGTGCAAACACCAGAACCTCACGTGACAAAGTGGGAACTTTCTTAATGTTTTGCATGAATACTGTGCGTGCCCCAGCTTCCCCTTGTGTGTTGCACAAGTATCTAGGTGGTGAGACAAGGGTATGTGATCGTGGCAGAGACCCTTTGAGGGCAGGTCTGACTGCTGTAGAGCTCGAAGGAGCTGGCTGAAGGAGCTGGAGACCAAAGAGAGATGCCCGGTAAAGAGAAAAAGGACGGAGGATGGGCAACTGGGCGTGGCTGAGGGAGGGCTCCTGGCAGCTGGGCAGTCACCTGGTTTGGGACTCAGGGGGATCCAGAGCCCTGCCCTCCACCCCCTCCCCCAAGATGGACTTTGTTGAACCTTTCTACTTTCTCTGCTAACAAGAACTGTTATATGCTGTATTCCAGATGACTAATAAACCCGTCTGTTTTACAACGCTGGCGGAGAGTCACTGCTGACTGGGGAGCTGGGGGTGTATGGCCCCTTCAGGGGGCACGTAAGGCTTCCCCAGGTGTCCTATTCAGGTGGACTCGCTGCAGGGAACTCATGGCGTAAAACGCATGCTGAACACTCTGAGATCAGACCCAGGAGGCAATGAAGCCAAGGAGGCTCGCCCTAGTGAGTGCACCCTGCGGGGTGCCACCCTACAGGAGGGTCCTGTCTGAGCTTCATTCAGAGCGGTTCCAGACACCGAGCCTCTTCACCCATGACACCTAATCACTGATCTTTTCTGCAGGTGCTACCTGCTGAGATAGACAAAGCTCGCTACTGGCCTTTCCCAGGTGAGAAGCTGCAGCAGTTTCAAATTCTCCTCATTTGCAATTATTCTGAAAGTAACTACAGTCTGGAAAACTCCTTTGCCAGGCTTGAAACATTCACTAAAGGCTAGCCAGAGGACTAAACCTACTAGCATAAGAACCACCATACTGGGTCAGACCAAAGGTCCATCTACCCCAGTATCCTGTCTTCCCATAGTGCCCAATGTCAGGTGCCCCAGAGGGAATGAACAGAACAGGTAATCATCAAGTGATCCACCCCCTCCCCCGTCACCCATTCCCAGCTTCTGGCAAACAAAGGCTAGGGACACCACCCCTGCCCCTCCTGGCTAATAGCCATTGATGGATCTGTCCTCCATGAAATTATCTAGTTCTTTTTTTAACCCTGTTACAGTCTTGGCCTTCACAACATCCTCTGACAAAGAGTTCCACAGGTTAAATGTACGTTCTGTGTAGAAATACTTCCTTTTGTTTATTTTAAACCTGCTGCCTATTAATTTTATTTGGTGACCCTTAGTTCTTGTGTTATGAGAAGGAGTAAATAACACTTGCTTATTTACTTTCTCCACACCAGCCATGACTTTATAGACCTCTATCATATTCCCCCCTTAGTCATCCCTTTTCCAAGCTGAAAAGTCCCAGTCTTATTAATCTCTCCTCATATAGCAGCCGTTCCATACCCCTAATCATTTTTGTTGCCCTTTTCTGAACCTTTTCCAATTCCAATATATCGTTTTTGAGATGGGGCGACCACATCTGCCTACGATATTCAAGATGTGGGCATACCATGGATTTATATAGAGGCAATATAATATTTTCTGTTGTCTTATCTATCACTTTCTTAATGATTCCCAACATTCTGTTCACTTTTTTGACTGCCGCTGCACATAAGTGGATTTTTTCAGAGAACTATCCATAATGACTCCAAGATCTCTCTCTTGAATGGTAACAGCTAATTTAGACCCCCAAATTTTATATGTATAGTTGGGATTATGTTTTCCAATGTGCATTACTTTGCATTTATCAACATTGAATTTCATCTGCCATTTGTTGCTCAGTCGCCCAGTTCTGAGACATCCCTTTGTAGCTCTTCCCAGTATGCTTTGGATTTATTTATCTTGAGTGGCTTTGTATCATTGGCAAAATTTGTCACGTCACTGTTTACCCCTTTTTCCAGATCATTTATGAATATGTTGAATTGGACTGGTCCCAGAACAGACCCCTGGGGGACACCACTATTTACCTCTTTCCATTCTGAAAACTGACCATTTATTCCTACCCTTTGTTTCCTATCTTTTAACCAGTTACTAAACCACGAGAGGAACTTCCCTCTTATCCCATAACACCTTACTTTTCTTAACAGCCTTTGGTGAGGAACCTTGTCAAAGGCTTTCTGAAAATCTAAGTACACTATATCCACTGGATCCTTGTCCACATGCTTGTTGACCCCCTCAAAGAATTCTAGTAGATTGGTGAGGCATGATTTCCCTTTACAAAAACCATGTTGACTCTTCCCTGACAAATTATGTTCAATATATGCCTAACAATTCTGTTCTTTACTGTAGTTTCAATCAGTTTGCCCGGTACTGAAGTCAGGCTTACCAGCCTCTAATTGCTGGGATCACCTCTGGAGCCCTTTTTAAAAATTGGCTTCACACATTAGCTATCCTCCAGTACTCTGGTACAGAAGCTGATTTAAATTATAGGTTACAAACCACAGTTAGTAGTTCTGCAATTTCACATTTGAGTTCCTTCAGGACTTGGTGAATACCATCTGGTCCTAGTAACTTATTACTGTTTAATTTATCAATTTGTTCCAAAACCTCCTCTAATGACACCTCAATCTGGGACAGTTCCTCAGATTTGTCACCTAAAAAGAATGGCTCAGGTTTGGGAATCTCCCTCACATCCTCAACTGTGAAGACCAATGCAAAGAATTCATTTAATTTCTCCGCAATGGCCTTATTTTCCTTGAGTGCTCCTTTAGCACCTCGATCGTCCAATGGCCTCACTGGTTGTTTAGCAGGCTTCCTGCTTCTGATGTACTTAAAAATTCTTTTGCTATTACTTTGAGTCTTTGGCTATCTGTTCTTCAAATTCTTTTTTGGCTTCCTAATTATATTTTTACACTTCACTTGCCAGAGTTTATGCTCCTTTCTCTTTTCCTCACTAAGATTTAACTTCCACTTTTTAAAGGATGCCTTTTTGCCTCTCACTGCTTCTTTTACTTTGTTGTTTAACCACGGTGGCACTTTTTTTGGTTCTCTTAGTATGTTTTTTAATTTGGGGCATATATTTAAGTTGAGCCTCTATTATGGTGTCTTTAAAAAGTTCCACGCAGCTTGCAGGGATTTCACTTTTGGCCCTGCACCTTTTAATTTCTGTTTCACTAACTTTCTCATTTTTGTGTAGTTCCCTTTCTGAAATTAAATGCTAGTGTTGGGCTGCTGTGGCGTTTTCCCTGCCACAGGGATGTTAAATTTAATTACATTATGGTCACTATTACCAAGCGGTCCAGCTATATTCACCTCTTGGACCAGATCCTGTGCTCCACTTAGGACTAAATCAAGAATTGCTTCTCCTCTTGTGGGTTCCAACACTAGCTGCTCCAAGAAGCAGTCATTTAAGATGTCATGAAACTTTATCTCTGCATCCTGTCCTGAGGTGACATGTACCCAGTCAATATGGGATAGTTGAAATCCCCCATTATTATTTTGTTTTTTATTTGTATAACCTCTCTAATCTCCCTGAGCATTTTGCAGTCATAATCACCATCCTGATCAGGCGGTCGGTAGTACACCTTTACCCCGATATAACGCTGTCCTCGGGAGCCAAAAAATCTTACCGCATTATAGGTGAAACAGCGTTATATCGAACTTGTTTTGATCCGCCGGCGCGCGCAGCCCCGCCCCACAAGAGCGCTGCTTTACCGCATTATATCCGAATTTGTGTTATATTGAGTCACGTTATATTGGGGTAGAGGTGTATATCCCTGCTGCTATATTATTCTTATTCAAGCATGGAATTGCTATCCATCGAGATTCAACTGTACAGTTTGGTTCATTTAAGATTTTTACTTAATTTGATTCTATGCTTTCTTTCACATATAGTGCCACTCCCCAACCAGCACGACCTGTCCTGTCCTTCCGATATATTTTGTATTACTGTGTCCCATTGATTATTTTCATTCCAACAAGTTTCTGTGATGCCTATTATATCGATATCGATATCCTCATGCACGAGGCACTCTAGTTCACCCATCTTATTATTTAGACTTCTTGCATTTGTATATAAGCACTTTAAAAAACTGTCACTTTTTAGCTGTCTGCCATTACATGATGTAATTGAATGGTATTTTTCATTTGACTGTTTCTCATCAGATCCTACCCATATTTTATCATCTTCCATCCTCTCCCCCTTACTAGGACATAGAGAATCTCCATTAATAGATCCTCCCCTAAGGGATGTCTCTGTCCGAACCATTTGCTCCTTCACACCTGTCGGCTTTCCCCCAGCTATTAGTTTAAAAACTGCTCTACGACCTTCTCAATTTTTAGTGCCAGCAATAATCTGGTTCCATTTTGGTTTAGGTAGAGCTCATCCTTTCTGTATAGGCTCCCCCTTTCCCAAAAGTTTTCCCAGTTCCTAATAAACCTAAACCTCTCCTCCCTACACCATTGTCTCATCCACGCATTGAGACCCTGCAGTTTTGCTTTTCTAACTGGCCCTGCGCGTGGAACTGGAAGCATTGCAGAAAATGCTACCATGGAGGTCCTGGACTTCAATCTCTTACCTAGCAACCTAAATTTGGGTAGGGGTGTGATCTGTTTACTGATAGTTATACCAGTATAAAGGTGCCTTATACCAATACCGGGTAATACGCTTCCTGAACTGCAATAAGCTATACAAGTATAACTGCATCCACCCTAGCGAGGGTTGTGACACTAACTAGACTGATAAAATCAAAGCAGCAACACTTTCTAGCCTAGACAAAGCCTAATTTGACAAACTGATTATAACTGCATTGCTCAAGTGAAAATCTTCTAAACCAAACAGGATTCGAACAAGGAGGGAGCTTGGATTCACGAAACACTGGAATCAATTATATTCTTGTTCTTATACACACACTGAATGTTATGCATTACTGCGGATGACACACTGCTCTTGTCTGAGTATTCCAATGAATTCCAACCCTTCCTTGTTTTTAAATCAGATTTGATTGAGAAGGTCTTTGCCTAGGCAATAAAGGCACCAGTCTTCTGGATTCAAAACTGACTGGGGTTGGCTACAAACAATTTAAGTGAACTTGGGCAAAAGGGGAAGAGGAGTAGCACTATGCCAAGACTATTTACAACACCTATGAACTACATATTCAGAGACAGGATACCAGGCCAGATGAACCACTGGTCTGATCCTGTGTGGCAGTTCCTATATTTCTAATTTAATTAAGAGTCTGGTGATGACATTCTTAGAGTAAAGAGACAATGAACAGAAAACTGAAAACAAAGGAAGAACAGCTGAGGGCATTTTTTAGAGATACCAAGACAGGAAGAAGAGAAGACACATATCCCTGGATCAAATTTTGAGGGAAGTGACAGGATAGTGTACCCAGAAGACCTAACTACCCAACGTATAATAATCAAGAGCAGATATTGAATGAGAGAGACCAGAAGAACTCTAATGCAGAAGAGACACAGAAGTGTTGGTGTACAGCAAATATGATGCACTTACAATGCAATATAGCAACAAAAAAGAGGCCAACGGAACTTTGGGTTACATCTGTACAGCAATGGAATAGTCTCTTTCTTTGGCTCTACTGGAAAGAACCTTGAAATAATGCATTCGGTTCTGGTCACTTTCTTACCACAATGATATTGACAAATTGGAAGAAAATCATAGAAGAGCAACAAAAATGATCAGGTGGCTAGACAGGCTGATTTTAATCTTCCCTCATAAGAGCTATGTAAAGCAGCTTGGGAACTAAAGGGAAAGACCAGATAATATGAAGATGTAAATACCAAGGAGGGTGAGTAGGGTTTTGTTTTGTTTTTTAAAACAGTGGTACAAGGAGTTGTATTTAGGAATAATGTGACTAAATTAAGAAAGGGAAAATTATGATGGAACATCAGGAAAAAGTCCCCGAGAGATTTAATCAGCCTGAGGAACAGTTTCACAAGGGAAGTGGTAGAAGTCAAATCATGTGGGACATCTAAAACTAGATTGGACAAAATGTGAACAAAGAAAGCAATTCTGAATTAGCAGGAAGATTGACAAGATAATCTAAGAGGTCTTTCCCACCTCTAACTTTTATGACCACCTCTATTCATTCTCGAATACTGCACAGTATTTCTTATAAAGCAAGAGTATCAGTTCTCATTCTGTATTTCAACCCTTTTCCAATACAACCTAGTATATGTTGTACCTTTTCTTGTTGTTGTGCACTGAATGATGGCTTCATTCATTTTTCAACAACCTCCAAATTCTATTCCTGATTAGCTCAATGAACGACCGTTTCATTTAACACACATTCCCCAGTTTGGTTCCCAATTATCTACACTGAACAGCATCTGTCACCTCAAATACCCAAATCCTTTGGAATCTGGCTGTGCTGTTCCTCGTTACAGGCCCCAAAGTTCTGTGCATTCAGCTTCTATCAAAGTCAATGAGAGCCAAAAACACTCAGCATGTTGCTGGGTCAGGCTGTATTGTTTTGCCTCCCATTTCTCTATTATCTGTATTCTTGAAAGTCTCACTTTTAGTATTGCGTCTGACGAAGTGGGTATTCACCCACGAAAGCTTATGCTCCAATACTTCTGTTAGTCTATAAGGTGCCACAGGACTCTTTGTCGCTTTTTACAGATCCAGACTAACATGGCTACCCCTCTGATACTTTCAGTATTGTCATCCAAACCATTTCTATAAACATTATGAATACTCAGGATCCTAAAAACTAACTCCTGGGGCACCCTACTTACAATTTACTAAATGAACTGGTTATGACACTGAGGAGGGCGCTATACCTTTCACAGGATATCAAAGAAACCACTTTGCACAAAGTTAGTGCAACTGACACAGAGTCAGGTCTGAGCTAAGCTACAATAAGACCAAATTACTTGGGGCCTCCAGAATGCACATTGAGGTGGCTTGTGGGAAAAATATTGAGGGAAACTCAGACTGCAGCCACTTGCATGGATACTGGGCCCACAAATACTTCTCGGGTCTTCCAAATTATTCCCTCAACTGTTACCACCACCCAAAGCTGTTAAAGTCATCTCTCAGGCTACGTCTTCACTACCCGCCTGAATCGGCAGGTAGAAATCGATCTCTCAGGGATCGAATTATCGCGTCTCGTCAGGATGTGACAATCGATCCCCGAATCAACGCTTGTACTCCACCAGCACAGGTAGGAGTAAGCACCGTTGACAGGGGAGCCACAGAGGTCGATTTGCCGCCGTCCTCACAGTGGGGTAAGTCGGCTCAGATACGTCGAATTCAGCTACGCTATTCGTGTAGCTGAATTTGCGTATCTTAAATCGACTCCCCCCCCGTAGTGAGGACGTAGCCTCAGTAATATGGTCAAAACAAGAACACCTGTTCCAGGTTTCCTTGGTTAGTTTCTTGTAATCACATCTTCTTACCTTCATCTTCACTGCTGTCAGACTGAGGTCGTTTGATTCGCCTCCTCTTTTTCTTCAGATTTTCATCCTCTTTCTCCTCGTTATCAGACATATCCATCCTCTTCGCTCTACTGGCATAAAGGAACAAATTGAACATGCTTCACACCTCTAAGTGTGCTTATAAAAATATGACACACAGATTTAGGCAACTACAATGTTCAAATTACAAGGAAAACAAGTACCTCACAGACATCTCCAAAATGCACAACTAAGTATGTAAGTGGATACACACATGCGCGCGCACATGTACGGACTTTATTTATGTATTTTTAAGATTATCCTTCTCACCAATTCCCAGCTCTTCATATGGTGAACATTTCTCGAGCACCCCTCCAGTGCAGCGTGCAGAGGGGTTTGTCTAGAACCTCATCTCGCTTGACCAAGGTAGCCTGGCAGGAGTGCATTACCGACCTCGTCACCACAGCTCAGCCTTCTAAGAACTAGTGTCCTAACAGAGCCACTCAGAAGTTATTTTGATAGACTCCTTGCCACTGACTATGAGGTAGTGTCTCAGATTTCTGGAGCCATTTTTTAAAGACTTTTTTAATGTAATCGCATTTTGCTACTGGAAAAGTAAAACAGCTTCTTTCTTCTTTTAGAGCTGGCGCGACATGCCAGACTAAAAGCCCTGGAGGCTGAAGGCCTCTGCATATTCACAGAACAGGTAAGCCCAAGTAGTCTTCCCTACACTGCCAAAGTGCAGTTTCCAGGCCCTTGGCTTCTCAAATGAGATGATCTACAAGGAGGCCAATTAGCAGCAGCTGTGACAGTGAGCTGGGTGATGTGTATACCTATGCAGCAGGAAATGGAATGAGACCACCAATTAATTATACCCAGGCCACCAAACAGCCATGAGGCTGTAATGATTTTTGGTCTGTCAGCTTGGGTTGGATTAAAAACACAGGACTGCGCTTAATTTTACTTGGAACATCACCCAACGTAATTCAGTGTCTTAAAAAGCAGCAGTACATCAGTTACTCCAACCATCAAGCAGAACTTCACATGTTGAAAGCTGTCTGTACACATACGTTTGGGAATATAAATGCACCCTGCAAAACAGGTGCTCTTGCCAGCTCCCCAGATTGCTCTCAGGGGTTACCAAGTTTGTTCAGTGTGGGCCACAACTCAAAGAGATTGTCTCGTAGAACACCTCCCCGCCCACTGGTGATTACCTGGACTACCGCCCTACCATTTGCAATTGCATAATGTCCCTACTGTAGCTACAGCTATTGCTTACATGGAAAAGAAATACTAGGAAAGAATTTTAATATATTTTTAGCTGTCTTTAATGCAATTTATGTTGCTGGAAACAAGGATTTGAGCCAGCACCACGTGCCCAGGCAGCTCTCTGCATACCATCAGCAAGCAGTCCTATGGATCAGAGTTTGAAAACCACAGCTCTACCTTCTTTTGTCCTTTTGCTGAATTTTCACAGGCTCCATTTTCTTCCCAGGTTTCTCCACTGCTGCACTGGGGGGTGATTTTGGTTCCATTACCGAAACTAAGGGCTTGGCTACTGTTTTTTCTTCCTTTGGCTGTTCACACTCAGAGCTGACTTTAAGCTTATCTGTGAATAATACAAACAAAGTAAGAGCGCACACTGGTTATTCAACATGGACTGGAAATGACAAAGGAATTAATGAACAGTGTCTGCACTCAGTCAACCAGAGATGGAAGACGTCACTACAGACCACATCCAGAAGCATCATGGGATCCTATATGACCTTACAACTGCAAGCCATACCAGAAAAAGGGCACCACCACACTTCCATATGAAGGGGCAGGCATGATCCCCTCTACTGCTCTAGATGAATCCCTCAACGTAACATCATTTCCATCTTCTGGGTTCAGCTCAGCCACTTCATTCCTATCCAAGTCCAAATATTAGTCAGGTACGAGAAGCAGAGAAACAGCAAAATCCAGGACTGATGAAGTGCAGATGGAGCTGTGTTTAGCTTCTAGGATTGTGACACAGTAGTCCACGATTATTATTTGTATTACTGCAGCACCGAGGAGCCACAGTTATAACCTAGGACCCAGCTGTGCCAGGCACTGTACAATCACAGACTAAAGAGATGCTCCCTGCCCCAAAGAGATTACAATCTAAGTACAAGACAAGAGACAACAGATGGACACAGACAGACAGGGGAGTACAAAGAACCAGTGAGACAATATTGGTCAGAATGATAGGCAGTGGTCTTATACACCAGCAGCCTAACCACAATGCCTTGATTTCACTCAGCAGCCTTACATGTACACTGAACAGGAGAGGCGACAAGCTAAAACCCACATCTTAGATACTTCAAGGAGCAAGAGTAAGTATTCAACAACTGAGTCAACAAAACCTCACGATCAATGGGATCAGAGGCTGCGGACAGCTCTAATAAAATTGCCATCAGCATCTTTCTGGCACCCATCCTTTGGCTCATGCTAAATCAAGCCGTCAGTTAGACGCAGGTCCATCAAAAACAGGTCAGCTGCTTCATCTAGCAAAGTTTCAGTGATCCTAGCTAGGTAACGCATCTCACCTATGACACAAAATGACCATCCGCATGTTGAGCAGCACAAGTCAGAGGACCCAATCATTGTTTGTTATTGCCAGAGTCTTGAGAGAAAGTTTCTGAGGCTAGGGAAGACACATATTAGTTCCCAAGAGCCAAGTCTCTCTCAGCCCCCTTGTTCCTGGCAATGCTGCGCCATCCTTTCAGTCACCAGACAAAGGTTATTGAAGGGGTGTATTCGCAGGAGCTCAGTACCAGAGTAGTACACAGTACACCACACACGGCAACAGAGTAGAGGAAGAAAGTCATTTATTCCAAATTAGTTACCTTTCCATTGTATGTCAGCTTCTCCACCTTTTAGAACACGTTCTTTTGATCTTGGGCTCTTTGTAGATATTAAGTATTTAATTGGATTAATGGTAATAACTGCTCATATAATTTTAAAGTTTATGATGACAATCTCCTCACCTCACACTGTCATACCTTAACAAAACAAGGACTTACAATAGAAACCTAAGCGGATCTCTATCACTATGATCAGACACTACTCTAATATCATTTATTAAATGTTCAATGCTAGATCCTGCATTGTGCAAAATCCAGCAGATTTCTTTCAGAGCAACACTACCCATACCACCCCCAACTTTGTTCCGGAAACACCTCATTGGCTCCTCCTCCTTTTCTTGCTACCGGTGCACATTTGAAGGAAGTCTTACACATTCGCTCCCCAAACCCTTTCCTTTCAGAATCTTCACATGACTTCACTTAGAAAAATCTCCCTCATTCATCCATTCCAATTGTCCGCTCTTTATTAGCCCACAAATGATCTAAATTCCAAGACCGGGTACCTCCTCCTCCTCTGCTTTCTTTCTCAAATCACTACCATTAACACACTCCATGCACAGCAGTTTTCAGGAACTATTTTCAAGTAGTCAGTTCTCCTGCCCCAAAATGCTCATTTTAAATCCAAAATTTTATGCAATAAAAATTCTTCCTGGGTTAAAAATCTGTATAAGTGTCAGCCCAATTGATCTCCACCTAATACGTTTCTAGTATGAAATATTCCACTTACAACTCTCCTATATAGCAAAGAATACACACTTGCTATCATCCATATTTTCACTGCTTCAATACTTTACTAAAACAATGATTTCCTAATGTTCCAAAGTAGGCCCTTCCTACAATTAGCCCACCCATTACCACAATGATTTCAGGAGACAGATGCATATTATATCATGCTTACTCATGGCCGCTTTTCCAAAAAAGTTGCTCATTGCATTCCCTTTGGGTGGAACTTTGCTGCTTACTGTAGTTGCCTGGAAGTAAAGATAAGAGAAACTATAAGACGGTTTTTCATACACAACCAAAATTCTAGTAAAAACAAGAATTAACACAAGGCCTCCACCAAACCTGGCACATGCAGCCTTCAAAATACATAATACTGCAGTCTCTAGATACATAAAACTCACTAATACAACATACTGATTTTCTTCTTGTCAACAGCATGTTTATGGGAAAACAAAGACTGAATTTCTCCATTGCAGAGACTTCATCTTTCAGGGAATTATTAAAGGAACATGGAACTTTTCACTCCTAGGTCACCAGCTCAAGGACAACCCAGATCGCAAAGTCATTCCCATCTGATGGCGGTTCAGCATCATTTACTAAATAAGCTGCTGGGGTTCAGACCGATTCCCAGTGAACCAACGTTCGTATCGGAAAACGCCACTACTCCAATTTGCATTGATTGACAAAAGACCACCCAAATACTGAACGGGCCATGGAGATTTAGCTACCCCATTACAATGACACACTAATAGAACAGTGCAAAGGAGCTTGCACTTCCACTACGCGTGCTATGCCTGTTCTATAAACATACCCAATCTGCAGGGTAAGAGTTTCAAAAGTGCTAACGGGCATTAGATGCCAGAGTCTCATTGACTTGCAATGGGAGTTTACTGCCCAACTCCTTTAGACTCCAAGACCATCAAGCTAGCATAGTTCAACATCCCTAAATTCACTTTGAACCAATGTATGTTCAATTATGAAAACTGACATTGTGAAGCTACCTAACCATTTTTTAAAAATATCCATTTATCTGTCATAGTGTTTTAAAAACCTATCGGCACTACTCTAAATTAAGGTTTAATCTTCCTGCCATTCCTCTCTTAAAAAAAAAAAAGTCTGAATACTATGAGTATCCTACCTTTCTCAGAAGAAACAGGGGATAAGAGTTTAGTATTTTGAGCACATGAAAATCAAGCTGCAAATGCCTCTCTCAGAGTCCAAACTTTAATGACCCTAACATAAGTTATCATCTAGGGAGATGTCATAGATACTCTAAGTTCACATTCCAGTAACTGCTAGGAACAGTTCACTTTTGAGCACTACAGAGGGCAGGAACTTCAGCTGGCATAAATTGGCATAGTTCTACTGGACATAATGACTAAGGCCACCAAATTATAAGTTATCACTATTTAAGAATTGCCCTGACATCAAGACTTTTCAGAAAAGACAGGACAGAGGGCTGAGAGAATAAAAGAACTCAAAGTCTAACAGCAAGGTTTCGTCAGACTTTCCAAATAGACTGAGTTTCTGCAGCCTTTCACTAGAGTGTACTGTTGGTGCAGCCAAAGAGACTTCCCCTTTTCCTTGTCTGTGAATGAACGAACTAAAAATGGATATCAAATATTAAGATACTATATATTGTGTTGTCAGATAGAAGTAGTAGGAAAAATAGAGAATCAGCCTGCATCAACAGTTGTGATTAAATGAAGTTATATGTGTAAAAGGGAAGTCAACTGTAAGTGATACAACTTTAGACAAAATGTTGTGAACTTTAATGACAGGGTTTACCTCAGGGGCAAATCTGTTCGGGAAAAGGGGTTGAATTCATACTGATTTCTTGTAGTTTAGTGATAAAGTAATATTTGTGATCAAATATGCTTATGGTATCAAGTTAGAGAAATACATCTGTGCTGAGTCAGTAAATAAAAAAAGATTGAAGTAGTATGTTATGAAGACATTTGATCGCAAAGTAGAATAATCAGAACTGTACTGATCAATAAAGCACAGACCCAACTGCACCATATTTACAAAGGTCCCAACACTGTTGTTAAATAAGAAGTGGAAGATTTATACAGCTATACCAGCCTACTGGGGAGCAACTGTTCTTTAAGTGACTTTGAATTGTATAATGGACTTTTAAAACAAGTTTAAAGTATGCCGAGGGACTTTGTGTTAGCAATATAAACTTAAAACTGGACATTTCAGCAGCTAGCAGAGTGTTGATGGAGGCACTGCAACCTGAGCAAGCATAACAGCAAAGCTGGCCAAGGGAGGTCCCACATAGGGGCCCATGGAAAGTGAGGTAAGTTATGGAGGTAGGTTGCTGACCAGAACAAACCACCCGGTGTGTAATGTATGTCCCAAGGTGGTTGTACCAACAGCTATGATCAACTTGTCTTACGCAGGCTCCTATGACAAGATGTTTTGCACAAAGAGTCATTCTGTACCAAATGACTGGATGATAGCTAATGTGACACCAATTTTTTTTTTAAAAGGGCTCCAAGGGTGATCCCAGCAATTACAGACCAGTAAGCCTGACTTCAGTACCACGCAAATTGGTTGAAACTATAGTAAAGAACAAAATTGTCGGACACATAGATGAACATAATGTTGGGGAAGAGTCAACGTGGTTTTTGTAAAGAGAAACCATGCCTCACCAATCCACTAGAATTCTTCGAGAGGGTCAACAAGCATGTGGACAAGGGGGATCCAGAGGATATAGTGTATTTAGATTTTCAGAAAGCCTTTGACTAGGTCCCTCCCTAAAAGCTCTTATGCAAAGTAAGCTGTTATGGGATAAGGGGGAAGGTGCTCTCATGGATTGGTAACTGGTTAAAAGATAGGAAACAAAGGGAAGGAATAAATGTTCAGTTTTCAGAATGAAGAGAAGTAAATACTGGTGTCCCCCAGGGGTCTGTACTGGGACCAGTCCAATTCAAAATATTCATAAATGATCTGGAAAAAGGGGTAAACAGTGAGGTGGCAAAATTTGCAGATGATACAAAACTACTCAAGATAGCTAAGTCCCAAGCAGACTGCGAATAGCTACAAAAGGCTCTCACAAAACTGGGTGACTGGGCAACAAAATGGCAGATGAAATTCAATGTTGATAAATGCAAAGTAATGCACATTGGAAAACATAATCCCAACTATACATATAAAATGCTGGGATCTAAATTTCACTGCTACCACTCAAGAAAGATCTTGGAGTCATTGTGGATAGTTCTCTGAAAACATCCACTCAATGTACAGCGACAGTTAAAAAAGCAAACAGAATATTGGGAATCGTTAAGAAAGGGCTAGATAAGACAACAGAAGATATACTGCCTCTATATAAATCCATAGTTCGCCCACATCTTGAATACTGCATGTAGATGTGATCACCCCATCTCAAAAAAGATATATTGGAATTGGAAAAGGTTCATAAAAGGGCAACAAAAATGATCAGGGGAATGGAACAGCTTCCGTATGAGGAGGGATTAATAAAGTTGGGACTTTCCAGCTTGGAAAAGAGACGATTAAGGGGAAATATGATAGAGGTCTATAAAATCATGACTGGTGTGGAGAAAGTAAATAATAAAGTATTATTTACTCCTTCTCATCACATGAGAACTAGGGGTCACCAAATGAAATTAATAGGCAGCAGGTTTAAAATAAACAAAAGAAATTATTTCTTCACACAACGCACAGTCAACCTGTGAACTCTTTGCCAGAGGATGTTGTGAAGACCAAGACTATAACAGGGTTCAAAAAGAACTAGATAAGTTCATGGAGAATAGGTCTATCAATGGCTATTAGCCAGGAGGGGCAGGGATGGTGTCCCTAGCCTCTGTTTGCCAGAAGCTGGGAATAGGCGACGGGTCGGGGGGTGGGGGGGAAATCACTTGAGGATTACCTATTCTGTTCATTCCCACTGCGGCATCTGGCATTGGGCACTGTGGGAAGACAGGATATTAGGCTAGATGGACCTTTGGTCTGACCCAATATGGCCATCCTTATGTTCTAAAAGACTGCAAAATTCTAGCCCTACTTGCAAAAACTCAAAGGTGATGCCTCATTTTCTGATTGGATAGTGAGAGAGAACAACTCTCATTTTTGATTGGACATTTTGAATCTTCAGCAGCAGTATGGTCACCATATCATTGGTCCACATCAGCACCTCCAAAACAGGAGCCAAGTGGGACCACCCAGCAGATATGAGATAAAACGACCTGTCTCCTTCATCACATCACTTTCTGAAAGTCAAAGACACCTGGAAGGTAGAAGACGGGTCCTGGGCATCCTCCTGGTGACATCAAATACTATCTTGGATAGGCACCTTCCCCTGTCATTTTCTATTTTACAGCAATTCAGGTTGCCTGCTAGAGCACTGGGAAGAGTTGTCTGTTCTTTCCTCCACCTGCATTTGCAGTGCCAACAGTGAACAGTGAGCTGAGACTGAGGAAAAATCTGATAAGTAATACAGAGTTTTTCTTAGTTGACTGATTACTGAAATTAGGTACAAATTAATAAGGAAGTTTTCATGCTTGGGTATGAGCTTTAAAGAGTGTCACAGTTACAGTGTGTGTCCTTGTTTTGTAATAGGTTCCAAACAGCTTTGTTGTAAAGTATCTTTGAAACTAAACAAGTTACAGTTGTTAACTAAGATTGTGAAATGGTGTACACGTCTACCACAGTTAAGTTTCATACTGCCTTTTGAGTTCTAAGTGTACACAGACATAAAATGAGATCAAGTATGCAAGCCTCTTAAAAAGAAAGGTGATATGGGTGATCAGTTAAGCAGCTTGTCTAACTAAGGTTTGAATTATCGTTATTACATGGACATAGTTCCACTGACTGCAATAGAGTTACGCTGATTTACACCAGCTGAGGATCTGTCCCAAAGTCTGAAGGAGAGCAAAAAAACCACAAAAGGCTTGGAAAACAGAACTTCTGAGGAAACGATAAGTGAATGAGGCACAAACTAGCTACAGAAAAAATGACTGAGCCGACATCATTAGATATTTTAAATGAGGAGAGGGTTTAAGTATTCTCGGGCGACAATCAGGCTAGAATTCGAAGCAATGGGAGGGAGTTGCCACTGACAAAATTTATTTAGATTGAAGAGTAAAAGTGAAGTTAGTAAGGCTATTATCCAAACAAATTGCCATAGGATGTTGAGGTAACTTACAATTGTTGTCTCTCTGGACTCTGGTTTAGTTTCTTTATTTGTGTCTTGGGGTTTGGAAGCTGATTTTGTAGCAAACATTCCCATGATGCCTTTGGGCTGAGGGGAGGGCTGTTTAGCAGTTGATGAGACATGACCATTGATTGTAGGCACATTGACAGCATGTGTGTCATTTGGTGTCTGAGAATCAGCCTGTGCAGACGTCTGAACTTGAGAAACTTCAGCTGACGTCCTGGGGACTGCAGCAGCACACTGAATGGCACTAAACCTGGGTGATGGAGTGAAAAATTTAATTAGCACTTTAACGTCTTATTTTCCACCTCAGCTTCCTCTCTAGTAGTGTCTTACTTTCCTGGTTCTATACTATACTGTTTTGGGGAAAAGGAGCAATTTAATTCAGGCACGGACTACAAAGAAAAGCTAGCACACAGTTAGAATGGGAGAGACGTCACTCTGAAGCGATCATTTGAACATGTCAGCAGGGGTTGAAGCGTTAAAATACAAAACAAGCTGATCAAATTTCATTGAGGAAAAACACTTGTCATTACACAGTGGGAAAAGGGGAGGGAAAGTAGCTCTATTTTATTCCTAAATTGGTTACATTTGTATTACCAGTGAATCACTTGCTAAAGCTTTCCATATAAATGTAATCATATTTTGTAAATATATTTCATCTACAACATGAATGATCTTATTTTCGGAATTTCTAATGCACCTCTCACTGTGGTAGTTTGAGAGAGCTATTTTAAAGTTCTGTATGGCCTAAACCTTAGCAATTTTTAAGTCAGAAACATGGATTTACACCAAGATACAGATTTGACTGCAGAGGGTGCCCTAGGATACATTAATATCGAAGTATGGCAACTATGGCCAGACTTTGTACAGTTTAATTGGAACATAATTTTCTATCATTTACTATGGTGCTTGCTATCATCTAGTCATGAAAAACAACTCTCCGCCTCCCCCCGCCCCCCCCCGCTACAGGACATTGGCTGGGATAGTAAACGTTCTCTTGTAGCCGTTTGTGAGACAGCTACGTATCTATTTTAGGATTTGTACTGCTGCCCCTAACTTTGATAGCCGAGTACCTTCCACATAAAATAGACTGGCCATAGGAAAGTCCCTCGTGGATTTCATAGCGCTATCAGCTATCACTATGGAAACTAAATTCACTAATTTGCCCAAGTGTACAAAAAAAAAAGTACGCAACAGGTGTTTGTAAAACAGAGGTGCATAAATACAATGGAGATCGTAATTTCACGAGAGGCTCAAACGTGGAGTCATCATCGAATAGCTGTTGGGAGGCCTATTTAAAGTTACTTTGGTGGCCTCAATCCAGTCCCTTGCGGACAAATACCGACCCAACAGAAATCACCTCCACCACTGGCATTACTTGGCCCCCTGCTATCAATCTCGGAAAGGAAAAAGAATTAACCAGCCATGGAGACAGAATTCCCCTCAATTCGGAGGTGATCCCTTTCCCAGTCAGGTGTGGGGAAGACTTGCACTGACTCTGCCCAGACTATCTGTTCTGTACAAAAGGACATCATTTTCCAGGGCACCTTTTAGAGGAGGCAGCACGCTCCAGCAGACAGAGCACAGGAGTGGGCGTCAAGAGACCTGGGTTCTATCTGTGACTTTGCCTTTGACTGACTAGGCAACTTTGAGCACGTCACTGCACTTTTCTGGACTTCGGTTTCAATTTGCCCTTCTGACTGACAGAGTAACAACACAGACTCGTGTTTGTGAAACCCTGAGTTCTACTCATGAAGGGTGCTATATAAATGCAACTCATCAGCCCCACATTCAAACAATTTTAAAAGGAAAAGGGGGGTCCAAGAAGAACGTCCATACGATAGCACTGCTTAACTCACTTGCTGCAGTTCTGCAGGTTTGTCTTGACGATATCATAGTCGGTATTGTAGAGGGGCCCGCTGTCCTTCAGCATGGCTTTCTGAATGCTGTAGACATGCACACTGGCAATTGTGGCTAGCTTAGACTTCATTGCTGAAAATCAACAGGAAAGCCCTTCATTAGCACAGCCAGCCTCAATCGAAGACGGCAGAAAAGCTGAAGAGCGGTCTGTTTGATACCAGGGTTCTAACTTTGAGAAAGCATTCTTGGATCTCAGTACCACCCGTTTTTAACCAACCCACTGACTCAGAATTCAGGCTACCGCAAGCACATCAAACCTGTTCTCCACTCTACAGTGGCTTCTCACAGAATACTCAGTAAATTCCAAAGTCTCAATCATAATCTTCCAGCTGCTCTGTGGCCTGGATCCAGGATATCTAAGAGATTGCATAAAACGCTGGGCTGAAGGCTGTGGTTGACAACTCTCCTCTTGCACAACTGAATTTTCTATCATAAGACTAAAGTTTATCCGCGCGGGAGACAGAGCTGTCATGGAGGCCGGTCCCGGGCTGTGAAATGAATTCTCATAAGAATTGTGGATCATCATAAACCTCAACACCTTCCATTCCAAGTTCAAGGCATATTTTTGATCTGCTTTCCTCTAATATGGGTCTATTATAGGAGTGAATGTGTGAGATTCTGTAGCCTGCAATGTGCAGGTCAGACTACATGATCATGATGGTCCCATCTGGCTTTGAAGTCTATGAGTCTAATATAAACTCATAGCAACATGTACATAAAAGACAACAACTACAGAAAAAACCCTATTGAAACAACACGCTCCACCATACACACAACTCTTTCCCTGGAGAGAGGATGAGAGAATAAAACACATGGCAATGTTAGTCACTGTCTAATGTACTACTGGAAGGTGTTCAGATACTATGGTAAGGAGCACAGTACAAGAATGGAAAAATCCCATGTTAGGTTTATTAAGTTTTGGTTTTCAACAGTGAAATGACAAGAGCCTGACTAGTGAAGCTGGAATGTTAGTACTGAGGGATTTGTAGACTCAACCGAACAACAAAAATATTGGTATATTATCTGATGCCAAAGTCATTAGATGGAAATTATTAATGGCCTGTAGTCATAAGCGTTTAGGCTGAGATTCATCAGATCTCACAAGCAGGGTTAGGCTCAGACAGTTAGATGAAAAACCAACAGTGAATGACCCCAGCTGCTTCAGAAAGCAATGTGAGCAGTTTAGTAAGTAGCACTTCCCATTCAGTACTTAATCAAACATCTCTGTACGGGGTTATGGGACACTATGCTGTAGAGATGTCTGTCAGATGAGACATTAAGACACTCATGGCTAATGCAGATCCCCACTGCACTTCCCAGAAAGTAGGACTGTTGGCCCCAGTGTTCTGATTTCGCCTAAGCTTCCCTTGTAGTATCACAGTCAGATTCAGAATTCTTCTCTTCCCATCCTAAAATGTTGTGAGGTGTTGCTGTGCACTGTTCCAGTACTGCTGCATTCCAGCCTAGAGGTAGCTGACTCAGTGACAGGTGAAGTGATCCCTTGTTCCATAAAAAAAGTGCTACCTAAAAATCAGTTACTAAGTTTGAGCAGTTATGCTGATAGGGCCTCAGATTCTAAAAGTTCTAGGAAAAAGCTAATGAAAGAGTATACACCTGAATCCAACAATTTGATTAAAATACCTGAAGACAGTGTGTATAGATGGCAAGTTTTTAAGCTTTGTAGACATTGTTCCTTCAGAGAAAAAAAAAAAAGTTACAAAAGCATAATTCCCCAAATCACCTACCTTCCAGTTTATCCTCTCTCACTACTGCAACCTTGTGGCACTGTAAAGAAATGATAATTTATCACAATGAGGAACCAAGGTCTTGAAGTTTAAAGAAAACAAAAGAAATGGTCAATGGATATTTAATGCAGCTTTATAGTAGCACAAAACTTGATTATGGCTCTGTCATAAGAGTCTTTTGGGGCGTTGTAGGCCTACTTTCCTGGGGCAATATCCCCCAAATCACTACAACATTGGAGAAACACCCAATCCTCAATCTCTGGCAGCAGCAGATGAAGCAGTAATGGAACAGCTGCCCAAATGCATTAGAACAAGAACAACTGTGCAGCACGGTAGGTGTGCACAAGCTAATGTAGCTGACATATGGCTGTGCCAGGAACAAATCTGATGCATTGACCCATCTTAGGGTTGGTCCACACTAACCCCCCCAGTTCCAACTAAGATACGCAACTTCAGCTACGTGAATAACGTAGCTGAAGTCGAAGTATCTTAGTTAGAAATACAAGGTACTTACTGCGGGGCCACACGCGGCAAGCAGGCTCCCCCATCGACTGCGCGTACTCCTCTCGCGGAGCAGGAGTACCGGTGTCGACAGCGAGCACTTCTGGGATCGATTTATCGCGTCTAGACAAGACGCGATAAATCGATCCCAGAAGATCGACTGCTTACCGCGGAACCCGGAGGTAAGTATAGACGTACCCTTAGTTGTAAGCATTTAAGATGACTGATAAATTACAGTTAACATGGTTAGCGCAGACATGGTTTTATACAATGAGAAATTGAGCATTCATCCAACAGCCAGAGAGAGAGAGATCCAAGGAAACGTGCTCCATAATGCTCAAATTAGGAATTATTTGCAATCTAATGATGAAAAAATCTGTGTAAGAGCTAAGTATTATTATTGTGTACAGCTGGATTACCATGTTAAGAAGACTGCAATGCATGCAAAAAATATCAGAATTCATGGGTCTGACAACATTCATCAATTGTGTGTTCATTCAATACCCACAACCAGGCAGTCAAAGTGGGAGGAAAGAGAAATCTGGGAACAGTCTAAGAGCCAAGGATAGGAAAAGCAGTAGCCTGAGCCATCCCTTGAGGCTTGGAAAAGGTAGTGGAGCAGTGTGACAACAGTAAAGTGAGCATGTACTGAATAAAATAAGATACTATGAAGAGAGATCTATGAGGTGTTCAATTTCCATCTCTCCACTCAAGTAATTCTTGCGGTGTTAAATCTACAGCCCTGCAGCAGCCCCTCCTGAGAGGAGTCAGTACTGCAAGATCATCAAGATCTCTCAAATTAAGAAACAAGGTTTAATCTGAAATGCATGACGCAAGCGCATTAGTCTCCTCCACATTAAATGACCTTGTGTCAGATAAAGCCTCATCTATTCCAAAACCTGTCACCTCTTCCAAGACCAGGCCTTTTCTTTCAGTTCCTGCAGCTCGCCTCTGGGCGTCTCTCAAAACTTATTATTTCCCCCCCATGCAGTACTTACAAAATGCTGCTCCTAAGTATTATCTTCCTTGCGTGTTATTCTAATTACATGTTTTAATGTCTCTCAGAATGGATAAAAATATACATATTTTTAAATTATAAATGGATGTTCTATATTTAAATTAAATACATTTTGATTTTAAAAATTAAACTCGTTTAAAACTAAATTTGACACTATGACAGCCTACAATCTATGTTAAGGCCTAAATTTACTGTAATCTATTCAAATCATGTAAATGAATACAAAAAGCTGCATCAATGAGCCCTCCCCAAATTTATGAATTAACATATTCTGTTTTATTCGTTACATATAGAAACAGGGGAAAACCTATCTTTAACTTTTGAGGTCATCTTAAGCTTTATAAATGTCAAAATGTTATGTACAGCATTAGTAAATATCTGTAGTATTTAGTCTTTACAATAGAACAAATCCTGGTATTTATATTTTTTTCAAATGTAAGTATTTTCAATTTTTGCTGTACAGAAAAGCTTTGGCCCTTATTACTTTGGGTTTCAGTTTAGCTAGCAGGTGCAGAATTAATACTTTCTTGTTTTCCTCTTCCAATCTATGGATAAAACCATGGGGTGAGGACGAGATCTACTAATTTTAAAAACATGAAGGACATGGAATCAGATTTTCAAGTATATTTAGGCATCTAAAGTGGGATTTTCAAAAGCAACTAAGCAATTTAGGCTCCTAACCCCCATTAGTTTCACTGAGAATTAGGCACTTAACCTACTTAGGTGCCTAGCGGGATTTACTATGTGCATCTTTAGGTGCTTAAATACCTTTGTAAATCTGGCCCGGGGTGACCAGACACAACCCTGCAATTCACTAACTACAGTTAATAATTCCTTTTTTAAAATAAATATCAGTTAGTTTTAAATGCAAAACATGTCTTGTTAAGCTTACTTTTTCCCCCCCATTATGTATCCAGCACATTTAAGGTGATTTTATTTAACCAGTTAAAAAAAAAAAACAAAACACTATTTTTTTTGCATTTTAATTTAATTCCAATTTCCATCCAAATGCAGCACGACAAATATCATGATTAAAAAATCGTGTGCATTCATCACCATTTTCTAACATGAATCTAAATAAGTGTATGTTGAGCTATATAATTGTTTAAATAAAGGTGTTCAGACAGAGCGCAACTCCTGGTTAGCAAAAATCAGAAGTATCAAGTTTAGTGTGAAGGTTACATTTAGTTGCAAATCAACATTTTCTAATGGTTACCAACCAACCAATGAGAATTAACCCTTCTTTAAGAAAATAGGTAAAGTACAAATACAAAACAAGATTAAAATTGATTATTTAAATCAACCTACCCTGATATCTTCACTGGCTCTCACTGCTCCATAGCTCATCTCTTCTCACCTTACTTTCAAGAGCCTTCATAACCCTACCTTCCTTCCCTTTGAACTCGTGTATCGTTCCACATTGCTCTGCCAATGATGCCAGCTGCTGGTATACAGGCCTGTCTCTTAGCCTGGGATAGAATTTTGGGTTTGGTTTTTGATACTTTGATATCCTTACTAATGTGTGTGAACAAAGACACTGTGTTGCTTCTGCCTAACCAGATGGGGTTTACAGCACAATGAGAAGAGATAAGGAAGAGAGTTAAAGTGTTGCTGGGCATGGTGGGAGAGTAATATGCGAGTGCACACTTGAAGACTGCCTCGACTCCTATATCAAGGCAAGGTCAAACAACCAGTCAGGAGGGGCAAGAGGGGTATAGGAGGGGAGGCATAAGAAACACTAAAAAGCCGGAGAAAACGGTGACCCTTGCTGAAACACAACCTCACTCCTTACCCCTCCCATGGGGTACAAAAGAGGTGATACCGAAGCCCCCAGACTCACGACCCTCCAAAACGGAACATCACCGTAAATTGTAAGTGGTGGGATCCAGGGTGTACACTACAGGTATAATTATGCCTGCTAAGAAAGAGGTCGGGGGACAGGGAAAGCTCTGCGTCAGACAGAGCTATGGCTATGCTTGCTTGCTTAACCTCAATAAACATAGCATGGCCTGCACTTTGGAATATGGTTTTCTGCTTTCTGTCTGTGTGACAAGAACCAAGGGAGGGGCAAGGGAAAAAGCCCTAATACCGGCTCTGACACAGCATTTGCCCACTAGTTCTCTGAAAACAGCCTACATGCCTTCTTCCACATCACACCTTACTTGCCCTTCCTGAGCTGGGCTACAAGGCTGCTACCTTCTCCGCATTCAAATCCTTCCTGAAGGGCCAATTCTAGAACAGCATCTATCAAAGCCAACCAACCAGTAATGGCCAGTTTGAGAGGAAATTGGAGACAGTGTAATATCAACAGAATAAATCCTTCCTCAGTCTGCCGTTTTGTCTGTCAGATTGTAAGCTCTTTGGACAGAGACTGCACCTTCTTTTATGGTCATATAAGATCTAGCACATTGTGGACACTACCAGAAATAAGTAATAGTAAAAGCAGTAATAGAGGTTTTGCGCCAAAGATTACAGAACAAGGCAGGACACAGAGAAGCAACGCGCACACAATTGAGGGAGTTGAGTACTCACAATGTGTCCATTCTGAATGAGATTTCCTGCCACTAAATAGGTGACATGGAGTTGAGCTCCTGAATTCTCCTTTCTCTTCCTTTCTACATAGTCATACAGCATCCTGTACAACAAAATAAACCAATGTTAACCACCTGCAAGGAAAAGAACCCTTCACCCCATCATCTACCAATTCCCAGTGAATTATGACATTCATACGATCAATAAAAGTAAAATGTTCTGAACTCACTAAATGTGTTTATTTCTTCTGAAGAGGTCTATGTAGCTCAAAAGCTTGTCTCTCTCACCAACAGAAGTTGGTCCAATAAGACATTACCTCATCCGCCCGTCTCTCTAATATCCTGGGACTGACATGGCTACAACACTCCATAGTCCTATCTAGACATTTATACCATGCCTATCATTAGGATATTAAAGGCTCTGTTCACATAATACACATACTGAACTACCAGTTCCTGTTTTGCCCTCACCTCACGTCTCAAAACTGGGTTTAGACAAATTTGTCTGTGTGTGTGTGTGTGTGTATATCACACACATATAGCAATTCATTGTATTTATTGGGATACTTATATGAATTCCATCACGTTGGTATCCATAAGATACACCTCTACCTCGATATAACACTGTCCTCGGGAGCCAAAAAATCTTACCGTGTTATAGGTGAAACAGCGTTATATCGAACTTGCTTTGATCCACTGGAGTGCGCAGCCCCGCCCCCCCGGAGCACTGCTTTACCGCATTATATCCGAATTCGTGTTATATCGGGTCGCATTATATCGGGGTAGAGGTGTAGTATTGAAACATCTCCCATTTATGTTTTATCTAATTAACTCCTCTTCACCTGAATCTTCCTACCTCGTCCCAAGGAGAACTTTTTTCATTCACCCTAGAACACAGTCCAGCCCCCAGAACTCAGAACAGCTAAATACACAAATGGGGTCCGCTGTCCATCCTCAAGAACCTATTAATCCAATATTAGGAATGGATCTCTGGGCTATTCCTTGGCCCTCTCCCTCCATGGTGGGAAACAGGAACCTAGGACTCTCACTGGCCCCCTATAGCCTAACCTGAGAAGTTGATGTACAGACCACTTCCCAACAAACTTCCTAGAGGAATCATATGGCTCCTGTAAGTACCACACCAATGACTTTAATGGACAATTATGTACTTCAAGGAATGTAAATTACTTTCATCTTTTCACAGTCCTAGCAAATGAAGTACAAAGAGCTATGTTACTACGACCTTAAGATTGCAAATATACATTGAAGTCTGGAAATGCCAAAAGGTTCTGATAGTAAAGTTAACTTGTCCATATTGCAAATATTTAGTTTTGGTTATTATCTAGGCTGTTAAGTGTAAGTATACAGTGAAGTGTGCATTTAACCCCCGGATAGTGATTGCAAATATTTATTTGTAGTATGGGTCAATTATTGTTGCTGTGAGAGGCTTTTTGTATTTCCTGACTGTATTTTATATTTCCACCTGGACGTTGCATAATACAGGGGATCACAAGCCTGAGATCAGATATGCAGAGGCAGCCTCTTACATCTGCAAGGATCGAACTGCAGGACTGGGCCATTGCATGTAAAACGCTTTTAGACCTCTCAGCAAGACAGGACTTATACACACTCCTACACGAATACAATTCTAAGATAACCATTTCTGTACATAATATTCACACATGTTATATGAAGCTATAGAACCATAGAATATCATGCTTGGAAGGACCTCAGGAGGTTATCTAGTCCAACCCCCTGCTTGAAGCAGGACCAATCCCCAACTAAATCATCCCAGCCAGGGCTTTGTCAAGCCCGACCTTAAAAACCTCTAGGGAAGGAGATTCCACCACCTCCCTAGGGAACCCATTCCAGTGCTTCACCACCCTCCTAGTGAAAAACCTTTTCCTAATATCCAACCTAAACCTCCCCCACTCCAACTTGAGACCATTGCTCCTTGTTCTGTCATCAGGTACCACTGAGTACAGTCTAGATCCATCCTCTTTGGAACCCCCTTTTCAGGTAGTTGAAAGCACCTATCAAATCCCCCCTCATTCTTCTCTTCTGCAGACTAAACAATCCCAGTTCCCTCAGCCTCTCCTCATAAGTCATGTGCTCCAGCTCCCTGATCATTTTCGTTGCCCTCCGCTGGATTCTTTCCAATTTTTCCACATCCTTCTTGAAGTGTGGGGCCCAAAACTGGACACAGTACTCCAGATGAGGCCTCACCAATGTCGAATAGAGGGGAATGATCACGTCCCTCGATCTGCTGGCAATGCCCCTACTTCTACAGCCCAAAATGCCGTTAGCCTTCTTGGAAACAAGGGCACACTGTCGACTCATATCCAGCTTCTCGTCCACTGTAACCCCTAGATCCTTTTCTGCAGAACTGCTGCCTAGCCATTTGGTCCCTAGTCTGTAGCAGTGCATGGGATTCTTCCGTCCTAAGTGCAGGACTCTGTACTTATCCTTGTTGAACCTCATCAGATTTCTTTTGGCCCAATCCTCCAATTTGTCTAGGTCACTCTGGACCCTATCCCTACCCCGCAGCGTATCTACCACTCCTCCCAGTTTAGTGTCATCTGCAAACTTGATGAGGGTGCAGTCCACGCCATCCTCCAGATCATTAATGAAGATATTGAACAAAACTGGCCCCAGGACTGACCCTTGGGCACTCCGCTTGGGCAGTCTAGATGGCTGCCAACTAGACATGGAGCCATTGATCACTACCCGTTGAGCTTGACGATCTAGCCAGCTTTCTAGTCACCTTATAGTCCATTCATCCGGCCCATACTTCTTTATCTTGCCGGCAAGAATACTGTGGGAGACCGTATCAAAAGCTTTGCTAAAATCAAGGAATAACATGTCCACTGCTTTCCCCTCATCCACAGAGCCAGTTATCTCATCACAGAAGGCAATTAGGTTAGTCGGGCATGATTTGCCCTTGGTGAATCCATGCTGACTATTCCTGATCACCTTCCTCTCCTCTAAGTGCTTCAGAACTGATTCCTTGAGGACCTGCTCCATGATTTTTCCAGGGACTGAGGCGAGGCTGACTGGCCTATAGTTCCCTGGATCCTCCTTCTTCACTTTTTTAAAGGGCATAAGAACGGCCGTACTGAGTCAGACCAAAGGTCCATCTAGCCCAGTATCCTGTCTACCGACAGTGGCCAATGCCAGGTGCCCCAGAGGGAGTGGATCTAACAGGCAATGATCAAGTGATCTCTCTCTTGCCATCCATCTCCATACTCTGACAAACAGAGGCTAGGGACACCATTCCTTATCTATCCTGGCTATTAGCCATTAATGGACTTAAAGATGGGCACTACATTAGCGTTTTTCCAGTAATCATGGACCTCCCCCGATCGCCATGAGTTTTCAAAGATAATGGCCAATGGCTCTGCAATCACATCTGCCAACTCCTTTAGCACCCTCGGATGCAGTGCATCCGGCCCCATGGACTTGTGCTTGTCCAGCTTTTCTAAACAATCCTGAACCACTTCTTTCTACACAGAGGGCTGGTCACCTCCTCCCCATACTGTGCTGCCCAGTGCAGCAGTCTGGGAGCTGGCAGTAGTCTTGTTTGTGAAGAGAGAGGCAAAAATGCATTGAGTACATTAGCATTTTCCACATCCTCTGTCACTAGGTTGCCTTCCTCATTCAGTAAGGGACCCACACTTTCCTTGACTTTCTTCTTGTTGCTAACATACCTGAAGAAACCCTTCTTATTACTCTTAACATCTCTTGCTAGCTGCAACTCCAAGGGGCCTAATTAAGCATCTCTTTCTAAAGCAATACTCGCTTAAGTGAGGCATAAATAAGGCATGCTAAATACAATCCTAAATAAGTGTCTGAGAGAAAACACAGGACTTTACATCTTTCTGGAAAAGATTGGATTTAATTTTTTAATCAAAACCACCAACTAATTAGGCATTGCCACTGAATAAAAGGCTTGTGATATACACAAACACTCACTGCTTAGCCTGGTTGACATGAACCCCCAGGGTGAAGCTCAGCCATTTGTACGTTACCTGCAACAGAAAAAAATAATTGCACAGGTCAGTGGCTCTCAATCTGAGTTCACGACACACACAAAACCCCATTCAGTGAGTCACTAAATCCCACCAGCCTTTGAGGAGACTAAGAAATGGAGAGAGGAAGCAATTTGTCTAAGTGTATGGTACCATGCTGAGCACACTACTCGTTCTTAAAAAATATTTAACAAGCTACCTCTACCTAAATGGTGCATATTTGTGAATGTTGTTTTGAAACAGTCTAAGAAGGGCAGTGATATAGCCAATGACATTCAGAAAGCAACACGTGGACATTGCTGAGTTGAGGTTTCCAAAGCAGAGAAGAAAATAAAACAAGCCCCAATATATAATTGTGAAAAGTGGCTGCTGTTCACGCAACATTGCTATCAAGGACCCGTCAAGGTTGTGGTGGATTCACCATAACTGGCACTTTAAATCAAGAGTGGGAGTTAAAAAAACAAAACAAAACATAAGCTCTAGTTCAAGCAGCAATTACTGGTCGGGGGAGAGGAGTTTCTAGGGCTTGTGTTATACAAGTCAGACTGGATGTTCACAGTGGTCCCTTCTGGCCTTGGAATCCATGTCAAAGATTGCGATGGCTCTCTTTGGGTCTCACACACAGGGCACAGGGCAAACTTCAGTTATGTTACAGGTGCTGCAGCGTAGCATGGCAACTTCTTGGCTTCTATTCCTGGCTCTACCTCTGAACTGTTATGTGACCTGGGGTAAATCATCTCCTTGTGTCTGTTTTCCCTCCCTCCTGTCTATTCAGACTAACATGCTCAGGGCAGGGCCTGTCATTAGGGGTTGTTGTACATCTGTTTTTATATCAGTTTAGACGCTAAAGTTTACTGAAATAAGTTGTAAGTTATATAAGCACCTTCATAATGGTATAACAGCGTCCACACTATGGGGGTGCACCAGTTTAACTATATATATACCTTCATAATGGTATAACAGCGTCCACACTATGGGGGTGCACCAGTTTAACTATATATATATATATATATATATATATATTTCTAAAACAATATAGTTAAACTGGTACAAAAACTGTGTGTAGACAAGTCCTTACTGTGTTTCTGTACAGTGCCAACCATAACAGGCCTTAAGTATTTTTGTAATACAAGGAAACCTAGTTAAGGTTGTATAACTATTTCCATTCTAAATCTGATTTCAGTCACTTGTAACTTTCACCTTTTGGGTTGAAGTTTTTCCTCATTTGTCTCTGTCCTATGGTGATTTTAGCAAAAATAGTTCATGTACTGGGAAGGACAAGAAAAATTGGAAAAAATACTTTATAACAAAATTTACGGCAGTTCTCTACAGTCAAAATAGCTGACTAGAAAACTGCAGGACGGAAGCTCTCCCTAAAAAGTGCCCTCTTTAAATTATTCCAATAAAGCGGATATTGAGGTAACTGAATTGTGTGCCTTTGAAAGCGAAGTACTGCACAAGTGGCAGTACATTCTTATCCAAGACACCAAGTTTGTAGCTCTAAGGTATGCCCGGCTCTATCCATGTGTTCTGCATTATGTGGTGGACATGCAACACCGCTGGAAATGCTATTCAGTAGGTAACATGTTCCCCAGGTTCATAAGCGATGCAAGGTCAGAGTCCTGCCCCACCTACATTCCCATACCATTAGGTTGAAGTTGTGCTGCTCCTTCCTAAAAATGATAGGAGACAGAACTTGCCACAAAGCTGGTCTAACACATGGGAGGCGGTCGGTGCAGGGTAGGGCCTTGGTACTATGAGTTTATTCTATTGGTGCTTTGTGAGCCCAGTGCTGCTGCTTTTAGTGGGAGTGAGTTAGGAGCCATGGAATCCATCCAACTGCATTGCAACCTCCTCCCTGCCAACTGCCAGATATCCCTGCTAACCTCCAGTGTCTCTGATCCCTCAACTCCCCTCCTCGACCCCCTGCATCCCCCCCATCCTGCCCATCACTATCACCAACCCATATCCCCCTCCCCAACTCCTCTCCCCCACAACCCTCTGTACCCCCCATCCTGCCCATCACCACTAACAACCCATATCCCCCTCCCCCAACTCCCCTCCGGCACAACCCCCTGCACCCCCATCCTGCCCATCACCACCACCACCAACCCATATCCCCCTCCCCCAACTCCCCTCCGGCACAACCCCCTGCACCCCCCCCCATCCTGCCCATCACCACCAACCCATATCCCCCTCCCCCAACTCCTCTCCCGCACAACCCCCTGCACCCCCCCCATCCTGCCCATCACCACCAACCCATATCCCCCTCCCCCAACTCCTCTCCCGCACAACCCCCTGCACCCCCATCCTGCCCATCACCACCACCACCAACCCATATCCCCCTCCCCCAACTCCCCTCCGGCACAACCCCCTGCACCCCCCCCATCCTGCCCATCACCACCAACCCATATCCCCCTCCCCCAACTCCTCTCCCGCACAACCCCCTGCACCCCCCCATCCTGCCCATCACCACCGCCACCAACCCATATCCCCCTCCCCCAACTCCTCTCCCCCACAACCCTCTGCACCCCCCCATCCTGCCCATCACCACCACCACCAACCCATATCCCCCTCCCCCAACTCCTCTCCCCCACAACCCCCTGCACCCCCCATCCTGCCCATCACCACCACCACCAACCCATATCCCCCTCCCCCAACTCCCCTCCCGCACAACCCCCTGCACCCCCCCCATCCTGCCCATCACCACCGCCACCAACCCATATCCCCCTCCCCCAACTCCCCTCCCGCACAACCCTCTGTACCCCCCATCCTGCCCATCACCACTAACCCATATCCCCCTCCCCCAACTCCCCTCCCGCACAACCCCCTGCACCCCCCATCCTGCCCATCACCACCACCACCAACCCATATCCCCCTCCCCCAACTCCCCTCCGGCACAACCCCCTGCACCCCCCCCCATCCTGCCCATCACCACCAACCCATATCCCCCTCCCCCAACTCCTCTCCCGCACAACCCCCTGCACCCCCATCCTGCCCATCACCACTAACCCATATCCCCCTCCCCCAACTCCTCTCCCGCACAACCCCCTGCACCCCCCCATCCTGCCCATCACCACCAACCCATATCCCCCTCCCCCAACTCCTCTCCCGCACAACCCCCTGCACCCCCATCCTGCCCATCACCACCGCCACCAACCCCAGTGTCCTCATCCCCCAACTCCGCTCCCAGTGTGCTCGTCCCCACAACGCCTCCCAGTTCCACCTCCTACCCCAACTTCCTGAATCCCAGCCCCGGCCCCGGCCCCGGCCCCGGCCCCGCCGCCTCGCTCCCGAGCGCCTCCCGCAATCTGTTCCCGCAGCCCCGCCTCTCACGATGCGGTTCTGGTCGGTGACGAACTCGTCGATGTTCTCCAGGTAGAGCTCGTCCTCCATGGTGCCGGGGCGCGGGCCGGGCCGCTTCCCGCGCGGATCAGCGCCAGGGAAAGCAGGGCCCCGCCGCCTCCATAGCAACCCCCGCGGCGTGCTACGGCGGCCGCGCAGGGACACAACCCGCCGCACGCTCCGGCTCCGCCCCCTGCCCGCCTGTTTTCTGCGCGCGCGCGCCCGCCCGCGCGGCGCTTTCTGCTTCGGTGTCTGCGCGGGCGCGGGACCGGGAACCCTCCGCAACCGAGCTCCAGTGACCCCCGCCCCGAGCCGCCCACCCCGAGCCCCCCACTGACCCCCCCCGCCCCGCACATCCCGCCCCGAGCCCCCCAGTGACCCCCGCCCCGCACCTCCCGCCCCGAGCCCCCCACTGACCCCCCGCCCCGCACCTCCCACCCCGAGCCCCCCAGTGACCCCTCGCCCCGCACTTCCCGCTCCGAGCCCCCCAGTGACCCCCCGCCCCGCACCTCCCGCCCCGAGCCCCCCAGTGACCCCCGCCCCGAGCCCCCCACCCCGAGCCCCCCAGTGACCCCCCGCCCCGCACTTCCCGCCCCGAGCCCCCCAGTGACCCCCCCGCCCCGCACCGCCCGCCCCGAGCCCCCCACTGACCCCCCCCGCCCCGCACCTCCCGCCCCGAGCCCCCCAGTGACCCCCCGCCCCGCACTTCCCGCCCCGAGCCCCCCAGTGACCCCTCGCCCCGCACTTCCCGCCCCGAGCCCCCCAGTGACCCCTCGCCCCGCACTTCCCGCTCCGAGCCCCCCACTGACCCCCCGCCCCGCACCTCCCGCTCCGAGCCCCCCACTGACCCCCCGCCCCGCACTTCCCGCCCCGAGCCCCCCAGTGACCCCCCGCCCCGCACCTCCCGCTCCGAGCCCCCCACTGACCCCCCCCGCCCCGCACCTCCCGCCCCGAGCCCCCCAGTGACCCCCGCCCCGAGCCCCCCACCCCGAGCCCCCCAGTGACCCCCCGCCCCGCACTTCCCGCCCCGAGCCCCCCAGTGACCCCCCCGCCCCGCACCTCCCGCCCCGAGCCCCCCACTGACCCCCCCCGCCCCGCACCTCCCGCCCCGAGCCCCCCAGTGACCCCCCGCCCCGCACCTCCCGCTCCGAGCCCCCCACTGACCCCCCCCGCCCCGCACTTCCCGCCCCGAGCCCCCCAGTGACCCCTCGCCCCGCACTTCCCGCCCCGAGCCCCCCAGTGACCCCTCGCCCCGCACTTCCCGCTCCGAGCCCCCCACTGACCCCCCGCCCCGCACCTCCCGCTCCGAGCCCCCCACTGACCCCCCGCCCCGCACTTCCCGCCCCGAGCCCCCCAGTGACCCCCCGCCCCGCACCTCCCGCTCCGAGCCCCCCACTGACCCCCCCCGCCCCGCACTTCCCGCCCCGAGCCCCCCAGTGACCCCCGCCCCGAGCCCCCCAGTGACCCCCCGCCCTGCACTTCCCGCCCCGAGCCCCCCAGTGACCCCCCCTGCCCCGCACTTCCCGCCCCGAGCCCCCCAGTGACCCCCCGCCCCGCACCTCCCGCCCCGAGCCCCCCAGTGACCCCTCGCCCCGCACTTCCCGCTCCGAGCCCCCCACTGACCCCCCGCCCCGCACCTCCCGCTCCGAGCCCCCCACTGACCCCCCCCGCCCCGCACCTCCCGCTCCGAGCCCCCCAGTGACCCCCCGCCCCGCACTTCCCGCTCCGAGCCCCCCACTGACCCCCCCCGCCCCGCACCTCCCGCCCCGAGCCCCCCAGTGACCCCCCCCGCCCCGCACCTCCCGCCCCGAGCCCCCCAGTGACCCCCCGCCCCGCACCTCCCGCCCCGAGCCCCCCACTGACCCCTCGCCCCGCACCTCCCGCTCCGAGCCCCCCACTGACCCCCCGCCCCGCACCTCCCGCTCCGAGCCCCCCACTGACCCCCCCGCCCCGCACCTCCCGCTCCGAGCCCCCCACTGACCCCCCCCGCCCCGCACCTCCCGCTCCGAGCCCCCCACTGACCCCCCCCGCCCCGCACCTCCCGCTCCGAGCCCCCCACTGACCCCCCCCGCCCCGCACCTCCCGCCCCGAGCCCCCCACTGACCCCCCCCGCCCCGCACTTCCCGCCCCGAGCCCCCCACTGACCCCCCCCGCCCCGCACCTCCCGCCCCGAGCCCCCCACTGACCCCCCCCGCCCCGCACCTCCCGCTCCGAGCCCCCCACTGACCCCCCCCGCCCCGCACTTCCCGCTCCGAGCCCCCCACTGACCCCCCCCGCCCCGCACTTCCCGCTCCGAGCCCCCCAGTGACCCCCCCCCGCCCCGCACTTCCCGCTCCGAGCCCCCCAGTGACCCCCCCGCCCCGCACTTCCCGCCCCGAGCCCCCCAGTGACCCCCCCCGCCCCGAACCCCCCAGTGACCCCCCGCCCCGCACCTCCCGCCCCGAGCCCCCCAGTGACCCCCCCCGCCCCGCACCTCCCGCTCCGAGCCCCCCAGTGACCCCCCCCGCCCCGCACTTCCCGCTCCGAGCCCCCCAGTGACCCACACCTCCCGCTCTGAGCCCCCAGTGACCCTCGCCCCGCACCTCCCACCCCGAGCCTCCCAGTCACCCCCCGCTCCGAGCCCCCTAGTGACCCCCGCCCCGCACCTCCCGCCCAGAGCCCCCCACTGACCCTCCCGCCCCGCACTTCCCGCTCCGAGCCCCCCAGTGACCCCCCTGCCCTGCATCCCCCGCCCAGAGCCCCCCACTGACCCCCGCCCCGCACCTCCCGCCCAGAGCAGCCAATGACCCCCACCCCGCACTTCCCGCACCGAGACCCCAGTGACCCCCCCGCCCTGCATCTCCCGCCCAGAGCCCCCCAGTGCCCCCCCGCCCCGCACCTCCCGCCCCGAGCCCCCCAGTGACCCCCCGCCCCGCACCTCCCGCCCGAGCCTCCCAGTGACACCCCCCGCCCCGCACTTCCCGCTCCGAGCCCCCCAGTGACCCCCCCCGCCCCGCACCTCCCGCTCCGAGCCCCCCACTGACCCCCGCCCCGCACTTCCCGCTCCGAGCTCCCCAGTGACCCCCCCCGCCCCGCACTTCCCGCTCTGAGCCCCCCAGTGACCCCCCCGCCCCGCACTTCCCGCTCCGAGCCCCCCAGTGACCCCCCCGCCCCGAACCCCCCAGTGACCCCCCGCCCCGCATCTCCCGCCCCGAGCCCCCCAGTGACCCCCCCGCCCCGCACCTCCCGCTCCGAGCCCCCCAGTGACCCCCCGCCCCGCACCTCCCGCTCCGAGCCCCCCAGTGACCCACACCTCCCGCTCTGAGCCCCCAGTGACCCTCGCCCCGCACCTCCCACCCCGAGCCTCCCAGTCACCCCCCGCTCCGAGCCCCCTAGTGACCCCCGCCCCGCACCTCCCGCCCAGAGCCCCCCACTGACCCCCCGCCCCGCACTTCCCGCTCCGAGCCCCCCAGTGACCCCCCCGCCCTGCATCTCCCGCCCAGAGCCCCCCACTGACCCCCGCCCCGCACCTCCCGCCCAGAGCAGCCAATGACCCCCACCCCGCACTTCCCGCACCGAGACCCCAGTGACCCCCCCGCCCTGCATCTCCCGCCCAGAGCCCCCCAGTGCCCCCCCCCGCCCCGCACCTCCCGGCCCGAGCCCAACAGTGACCCACACCTCCCGCTCTGAGCCCCCCAGTGACCCCCGCCCTGCACCTCCCGCTCCGAGCCCCCCAGTGACCCCCCCGCCCTGCACCTCCCGCCCCGCGCCGCCCAGTGACCCCCGCCCCGCGCCTCCCGCCCCAAGCCCCCCACTGACCCACACCTCCCGCTCCGAGCCCCCCAGTGACCCCCCCCGCCCCGAACCCCCCAGGGACCCCCCGCCCCGCACCTCCCGCCCCGAGCCCCCCAGTGACCCCCGCCCTGAACCTCCCACCCCGAAACCCCCAGTGACCCCCGCCCCGAACCTCCCACCCTGAGCCCCCCAGTGACCCCCGCCCCGAACCTCCCACCCCGAAACCCCCAGTGACCCCCGCCCCGAACCTCCCACCCTGAGCCCCCCAGTGACCCCCGCCCCGCGCCTCCCGCCCCAAGCCCCCCACTGACCCACACCTCCCGCTCTGAACCCCCCAGTGAGCCCCCCGCCCTGAACCTCCCGCCCCGAGCCCCCCACTGACCACCGCCCCACACTTCCCGCTCCGAGCCCCCCAGTGACCCCCCGCCCCGCGCCTCCCGCCCCGAGCCCCCCAGTGACCCCCGCCCCGCACCTCCCGCCCCGAGCCCCCCACTGACCCCCCGCCCCGAACCTCCTGCCCTGAGCCTCCCACTGACCCCCGCCCCGAACCTCCCACCCCAAACCCCCCAGTGACCCCCCGCCCCGCGCCTCCCGCTCCGAGCCCCCCACTGACCCCTGCCCCGCACTTCCCACCCCAAGATCCCCAGTGACCCCTGCCCCTAACCTCCTGCTCCGAGCCCCCCAGTGACCCCCGCTCCGAACCTCCCACCCCGACCCCCCCAGTGAGCCCCGCCCCGAACTCCCGTCTCGAGCTCCCCAGTGAGCCCCGCCCCGAGCCTCCTGCCTCGAGCCCCCCAGTGAGCCCCGCCCGGAGCCTCCCACCTCAAGCCCTCCAGTGGCTCCAGCCTCATGCCCCCCAGCTACCCCCACCCCGAGCCTCCCGCCTCAAGCCCCCCAGTGACCCCCGCCCAGAGCCCCCCAGTGACCTCTGCCCCAAGCCCCCCTGTAATCCCCGACCTGAGCCCCCTTGTCCGAGTCCCCCAGTGATCCCTGACCTGAACCCCCAAGTCACCCCCACCCAAGCCTCCCGACCCAAGCCTCCCAGTGACCCCTGCCCGGAGCCTCCTGCTCCGAGCCCCCCAGTGAGCCGGCCCTGAGCCTCCTGCCTCAGCCCCAATGACCCCTGGCCCAAGCCCCTCAGAGACCCCCTCCCCCTAGTGACCACTGGCCTGAGCTGCCCTGATCCGCCAAGTGACACCCTGAGCTCTCCCTTCCACCCCCGCAGTGATCCCTGCCCCGAGCCTCCAGTGACCCACACTCCAAGTTTCCCCAGCGACCCAAGCCCCCACCCACCTTCCCCCAGTGATTCCTGCCTTGAGCCCCACTACCTGCCTCCCCCAGCGATTCAAGTTCCCCCTGCCCAGAGCCCCTGGCACACCCACCCCCAATGATCCCAGTCCCCCCACCTTCCTATCCCCAATAATCCCAGCACCCCCTTCCTGAGCCTTGCCCCCCCCGCCAAAGACCCCCAGCCATGGCATCTTGCAGGGCCTCAAGCCACCATAGCCATAATCTCTTTCATTATCTGATTCAGGTAATTTAGAACCCCGTAAAGTATATAAGTAGTTTAATTTTTTTCTCTCTAATGTAGATTACACTGATTTAATTTGCCATTGTGTTGCCTCTTCACCTAGCTTGTTTAGGTCTGTCTCAGGTTCCTTGCAGACCAATGTGATCCTGACTGATATAAATAACTGTGTATCATCTGCAAATTTTGCTACCTCACTACTCACCTTGCCCCCTTTCCAGATCATTAATAAATCTATTAAACAACATGGGATTTAGTACAGAACCTTGAGATGCCTGCTGCTAACCTTGTGCTTTAAGGAAAATTGACCATTGAATCCAACCCTTTACTTTCTCTCCCATTGCCAATTTTGATCCAAGACACTACTTTCCTTTCATGCCATGACTACTTAGCTCCATTAGTAGCCCACTTGTGCAGGACTTTATCAAAGCTCCTTTGGAAATCTAAATATATCAACTGGTTCTTCATTCCTTAAGTTATTGACACATTCAAAGAATTCTAAGACATAAAAGAAAAACAATTTTGTTTTGCAGAAACCTTGCTGGTTAGGTCTGATCTTCCAGGTTTTTGGTTTTGCTGTTTATCATTTCAGCCAGCTTACCAGGTACAGGTGTAAAGTTTACTGGTTTATAATTTTCCAGACCAGTGCTTGAGCATTTTTTAAATATAGATATATTTGCTACCCTCCAATCCTCTGGAATGGTGGATGTTTTTAATGAGAGATTTTATACTTCTGTTAGCCATCAGTCACTTCATACTTAAGCTCTTTCAGAAGTTGAGGCCTATGGACTTTTGCAGCATTTTTTTTAACTAAGCTTAGGCCTTGGCTACACTTACCAGCTAGTTCGACGGCTGGAAATCGAAGTTCTGGGTTCGACTTATCGCGTCTAGTCTGGACGCGATAAGTCGAACCCGGAAGTGCTTGCCGTCGACTGCGGTACTCCAGCTCGGCGAGAGGAGTACCGCGGAGTCGACGGGGGAGCCTGCCTGCCGCGTGTGGACCAAGGTAAGTTCGAACTAAGGTACTTCGACTTCAGCTACGTTATTCACGTAGCTGAAGTTGCGTACCTTAGTTCGAATTAGGGGGGGTAGTGTAGACCAAGCCTTAGAGTATTGAAATCTCTATTTCCAAAGAAACTTGTTTTCTTCCCTAAGAAGTATACAGTCTACTGTAATGAACAACTACAATTCTTCCCTTAGAAGACAACAAAATATTAAAGTTTATTAAATGACTGATATGCACACAACATAGAAACCCTAGGAAGTTTTAAAATAGCCAAAACAACACTGTATGGGTTTGTTGACATTATGCATGGTGAGTTATGGAGGTGCAAAAGTACAAAACATGCAAATTGGAAAACCACAAAAACAAATGACAAGGTGAACACAGAACACCAGTACTGTCTGAATAATTCAAATTCACAAACAAATTTAAAGAAAATAGGAAGGTGTTAGAAACATAAAGAAAGATCAGAAACGTTAGATAACAGGAAAAGGTTAGTAATAGAAGAGAAATCAGATAAGGATTAAACAAGGTTAGGCTGGTGGCTATTTTGAGCACTCAGTCTATTAATGTATACTCACATACCCATCTGCACTGTTACCTGTCCTCCATCCCACCTCTGTTTGCCTATCACCCTGTTGTGGCTTGTCATAATCCTAGAATGTAAATTCTCTGTATCCTGCCCCTGTTCTTGTTGAAATCAAGAGCAAAACTCCTGTTGACTACAATGGACTAAAATGGCCTATGAGCCCCAAATCTGAGACTGTCTTTATTTTACTCATTTTACAGAGCATGGGACAGTGGGGCCCTGATCCCTTTTTGGAGACTTTAGCTGCTCCTGCAATCTCAATAAGATTAAGAAGAAAGAATAAGATTAAGAAAGAATTGAGAAAGGGGATAACGTCTATAAAGCACCTAACATGCTTGGGAGTGCCATATGAATAATTACACCACAATATTAATTCTGAAGTGTTTACTGTTGGTGTTTTCTGATTTTTGGTGTGCTTAATGTAGTGGGCTATTGTTCCTAGCGCCATCTATTTAGTCCTAGAACTAAACTGCACTGGCATCTTCTAACTCTCATGAGTAGCGACAGATGGTCCATTGTAATTCATAATTTTCCTATGTAGATGTAAAGTTGCAAAGTAGAAAGCAAAGATTTGGAGGTGAATATGCATTCAGAACATTCTTGTCATCACAATAGAATTGGGGGCACTTTACTGGTACTGTAATGAACTGGCTAGCATGTATAGGTACTGGAACAACAAAGAGTCTGGTGGCACCTTAAAGACTAACAGATTTATTTGGGCATAAGCTTTCGTGAGTAAAAACCTCACTTCTTCGGATGCATAAACAAGCACTTCTTTGTTGTGTGTCATTGGCCTTAGCTGGAGGGGACAGAGGATTAGACCAGCGATTTAGGCAAGAGCAAAGACTATCCTTGAAAGTGAAAAAAAAGGGATTTGAATTTAATGGGGAAGGAGACAGGAAGCTAGTGAAGAGATTCAAGAAGAATGATGGGTGGGCGTGGCAGGAAAGGATTTGTAGCAAAACTGTGGCCATCTAGGACTTCACAGTTGTTGGGATCCTGCACCTAGGAACTACACAGCAATAGCTGAGAGAGAACTCAGATGTTCCTGTTCCAAAAGCCCACATCCTTGCTACTTGAGCTAAAGCAGAAAGACGCATCACGCAGTTACACAGGTCTGATTCTGACACGTACATCAGTTCATACAGCATAGGATACAGCATCATGTCCCCAGTACACCCATAACAATTACAGTTTTGGACTGAACAATTTTTAACACATGATTAACCCTAAATTGCATAGTAATTATAGGAGTTATGTCTCCAGCCTACACTGCATCTCAGTGGTGAACTGCTCTTACACAAACACTTCAGTGATATATGGTGCCAGTTTCCAATTAAACAACCTTTATTTGTCCTGAACAATAAAATGCAATTCAATAATCAGAGAAGAGAACAGAGATGTTATTTCAGATATTTTTAACCTGCATCCACTAGAAACACTCCAGCGACATTCTCAAGCAAGGTTTTTACTGCTCTGTAAGGAATACAATTGATTACACTGTCAAAAAATAATTCCCTCTCCCCACCCCATTATTGTAGCCAATTTAATATCCAGTTATGGTCCTAACTAGAAATAATAAACCAGCAGTTGTCAAGAATCACACACTTGACTTATTTTTGCCTTCCAGTTAGTCCAATGAAAAGGTGTCACCTACAAATTGGGTCATTCATTTATTGTGTGCCCAAGTATATACAAGCATCAAAGGGGGAGCCGTGTTAGTCTGGATCTGTAAAAGCAGCAAAGAGTCCTGTGGCACCTTATAGACTAACAGACGTATAGGAGCATGAGCTTGCATCTGAAGAAGAGGGTATTCACCCACGAAAGCTCATGCTCCTATACGTCTGTTAGTCTATAAGGTGCCACAGGACTCTTTGCTGCAAGTATATACAGTACTGTGGAGAATAATCCTGCATCAGCCAGAGAGATGGACATGATGAGCGAATAGACCACTCTTCTCTAAGAAAATATAGTGCAGGTGAAGGGCCCACCAATTGACAATGTTGGAGCCCAATTCTTTTGCCACCGGATACAAATAACGACTTGACTTCACTGGGAGTTCCTTGTACACAGTGGTAGGAGAAATGAGTTTCTGGAACCTGAACATTTCTGTTAATCCACAGAACTAATCTGTTCTATTCAGGTTTTTATGTAGTGCCTATCTCTGTGGTATCTGCTGCTATCTGTGTGAGTTTCCTCTTCAAATATGCTTCATCCCTGAGCTGGAGAAGACACTTGAGTCAGAAGGGAGTTCAGAAAGACCACTTCAAGGGGTGAGTTCAGTCTCCATGTCTATCCAAACCTTGTATGCTGTGCACTTGTAGCCATGTTGGTCCCAGGATATAAGGGAGACAAGGTGAGTGAGGTAACATCGTTTATTTGTTGGTGAGAGAGAGACAAGCTTTCAGAATTTGGTCCAATAAAATATATTACCTCACCCACCTGGTATCACTAATATCTAAACCTTGGTCTTTTTGCGGAGAAGGGAATAAGTTTGTGCCAGTTTGGGTGGCATTTGTGATCTGGATACCTTTCCAATAAGATCTGTACCAGGGGTAGGCAACCTATGGCACGCGTGCTGAGCTGATTTTCAGTGGCACACACTGCCTGGGTCCTAGCCACCGGTCTGGGGGGCTCTGGATTTTAATTTAATTTTAAATAAAGCTTCTTAAACATTTTTAAAACCTTATTTACTTTACATACAACAATAGTTTAGAGTCCTTATATGGTTATATTGACCAGGGGTTGGATTTGAACTGGTGAAAGATTGTATCCCATTATCATGTCATATAGTGTGCCAGTCATTGTGAGTCTATGGTATTGAAGTCACATAATAACAATTTGTATGCGGTGCATTGTCAAAGGCAGGATAACGTTTCCTTGCATTATGTCCTGAAATCAGGTATGTGCTAATTTTTTAGTTAATCCCTTGCAGACACCTTTCTCTAGCTAATCTAGCTATCTGTGTTCTTACAGGGGCACCCATCACCAGAGTGTATGAGCCCTCAGCCCACCCTGACAAGATTTGTTAGAAATCTGAAGCACAATCATAAACCTCATTTTTCAGAAATGAGCCTCTCTGTTGCAGGGTCTGTAGCGATCACTGAAATATCAGGTTTCAGAGTAGCAGCCGTGTTAGTCTGTATCCGCAAAAAGAACAGGAGTACTTGTGGCACCTTAGAGACTAACAAATTTATTAGAGCATAAGCTTTCGTGGGCTACAGCCCACTTCTTCGGATGCATAGAATGGAACATATATTGAGGAGATATATATACACATACAGAGAGCATGAAAAGGTGGGAGTTGTCTTACCAACTCTGAGAGGCCAATTAAGTAAGAGAAAAAAAACCTTTGAAGTGATAATCAAGATAGCCCAGAAATCTATCTCCCCATGTAAGTATTCTCACACTTCTTATCAAACTGTCTGTACTGGGCTATCTTGATTATCACTTCAAAAGTTTTTTTTTCTTACTTACTTGGCCTCTCAGAGTTGGTAAGACAACTCCCACCTTTTAATGCTTTCTATATGTGTATATATATCTCCTCAATATGTGTTCCATTCTATGCATCCGAAGAAGTGGGCTATAGCCCACGAAAGCTTATGCTCAAATAAATTTGTTAGTCTCTAAGGTGCCACAAGTACTCCTGTTCTTTTTACTGAAATATCAGTCAAGCATTGTAGTGGATTGATCCCTAAACTAAAGAAACAGGGCCTGTCACAGAACATCTGGGTTGGTTTTAGGAATATGTGAAATTTGTGGGCCATCCCAGTGTGCCAGACCCACCAGTTGGCAGGACAGTCTCACAATGAACTTGGGGACTTTGAGTCCACTTCATCTTTGAGCACATTGATCGGTACTCTATAGCCTATGTGTCCATTTGGCAGAGAAAAAGGAGGGGGGGAAGATTGTGAGTGAGGGATGAAAAGAGACAACAGAGATGGGTGTGCCCCCTGCAGGTTATAATCTGACTGAAGGTTCCCAAAATCATAAAGCCAAATCTGGTACTTATGCTGCTGCACTGGATAAATGTTATTACAGAAGGCAGAGAAACAGCTCCATCCTTCTCCCATTGAAGTCAATAGGGATTTTCCCATTGATTTCAATGGGAAGGATCAAGACCAAAATTATCCACACGCTATTCATTGTAATGAAACAGTGAAGGTTTTGTGCAGGTTCCAGGACTTGCTGATAATTATGTTCTTCCCAAGGCCAGTAAAGTTCCTGTGGGGCTTCATCTCATGTACCATCGACTCCTTGGGCTAAGGCACTCTTATCCAGAAGCACTTGACACACAGCAGCTGATTAAAAAAAACAACAATAAACATTACAATGTGCAACCAGAAGAAAAGGAAATGATTTGCTACTCATTTCCCCCTTTTTAAATCTTTTAAAATATATAGTAAAATGAAATGCTGATCATGGAATCATAGACATGTAGAGCTGGAAGGGACATGGAGAGCTCATCTAGTCCAGCGCCCTGTGCTGAGGCAGGGTCAAGTAAACCTAGGCCATCCCTGAGGGGTGTTTATCTAACTTGTTCCCAAAAAATCTCCATTGGCAGGAATTCCACAACTTCCCTGGGATGCTTGGTCCATAGTTAGCAAGTGTTTCCTAATATCTAACCTAAATCTCCCTTGCTGCAAATTAAGCCCATTACTTCTTGTCCTACCTTCAATGGATATGGAGAACAATTGATCCAAGTCCTCTCAATAACAGCCATTAAGATATTTGAAGCGCCCCCCCCCCCGGTCTTCTTTTCTCAGCCCTAAACGTGCCCAGTTTTTTTAACCTTTCCTCATAGGTCAGGTTTTCTGAACCTTTGATTATTTTTGTTGCTCTCCTCTGGACTCTCTCCAATTTGTCCACGTCTTTCCTAAAGTGTGGTGCCCAGAACTGGACTCAGTACTTGCACTAAGGCCTCACCAGTGCTGAGTAGAGCAGGACGGTAACCTCCTTTGTCTTGCATACGACACTCCTGTTAATACACTCCAGAAGGATATTAGCCTTTTTCGCAGCTGCATCACATTGTTGATTCATAGTCAATTTGTGATCCACTATACCCCCAAGATCCTTTTCAGGACTACCACCTAGCCAGTTATTCTCTATTTTGTAGTTGTGTGTTTGCTTTTTCCTTCCTAAGCGAAATACTTCACACTTATCTTTACTGAATTTCATCTGTTGATTTCAGACCAATTCTCCAGTTTGTCAAGGTCGTTTTGGATTCTAATCCTGTCCTCCAAAGCGCTTGCAATCCCTCTCTCTTTGGTGTCATCTGCACATTTTGTAAACATACTCTCCACTCCATTATACAAGTCTTTAATGAAAATATTGAATAATATTGGACCCAGGACTGAATCCTGTGGGACCCCACTAGATACGGCCTCCCAGTTTGACAGCAAACCATTAATAATTTCTTTCTGAATATGGTCTTTCAACCAGTTGTGCACCCACCATATAGTAATTCCATCCAAATGACATTTCCCTAGTGTGCGTATGAGAATATCCTGGGGGATTGTGCCAACGGCCTCACTAAAATCAAGACACGTGGTGAAAGCAAGTTACTGGTAGCACAAGTGAGACCTCTGGTATAGCAGTGTAGACATGGGGAAAATGAGGCACCAGTAGTTTAAGTGAGTTACCCAAGGTGAGTAGCAAAGTCAGGGCTAGAACCAAAGTTTCTTGATGCCCTGCCCTGAACGCTAGTCTCCGGGCCACTGGCTCGCACACAAATAGTATTGTCATCAGCAGAGTTTGTTACAAAATGGCATCCTAAGTGGGACTTCAACACCTGTGGATCTCAGGCCTGGTCTGCATTGGGGGGGAGGGGTGGAAATTGATCTAAGTTACGCAACTTCAGTTACGTGAATAGCATAGCTGAAGTCAACATACTTAGATCTACTCACCGCGGTGTCTTCACTGCAGTGAGTCAACTGCTGACGCTCTCCCATTGACTACAACTGCGCCTCTTGCTCCGGTGGAGTACCGGAGTCCACAGGAGCGTGTTCGGGAGTCGATTTATCGCATGTAGACTAGACGCGATAAATGGACCCCCGCTGGATCGATCGCTGCCCGCCGATCCGGCGGGTAGTATAGACAAGCCCTCGGATACTCAAACATAAAAGTTAGGTGTACTTTGCTATGGCACTCAGGGATGTGAAAAATTCATAATTCTGATGACCTGTGTAGACGCAGATAGGTCAGTGGAAGAATGCTTTTGTTGACCCAGCTACCATCGCTCAGGTAGGTGGTGTTCCTGCAGTGACAGAAAAACCCATTCCGATGCTGTAGGAAGTGTCTACGCTACAGCGACATAGCTATGTCGCCGCGGTTGTGCTGCCAGAGCATAGACATAGCCTCAGGATAAGCTTTTCTAACAGAGGAATATATAACGCACTGGATTACTGGGTCTCATCATGTTTCCCGTAAGTGGCTGGCCCTAAAACTATCACAGCCCACAACATACATTAGGGTTGCCTCCCCTCCGGGTTTTGGCTTCTGTGTCCGAGTGCCACTGAGGGTTCCCAGATGCCTGTTTTTTCACCGGAAAGTCTGGTTGAAAAAGGGACCTGGCAGTGTCCGGTCAGATGTACTGACACCAAAAGTCCAGTTACTGTGGGTGGAAGGAGGCGCCCGGTCATTAACCCACGCCAGCCCCTGCTCAGCCGGGGCCACCTCCTACCTGCAGGCAGGCACCTTGTCAGGCTGCAGCAGCTCCCGTCCAAGCCCCAGAGCAGAGAGAGCCCAGCTTGGGGGAAGAGGGAGGTGGAGACGATCCAGTGAGTGACGGGGGAAGGGGAGCGGAGGAGCGAGCAATGGGGGAGGGGCCTTAGGGGAAGAGGCAGAGAAGGGGTGTGGCCTCTGGGAAGAGGTGGAGAGGGGTGGGGCCTCGAGAGAAGATGTGGGGCAGGAGCAGAGCCTTGGGGGAAGAGGTGGAGCAGGGGGCGGGGCTTCAGGGGTCCAGTTACCAACAATTAGAAAGGTGGCAACCCTGACATACAGACTGGGACCTACAGTCTCCCCAGGCTGCACCTCCAGGTTAAAATTGAGGTTAGCAGCAGTCTGCTGCATTTGATCGTAATCAGATATAGCCTCAGGCACTCAGCGCGTTGTCAGTGTTCCTGGCCTACCCTCAGCGTTTTAAACTCTCCATTTTTGTGGAAGGGCTGGAACAGGAAGGGTACAAAGGTGAGAGCTGTATCAATGGGGACGTACACAAACTCTCCAGCACAGTCCTTGGGGCCCAGAGAAATCTCCTGGGGAAAGCAGGCGGCCCGGCAGAAACCCCGGTAATTGGCACAGCCCCAGTTTCCAGTGCCGACACCCAGACCTGGAGAAATAAAAAAACTGGCATTTAAGCGTTTCCTTGCAACTGACACAAAAATACAAACCCTCCTCTCATAAATCTACTTGCTATTTTAGGACCTGAGGTGGCAACTCATAGTCCCACTGGGCCTGGTGTGACCCTGTTGCTACGGGTGCATTAATTTCAGTGGGGTTATTCGTGGGAGTAAATAGTGCAAGATTGGACCTGTGGGGGGAAATCTTTTATACCCTGGTGTAAATCAGCATCGCTTCAATGACCTGCGTCCGCTCCCACTGAAATGGAGGGGAGTTTGGGCATTGACTTCAATGGCAGGTCTGGTCCTTAAAGAGACAATACAGGATCTATTAGAGATGGGCTGAGGAGGTTGCGTGCAAAAACTACCACTCCACCATCCTATCACCAGGCCTACATTCTACTCTTGCATAAAAATGTCACATGCACGGGGCCAGAGTCCTATAGCGCAGAATCCATCACCTTGCCGGATGAAGCAAGAGCAGAAGTTAACACTGATGGCGGGGGAGGGAGTAGCGGGAGGAGGATTTGTTACATTTCATCATCTGTCCCACGGTAAATTTAGCGCTGGATTGAGGAGTTGGCAGCTCTGGTCTCCAAAGCACTCTCTGGGGAATGCACACTTTTTGGTTATCTCCACTTGTGACACTCTATACCTCATGGGAACACCCTGCACCCCCATGTTCATCCTTGTAAAATGATTGTGTGGTATCCAATGCAAAGTTTGTTGTGTTAGGTGTCTTTGGAAGGTTCATGATGCACGGAGCATTGTTGTTATAGTGGTGTTATAGGTTGTAATTTCATGTATATAGTTATGAGGCTGAAAATGTGTCCTTATGGCTTAAAACAAGCCCAGGCAAAAACTCTCCAGGAGCAGAGGCCCAGGCAAAACTCTCCAAGAGTAGAGGGGCAGTTCACACCTCATCAGGGCATGTATGGGACAAACCCAGCCCAGCCTCACAGGAACAAAGGACACTGGCCTAGGCAGCAACGAAGGAGCTGTTGGACAGTTTGGGACTACAACGAAGTAATGCTCACCTGACTCTGAAGAGGAGGGGGGCAATGTCAAGACGGAAGAAAGAACATGATAAAAGGGAGAGACGTTTGCCATGCTCCCCTCTCTTCCTTTTACATCTACACACACCACCACCAAGCGACTGAAGCACTGACCAAAGTGGAGAGCCTGGCTGATGAACAACCAGCCAGCCTGTGGTGTAAAGCATCTAAGTTTGTAAGGGCATTGAAAGTCTTAAGATCAGTTTAGAATGTGTTTTGCTTTTATTTCATTTGACCAAATCTGACTTGTTACGCTTTGACTTATAATCACTTAACATTTATCTTTGTAGTTAATAAATTTGTTTGTTTATTCTACCTGAAGCAGTGCGTTTGGTCTGAAGTGTGTCAGAGACTCCCCTGGGGATAACAAGCCTGGTACGTATCAATTTCTTTGTTAAATTGACGAACTCATTTAAGCTTGCAGCGTCCAGCAGGCATAACTGGACACTGCAAGACGGAGGTTCCTAGGGTTGTGTCTGAGACTGGAGATATTGGCTAGTGTCATTTGGTTGCACAATCCAAGGAGCAGCTTACATGCCAGAGGCTGTGTGTGAACAGCCCAGGAGTGGGGTTTCTCACAGCAGAGCAGGGTAAGGCTGGCTCCCAGAGTCGAGGATTGGAGTGACCTAGCAGATCACCGCTCAGATAACACCAGGGGAACGTCACACCACCATGTAAGGCAACTTCAGAAATATCAATTAAGACCATAAACATAAGAACAGTCATACAGGGTCAGACCAATGGTCCATCTAGCCCAATATCCTGTCTTCCGACAGTGGCCAATGCCAGGTGCTTCGGAGGGAATGAACAGAACAGGGAATAAGCAAGTGATCCATCCCATCATCCACTCCCAGCTTCTAGCAATTGAAGGCTAGGGACACCCAGAGCATGGGGTCGCGTCTCTGACCATCTTGGCTAATAGCCATTGAGGGACCTCTCCTCCAGGAACTGATCTAATTCTTTCTTGAACCACGTACTATTTAAGTATGACAACATCCCTGTGGAGTCAGTGCTTGTGTCCCCACTTTTCATATAGGGAAATTGCGGCAAAGCGAGGTTAAATGACTTGCCAAAGCTCACAGAAGAACGTCAATAGCAGAACCAGGAACAGAACCCAGGAGTCCTAGCTCCTAGGCCTCTGTGCTAACTACTAGATTACACGCCCCACATCGTGCCAGTACCTTCCCAGAATCATTTGAAATGAGATGCTTATCTATACCTGATGTGATTGACAATGGAAAAAATCACGTTTCCTATACGGTTAATTACCCTGATAGGCTGCACCTGGGGGAGAGCCAGAGATTGAAAGGCTGATTGAAGACTGAGCCCAGCAGAGAAGGAATGGGTGGGGCTGGTATAAAGGCAGGAAGTCAGCAGCAGAAAAGGACTGCAGGGGGGTAGTCTGCAGTCACTCCCTGGGAGCAGGGAGGTATATTTGGGGCTATGGAGTTAAGTAGTCAGTGAGTTTGGGCTGGTAAACCCAGAGAGGGCGGGGAGCCAGAAGACGTAGGAAGGAGTCTGGGGAAAGAACAACAGGGTCTGGGAGAGAGCAGACCTGGGATTCCCGGACTAGAATGCGGAGTAGAGGGTGGGCCCGGGTTCCCCACTGGCCCGTGGGGAAGTGGGCAGTGCAGCAGAAGGCTGCCTGGGACTGTTGTCTGACTCTGATAGGATTTTGCTACTCTGGAAGGGGAGGACTATAGTGACAGGGCCAGGGGGCCAAGCCATGAAGAGAGTCGCAGAGAGAGGCAGCAGGGCGAATGAGTGAGTGACAGAAGGGGGCGTTGTTCCTGGATGGAGCTAATCCCTAGAGCAGCCAGGAGGAGGCGCCCTAGCAGTGAGTGTATCCCCTGACAGGCTCCCACACTAATCCCCAATATTGTCTCTGGATGAGAACTCCAATTGTTAAAAATCTTTCTCAGAGGTAAGCCACATCCAGTAAGAAGAAAAGCGCTGAGCTCATGTGGATACAGTAAAACCAGTCGTAAGAGACCACTCAAGGGACTGACAACAGTTGGTGGTATAACAGAGTTGTTTCCTGGTAAATGCTGAGTATACATTTGGAAATAGTTTGGGGGGGAGGGGGGCAGTCTCTTCAGTTGCCCAACAAGGTGGTCTTTTGTGCAGGTTTTGCTGTGCTACTCTAAGGATGGGAGAACACTTTACAGATGTTAGCTAACCACTTGACACAAAAGCCTGAGAAACGCATGAGTATTATCCCTATTTTATGGATGAAGAAACTGAGGCACAAAGGCCTGGCTTAGGGACTTAGGCCTTCGCTACATGAACATTTAGCTTGCAGCAAGCTGGGGTATGAGTCAACGCTGCATTAGCCTGCCATGGACTAAGGGCTTGTCTACACTTAAAACGCTGCAGCGCATCAGTGAGGATGCTACCTACGCCAACGGGAGAGGTTCCCCGATGGGTGTAGGTAATCCACCTCCCCAAGAAGCAGTACCTAGGTTAACAGGAAAATTCTTCTGTCAGCCTAGTGCTGTCTACACTGGGGGTTAGGTCGGCTTTTCACACCCCTGAGCAACATAGTTATAACTGACCTAATTTCCTAGTGTAGACCAGGCAAAATTGTCCACATGCACCTTACTGATGCAGGTTAACAGTCCTGTTTCCAAGAGGACTAGATCAAAGCACATTAACAAACTGTTAATGTGCATCAGCAGAGTCCACATGGGCCATTAGTCGGCAGCAGGCTAGTGCGGGGTAGACTCAGACACCAGCTTCCTGCCAACTAAATGTTCATGTAGAAAAGCTCTTAGACAGTGCAATGCTCAGCATCACAGCCCCTAACTTTTAGGCACCTAGAAAAATCACCGGAACACCCTGTGATCCACAAAGCCCGAGTTAGGCACCTAGGCTCCTATACAACGAAAGGGGAGTGATAGGCATCTTACAGTGTAATCCACAAAAAGCCAGCATGCTCAGCGGGGCATCACCTAAGCCAGCCAATAGACATCTAAGCTGCCTGACTCCAGGGGATGGGTTCCCATTTGCAGCTCACAAGCAGAGACACACACCTTGCGATACAGGAACCAGAAGCCATCTCCTGCTGCCAGGGGACTTAGGCACCTACACTGCCTCTTGCTGGAGTGAGTTAGGTATCTACCTCGCTCCACAGAAAAGCAGCCAGAGGCAGAGGTGCTGCCACTCAGCTTGTAACTTTTCGCCCCGTGATTAGCGCACTCACCTGGGATGTGGGACACCGAGGTTCAGTCCCCGCTCTGCTGGAAGGGGACGAGAGAATTGAACACGGGCTTCCCACCTCCCAGAGCAGGCGCTAACCACTGAGCTCTGGCATATTCTGCTGTTGGGTGCTCTCAGTCTCGCCTGGTGAAGCTGTGTCCCTCTGGATAACTATTGAAAGAGCAATTGAAGCATGGGGACTGGTTCCTGGGTGTCCCAAGTGGGTGCCCTCACCAATGGACTACCGAGTCCTTCTCACTCACTCTCGTGCCCAATGAGGATTTAAATGTTTATGCAGAGTGGAGCAGCTTCCACAAGAGAGACTGAGGAAGCCCCAGCCTTTGCTCTAATCACTAGACAATTTTCTTCCAATCGTCACCTATAAACTCATGGTAATACTGTACTTACAGATGCTCAGAGCCAGAGCCACCAGCACCAGCAGAAGCAAAACCCGAGGACTCATCATGGTGACAGCCATGTCGTGGACACCTCCCTGAAGATTAGCAAAGTGGCTAGTGTCCCTGGAGCCTTGTTATATACTACAGCTGGAAAAGAGCACCTTGGGGAGGAGTCTATTTAGCTGGGTTCTGTTAATGTTCTAATTAATATTCCATCGTGAGATTTTCTAAGACATCTAGCAGTGCCTGAGCAGAATGAAGGAAGGGCATGGGAGGAGACACCCCAGTTTCAAAGCCCAGCTAATTAAATCTGCCCAGAGCTGATCTAATTATTGATACTGAAGAATCGCCTCATCTTGGACTTTATCATGAGACATCTATTAGACTAGAGTCTGCTGAAGAGATCCAATGTTCTGGGGGAAATATGTTCCACCTGACTAACAGGCAGTGATTTCAATTACCAAATGAAACTCACAGGATCGATGCACAAATAGAGACACAGGGCTGGATTCTCCTCCCACCAGTGTAAATCAGGAGAAATTCTATGGAAGTAAATGGAGTCTTTCCAGTATTGGTTTCATACTGGTTTAACGCTGGTTTGGTGTAAGTGAAATAAGAATCAGGTCCTTAGCCTCCTTCCTCTCAAATGCACAAAATGAGCTACAAACAAGCTGGAGGAGTTACCATCAGTCACTTTCACTTACACCACAGAAATTGATATGCCTCCCGGCTTGCAACAAACAGAAACAGAACAGACGTCTGTTACATTTTGAACATGGCCTTAGGGCTTGTCTTCATGGGGAAACTAAACAGAATAACTATTGTGGAATGAGCTATTTGGCAATAACTCACCACACAGACCCTCTATTCCAGTATAAAAATCACTCTATTCCAGACTAAAAATGGCTAGGGCTGGAAGGGACCTCAAGAGGTCATCTAGTCCACCCCTCCGCACTGAGGGAGGATTAAGTATATGTTAATTATAAATAAGCATCTTTATTATATAAGTATCATTTATATTACTTCAATAATTCTATTAAATGTCTTCATAAATGATTTGAATAATAGCATAGAGATACACTTATAAAGTCTGCGGATGATGCCACACTGGGAGGGGTTGCAAGTGCGTTAGAGGACAGGGTTAAAATTCAAAATGATCTGGACAAACTGGAGAAATAGTCTGAAGGAAATAGGATGAAATTCAATATGGACAAATGCAAAGTACTCCACTTAGGAAGGAATAATATTTGCACAAATACAAATGGGAAATGACTGCCTAGGAAGGACAACTGCAGAAGAGGATCTAGGGGTTACATTCTGGGATGTATTAGCAGGAGTGTTGTAAGCAAGACACGAGAAGTAATTCTTCCACTCTACTCAGCACTGATAAGGCCTCAGCTGGAGTACAGTGTCCAGTTCTGGGCACCACATGTCAGGAAAGATGGGGACAAATTGGAGAAAGTCCAGAGAAGAGCAACAAAAATGATTAAAGGTCTGGAAAACATGAGCTATGAGGGAAGATTGAAAAAATTGGGTTTGTTTAGTCTGGAGAAGAGACGACTGAGGGGGTGGGACATGATAACAGTTTTCAAGTACGTAAAAGGTTGTTATAAAGCGAGTGATAAATTGTTCTCATTATCCTCTGAGGACAGGACAAGAAGCAATGGGCTGAAATTGCAGGAAGGGAGAATAAGGTTGGATATTAGGAAAAAATCCTAATGATCCGGGTGGTTAAGCACTGGACTAAATTGCCTAGGGAGCTTGCGGAATCTCCATCATTGGAGATTTTGAACAGCAGGTTAGACAAACACCTGTCAGGGAGGGTCCAGATAATATTTAGTCCTGCCTGAGTGCAGGGGACTGGATTAGATGACCTATCGAGGTGCCTTCCAGTCCTACATTTTTATGATTCTACTTGCAATTATAATATAATTATAACTGCATTATCATAATTAATGAATAGCTTATAAAAAGGTTAAAATGGCTTGTTTCACAATTGTTATTCTGGTTAATTTCCCTGAGGAGACAAGCTTTCAAACAAGAGCTGGAAGAGGCAAAGCAGCAAATGGGAGCGGTGCCTTACTCCACAAGGAGTCCTGTTGGAATCAGTGGGACCACACACCAGGAGCAAGGCTAGTTGACGGTGGAATCAACACTAAGTCAAAGATCCTGAACTCCATTCTAAAATCTGGCTCCAACGAGAAAAATAAAGAGAAGACATTTGAACAAGTAGGAATTAATGAAAATCTCATAAAAATAACTAGTGATAAAGGGAAGGAAATCCTTGGGAAAGCGGAATCGGGACAGCTATAGCTATGCTATCCCAGGAGCATTGCAGGGAAGGAGTCATGCCTCGGAGAAGCACAATTCCCTCCCTGTTTCCTCCTTGTTCTGGGGAGATAGCAGTTTGCTGCTGGCCTATACTGTATCAGCAGCAAATTCCAACTTCCTCCCCATCAGCTCCATTGTGTGTGCAGGGGGGCAGAAGCAAGGCTCCAGCCAGGCCCTGCTCTAGCTCGGGGAGGGAGTAGTGGGCAGACGATATGTACTCTCTCCGGCACACTTAGATCCTAGGTCTGGGTAGTCCAAGCAGGGGCTCTTACTTTTGCTAACACCTTGTGTGGACAGGCATTACAAGCTGCCAGAATTTAGCTCCTACTGAGATCCAACTTGGGAAACAGCAGGCTAATAGCTCTGGGGGGAAATAACCCAATCACACATGGCCAATGGCAACAAGAAACAGTAACGCTGATGGAGACCCATTGAGTGGTGATCGAGGTCAGAGAATTAGACTTGAGTTTGTAATATGATACGACAGCAACAAAGACCAGTGCAACTTTGGGCCACACAGACATTGTGTCCCCACTGGGAGGTAACAGCCCCCCTCTGTCGAACTACAGTGCGATCCGAGCTGGAATATTGCATTGCATTCCGTTCTGGGCATCTCCCCACTAAAATATCAGGCTCTAATGTAATACCTCTCTCTGGCAGCAGGTGGCAGTATATAATACTGTGCTGCCTGCCTGCCAGTTACACTTGTGGTTGTTAAAACGCTGCCGCCCCTTTTTGTAATAGCAGGGGAGTTCATTGTTGTCCTGCTTAACTTCAAACTCGCAGGCTGTTAAATGATCGCATTGCTGCTCCACAGAAGTGGCTGCATTTCAGTAGTAGGTGGCTTGCCTCTCCTCTGAGATCTTCCAGGTAGAAAGGTGTTGTATAAACATAATGTTTAGCTAGTCCTGTGTAGGGCTGGGATTTCAAAGGGGCCTCAGGTGAGACGAATGTCGGAATTTTCTGTAATGTTTTTACGAGCTATCCGTATGACTCTGCACCTGTTACTGTGGCACTTGGGGGGGGCGGGGATTCATTTTCTCTCTAGGACATAGAAAATCAGGCTAGGAGGTATTTGAGGCACAGAGCCATTGAGGTGTGTCTACACTGAAATTAAAGACCCAGAGCTGGCCTGTGCCAGATGAGTCAGGCTCGTGGGGCTCAGGCTAAGGGGCTGTTTAATCACGGTGTAGCGATTCAGGATCAGGCTGGAGCCCGGGATCTAGGACCCTGCGAGGTGGGGGCGTCCCAGAGTTCAGGCTGCAGCCCAAGCCCAAACTGTCTACACTGCAGTTAAACAGCCCCTTAGCCCAAGCCCCACAAGCCGGAGTCAGCTGGCATGGGCCAGCTACAGGTGTCTAATTGTAGTGCAGACATACCTGGGGAGGGCTGGAATGGAAGCAGCACATTGGAATGGAAGACACTACAGCAGTGGTGCCCAAACTTTGCCTCTCGCCTCCCCCTCCCCCCCATGATGCAGTGTGTCCACACACACACCCCACTGGAAGCGGAGTTGTGGCCTGGTCGTGGGCTGGGAGTGGAGCCATGGCCAGGAGCCAAGAACAGGAGCTGGGGGCCGAGAGTGGGGGCTGGAGACTGGGAGCAGGGGCCAGGAGTGTGGCCTGAGTGGAACTGGAGTCAGAGTGGGGCTAGGTGGCACTCCCGTCTCACCACCCGCCCCCCATGGGGGCTGGTCTGGGCCCCACTGCTCCCTCCAGACATTCCTCTGCACCCCCTTAGGGGAGGCATGCCCCACAGTTTGTGGACCACTGGTCTACAGAGACATTGGGAACCCCAATAGATGAAGATTAACACCTAGCTGCAGAGGCCGCTGAGGATGTGGACACAGCCTGGCTGTGGCAGGAGAACAGACAAGAGGTGTCAGGTGGTTCTGTTAAGAGGTGGGCTGTGTTAAGAGCTCAGAGACACAGGGCTGTCACTGGGACTGGTAGACAAAAAGGACAGAACACTTTTCACAAAACGATCACTCCATAGCTGACCTCTCAGTCCTTGTCCTCAATGAAAACCTGCACAACACCAAGACAAGCCTGGGAGCTTAAATTCATAACTCTGCTAGACACTTAAAATCATGATCTTAATAAGGACACTGGATTTATGGCTTATTAGAACAATTTGTAACCCACTAACCCCCTGTTTTTGTCCTATGCCTGCAGGGGTGTTAACGGGCCACTTCTCCTGGAATGGTCCCTTAGAATACGTGGTAGCTGCTATGCTAAACAATCTCTGACACTCTGAGGACCTTTCCCAGACCTGAAGAAGAGCTCTGTGGAGCTTGAGAGCTTGTCTCTCTCACCAGTGGAAGTTGGTCTATAAAAGATATTATCTCCCCCACCTTGTCGGTCTAAAAGGGGCAGAGACAGAAAGGAAGCATAGACGGTTTCTTCTGTCTCATGGCTCAAGACAGCCATGGCTCAGGCCAGTCTGAACCTGTATTAACCTTTGCTTTCTGTGCTAACCGAAGGCCTTGCAGATTCTGCAGGCCAGATGACTAATAAATTGTTACCTTGTCTTGAAAAGACTGCATAGTCTCACTGCAAATGGTTACTGAGAGCCTCCAGCAGGAGTCTGACTCAGTTGGATTCGTTGCAGGGACCCAGAGAGACAGGGATAACTGGCATCAAAAGGCCCAGGTTCGGAGTAATGGAGCCTGCGGGCCTGCCCTGGAGGAACTGTGGACTCTTGGGGTCTGGCACCCTAAGGAATCACTCCTAAGCAGGCTGGGACCTAGACGGAACCCTGTGAATCCATGACGTAAGGCAGTTAGGCACTCAACCCCCAGACTCGATGCTCCTTTGGAAGAAGATAGTAATTCCTTTGGAATTCTAATAATAATGATGCCCCTCTGCCAATTGATAGATGTCGGACTTTAGAGGTCTGCTTTCCATTGGAGAAGAAATCAGTGATGCAGATCCTGGGTGTACTCTTAGAGCAACTTGTCTGTTTACATGATATACCCCGGTCCTTGAACAGAGGCAGCCTACACAAACAACAGTCAGGCAATCCCTTCTTTTGGGAAACTCGGCCAAAGCACCAGCACCCACTTCCCAGGAACCAACTCTGTCCCGAACAGATTAAGGCAGAGAGCAAACTCTCCTACTGTCTGCAAGTAGCTCCCCCAAAATAAACCACATCACAAAACTAACACAACATAGCACGTCTTCAACAATAAATATTTGATAGAGACCATTGCTAAGCAGACCCTCAAGCAGTGATGGCCCATGGAAAACTAGAGTCCATTTAAATGTAAATGAGTATCATTTACGGGCTGGTAGCATGTGGGGGGAAAAATAAGATAGAACAACGGAAAGATCAACCTAGATGCTGTTAGTTCTCCCGCCCCCCTCCTTCAAAAAGGAGCAGATAGTCATTGTCCTTGGTGAGTTGCCCCCACGCTTCACTGATTATTTTGCATAACTCTAAAACAAGCAGAGCTTGAAAGGATTAAAAATGTCAGGAGAGGACTCATAAAGGAAGCCTGACCTGCGACCAGGCCATGTTCAGATGTGATGCCCTCTGCACAGGGGTGAATGTCACTCCATGAGAACTCAAAGAGGATGCGGATCTCTAGCATGAATGCGTCATTTTTTTACTTAGTGAGGCTGGGAAGGAAATTACAGAAGTTTGGCCGGACTTAAAAATAAACTCACATGACGCACATGACCCCACGGCATGCTGGAGAATGATTCTTCTTCCTGGTGGTCACAACAACTGCATTACTCAGCTGGCATCATGCTTGTTTTGCTGGTAATAAAATTGTATACATCCTCTTCCTACCCTGCCTTTCTCTTTCTCTTGTTCTTTTTTTTTTTTTTTACCATATTGGAGTTATTCTTGCATCAAGAAATGTTGCTCTTGGCTTGATGCAGGAGCTTGGTTTACGGAAGGAATCCTCGGATCTTAACGCGTTGCTCATCGTTTTTTTTAAGACCTCTTTTTTGTTTTTTCCTCCTTTAAATGTCCTGTTCTGGGCCTTGTGGATGATTTCCTGACCTTGGGAAACATGCCTGGTAGGTGCAAAGCTGCTTCTACACCTAACGCATTGTGCAGTGTTTTTCTTGGTTTTGCAAATGATTTTCAAGGCAGGAACGAACTTGTTTAAAGTCATTTTGCTGAACACTTCTTTTACAAAATGATCAGCAAAGAAGTACATGCAGGAACAGGGCCTGATTACACCAGTTTTGCATTGGGGTAGCTCCAGTGACTCCAGGGAAGTTACTTCTGATTTGCATCAGTGCAAATGAAAGAAGAATCAAGTCTCTAGTGGGGTTAAAAAAAAGGGGAGGGGGAATTCTTGAAGTGGATTTAGGACAAGGACCTGATCTTACAAGGTACTGAGCGCTCCACAATTAGCATTTCTAAGACACTTTTCATCCAAGGATCTCAAAGCACTTTACAAAAGAAGGCAGGTAGAATTATCCCCGCTTCACAGATGGGGAAACTGCAGCAGAAAAAGTTAAATGACTTGCTAAAGCCACACAATGAGTCAGTGGCAGACCCAAAACTAAATCTGCAGTTCCCAGCACATTGCAGGACTAGGTCCAAAATTTTCACAGCTCTAATCTATCCTGGCTTGTGCTTTGACAGGATGATTAGAAGTGATACAGTCCATGGAGTGAGGATCGCCAGACTGTGTGATCATCCTGAAACTAAGAAATTTACAACAGTGCCTCCAACAGGACCCCATTGCTTGCTTTGCTGCCCCATGGATAACAGTCTGCACGTCAGTCATGTTTGGATCACTGGCCCAGTCCACGCCCATAACTGTAATGCGCAAGTGGAAGTCCTCATGAAAGAGGAGCGCTGGGATCAATGACATGGACTTTACAATTTTCAGAGTCACACATTCAAGCATACAGCTTCATGTCTAACAACAGGCAGCTGTGCACATGAACTGCCAAGGGGGGGACATTCACCCTCACGCAGCGAGCCAGCACAAAGCTTATGCACCACGTCAACCTACTTCAAGGATAGGGTTGGGGACATTTCACCCTCTGTGAACACAGTAACCAGTTTGGTGCATGTCACTGCTTGAGCTCCAGTACTGCATCGGGATATACTCGTCAATGGCACTGACTCCATGGAGGCACAAGAGTCCTCTCACATGGATCTCAATATAGGATCGAGGCCTTACACAATGCAGTGACCGACACTTCAGACACATACTTAGATGAGAAATATGGATTAGATACCACTGCCTATCATGCCGATCAATATTGTCCCATTGTTCCCTTGTTCTCTCCCACCTGTCTGTATCCAGCTGGTTGTTTGTCTTATACTTAAATTTTCAGCTCCTTGGGGCAGGGACTGTCTTTGCGTTGTGGGTTTATACACCACTTAGCGCAATGGAGTCCCAATCCATGACTGGGGCTCCTTGGACCTACTGTAATACAAATGATAAATAAAATAATAAGAACGAATAATAATGGTAGAAAATAGATATGTAAATAACAGCTATATGGGTCCTGCACATGCACACAGTGTGTAGCTTTACTCGTGGAAGTCATCTCACTGATTATCATGACACTACTCATGTAAGTAAAGTTACTTACATGCACATTTACATGACCATGCCGGTAGTACCCAGCCCTTGCAAACCTTACTCATGCCAATAATCCTACGGACACCCTAATAAAAATGTAAGACGTGAGCTTCTGCATCATGATCAGTAGAGCAGTGTGGCCTAGTGGATGGAGCACTAGACAAGAGAGCAGAGTTCTAGTCCTGGCTCTACCCATGGGCTGCTGGGTGACTTTGGACAAGGCACTTCCCACCCCTTGCCTCCGTTTCCCATCTGAAAATGGGGATAATGACACACACCTCTTTTGTAAAGCGCTTTGAGATCTGCTGATGAAAATCCTAAGTATTATTAGTATGGGAGATGTGCTCTTTCCAGTTTTATTCCCAACAGTACAGAGTCTAAGCTTCAGATCAAATTGGCTCCATTTGCCAGTCAAACTGCCAACTCCCCTGAGATCTGAAAGGCAGAGAAAAAAGTCACCAAAACTTTGGGGCAGTTGCCCACAAAAGAGGAGTCTGTAAGGAACCCTCCTTAGTTGTGGGTAAGTCTTAATTCAGGGTGTTAGAGTTATGTAAGCACGTGCCTGAATAACGTGCCTCAAAGCCTTCTGTGCTTGTCTCTCTTGAGTCTGCAGTCATGGGAAAAATACATTGGAGATTTATAATCTGAGGACAGCTTGCAGCTTGGCTCGGAGAAGTCTGATTATATTGAGATATTCGAGTCAGGTGGCCAAGATACAAGTTACTTGCTGTGACAGAGAAAGGTTACCACTACTAGAGGGTAAAGTAAGGCCTGATCTATAGTCCATTGAGACTCCTATTGACAATGGTCCCTTGTGGCCTTAAACTCGATGCATCCATGACTTCAGTGGGCTTTGGATCAGGCCCACAATGATATCTGGCTGCTAGAGCTGATACACTGTGGTCAGACCAGACATTCTGCATCTAAAGCAGAGGTAAGTGAACACGTGCCTACTTTGAACTGCTCCCTATCTGAATTCCACTCAATGAGCCCTGAGTGAAAGGGAACAACTGAAATACTTACACAGGTGTCTGTCCTTAGAGGGAGACCACCAGCTCCAGACTTAACAGCCTCCACAGTGCAGAACATTTGCAGGGCATGAGAAGATGCTTGCACTTTTGAGATCTGATCTTGCAACTGGACTGCATTACAGTCAATGGGGGGAAACATAAGAATGGCCATACTGGGTCATTGGACCTATAGATTCATAGATTCTAGGACTGGAAGGGACCTCGAGAGGTCATCGAGTCCAGTCCCCTGCCCTCATGGCAGGACCAAATACTGTCTAGACCATCCCTGATAGACATTTATCTAACCTACTCTTAAATATCTCCAGAGATGGAGATTCCACAACCTCCTTAGGCAGTTTATTCCAGTGTTTAACCACCCTGACAGTTAGGAACTTTTTCCTAATGTCCAACCTAAACCTCCCTTGCTGCAGTTTAAGCCCATTGCTTCTTGTTCTATCCTTAGAGGCTAAAGTCTCTAGTCATCTAGCCCAGCATCCTGTCTTCTGACAATGGACGGTGCCAGATGCTTCATAGGGAGTGAACAAAACATGGCAATTTATTGAGTGATCTACTCCCTGTCATCCAGTCCCAGACTCTGGCAGTCAGAGGTTTAGGGACACACAGAGCATGAGGTTGCATCCCTGACCATCTTGGCTAATAGCCATTGATGGCCCTGTCCTCCATGAACTTATCTAATTCTTTTTTGAACCAGTTATACTTTGGGTCTTCACAACATCCCCTGGCAACAAGTTCCCCAACTGGGCTGTGCGCTGTGTCAAGAAGTACTTCCTTTTGTCTATTTTAAACCTGTTGCCTATTAATTTCATTGCGTGACCCCTAGTTCATGTGTTATGTGAAGGGGTAAATAACACTTCCCTATTCACTTTCTTCACAACATTCATGATTTTATAGGCCTCTATTATATCCCCCGAGTCGTCTCTTTTCTAAGATGAACAGGCCCAGTCTCCTCATGTGAAAACTGTTCCATAGTCCTAATCGTTTTTGTTTTCCTTCTCTGTACCTTTTCCAATTCTAATATATTTTTTTTTGAGAAGTGGCAACCAGAACCGCATGCAGTATTCAAGGTGTGGGCATACCAGGGATTTATATAGTCACATTATGATATTTTCTGTCTTATTATCTATCCCTTTCCTAATGGTTCCTAACATTGTTTGCTTTTTTGACTGCCGCTGCACACTGAGTGGATATTTTCAGAGAACTCTCCACAATGACTCCAAGATCTCTTTCTTGAGTGATAACAGCTAATTTAGACCCCATCGTTTTGTACATATAGTTGGATTATGTTTTCCAATGTGCATTACTTTGGAAGCATCAGGATCTGAGATAGTAAGTGCAGAGAAATATGGGGGATATATTTATTCTCTTTATAAAGCACTATCCCCACTTACGGTGCTATATAAAAATATTAAGTAATAATAACAAACCCCCAGCCCAAAGACCGGAATAGACCTCGTTAATTACATTGGGAAAAGGCATTTTTAAAAGATATGCTACATGTCATCAGTGCAAATGTCTGTGGGAAGGGGAGGCTCAGGGAACTGGTAATGAGATACAGAGCCTTTCACCTGCAGGTGTTAGATCTGAACCTCACTCTGGTCTGTAATGTGGCATATGGTAAATTAGTTTGGTGGGTCTCACTCTAGTTCCATGCAGACAGGTGCACCTATCACAAAAACACCACCACAGTTAGCATTAATCAGTACCCTGGATGGCTTTTGGATATGGAAAGTGAATTCCCCTCTGACTCCACAGCAGGTGACTCTTGGTCCTTGTTGAGACACATTGACAGGGCTGTGGGCAGGGGTGGGGTGGCTTGCTCTTTGAAGTTTATCCACTATTTGGCGAAAAAAGAGATGACTTCAGTCTCCAAGGCAGTGAACCTCATGCCCGCACGGAATGAAACTCATAAAAAGCCTGATCCTGCTGTGAGATGCTGAATGTCCTCAGATCCCATTGACTTGAATGTGATTTAAGGCAGCTCGGCAGCTTGCTGGATTGGGCCCTAATGGAATCAAAAGTCTGCTGTGGTGGTGATGGCAGCAAAGAAAAATAAGGAAATTCACTCCACAGGCTGACCTCCAATCCCCAGCCACAGCAGGGAATTTCCTTAACTACTTCCTTAATACACCCTGCTGTGCGTGTGGACTGGAGGTCAGCCTTAACTGTGGATATCCTTGTGTTTCTTTGCTTCCGTCACAGCCTCAGGAATGTATTTTTGGGTCAATGAATATGCTGTACCAGGGGAGCCATAATGGTTTTGGCTCTAATCACAACTCACCAGGATCCTTAAGATGTTCTATGCTTTCAGTCCGGATGGTTATTTCTAATTGCCGTAGGTAGTTAAATATTTGCTAAGCACTAATCCACAAAGGCATTTAACCTTTGTGGAGCTGGGCCTAAATCTATAGAGAAAAATATGAATTTTCAAAGCAGTGTTTGGAACTAGCTGTCAGCATCTTCAGTATCTCCATGAATGGAGATGGGGTCCTTCACAGAGAAGTGCCATTCTGCTGGGATTTCACAGGCCATCACACTGTAACCAGTTCCTGAGTTTGGAGACAGGAAGTGCACCACAGTGCATGAAATCATGAGAGAAGCTGGACACGGTCACAGTTGTAAGGTGTGTTAAAGGAATCTCACAGTCCAAGGTTATTAATACAAAACCTTTCATGCTTCCAACATGCTAGGAAAAAAAGATGAAGATGCTCTGGTTGGGGAAATAAACGTCGACTGTAACTCGTTCAGGCAAGGATCCTTTTCCTGTTCTGTGTTTGTACAGCACCTAGCACAATGGGGCCCAGTCCAGGTCTGGGGCTACTGCAATACAAACAATAAAAACAGAAATAAAGAGACGGATGAAGCAATTGGAATCTCTGCCAGGCTTGGAATGTGGCACAAAGGGGGCCCTTTGAGTGCAGGGAGTCAAGAAGTCACAACACTTCTCAGATGTGATGTTCTTAAAAGGAGATTTGGATTCTTCTTAAGAGGCTCAGTTTAGGTCTGTCATTGACCTCAATGGCGCCAGGATTTCACCCTTTGAGTCTCATTTAGTAGCTGTATAAAATGAGGAGGATACCTGCTTTACAAAGCTGGCCTATATTAATGTTTGTTCTCATTGCTGTGACCCTTGTCCTCCCTCTCCTGCTCCTTCCTATTTGTTATACCTTCCTACTTCGTTATATACTCTGTGGATCCATGTCTTGAATTTGATGGCAAGCTCCTCAGGGCAAGGACTTCTACTTCCGGTAAAGTGCCTAGCACAATGGGATGCCGCTATTTTAATAAAAAACAATTACAGAGGTTTCAAGAGGCACGGTTGTTTGTAAAGTGCGTTGTGCTACTCAGATGAAGGCACTATGGCCAGGATTCTCAAACTGGGGGTCGGGACCCCTAAAGGGGTCACAAGATTATTACCTGGGGGGTAGTGAGCTGTCAGCCTCCAACCCAAGCCCCGCCTTGCCTCCAGCATTTATAATGGTGTTAAGTATATAAAAACATGTTTTTAATTTATATGGGGGGTCGCACTTAGAGGCTTGCTATGTGAAAGGGGTCACCAGTACAAAAGTTTGAGAATCACTGCACTACGGTAATAACATTGTGTGCTTCTGTTGTGGCAGACTGACAAGATCCTGTAATATCCTGAACAAACTTTATGGAATTAAGCTAAACTTTACTGAATTAAACTAAACCTTACTGGATTAGGGTAAATACCTTTGTACATTGTATTAAAAATGCAATTGTGTATATGTTATTGTGGCATTGTATGTATCTTCTCTAGTAGCAGGAGGATATTAATGAACTTCCTTCTTACCAACCCTTTGAAGCCACCCCCCTGCAGAGATATGCCTATCCCAGTTCAAACTGGATTCTCCAGGGACCAAGAGACAAGGAGAAATCTTTTGGATAAATGACCTGGGTTTAAATGGACTCAGGGCCTTCTTCCTGATCCAGCAAACAGATGTGACCTTTGTTCCACAGAGGGTCCCAATCCTCAGTGTAGGGTTGGAAGGATAGGGCCTGCCAGAATGCATGTTAGCATGTGTATAGGTTGAGGTTCTGTTCTCGTTTTTAATGTTTTCACTGTCGTGCTTTTTACCTTATATCTGCAACAACTCTCTGTTATCAGTATCTGAAGACAAAACAAGCAAGTCTATTTAGTCTCTGCAGTGAAGGCAGAGAACTGTGCAGCAGAGCCATACCCTGCTCAGATGGGACTGAGACACAGGCAACAGCTGGGGAAGCCGAGAGTGAGTGCCCTTGCTGGACCTCAGGGGAGGGGGAGAAATACAGGTGCAGTTACCCTGAATGGTGAGTCATGTTCTGGAAAAATGCAACATTGTACGCACGCTTTACAAAAATTGTTATGCCCCTATATCTGGAGAAACATTGAGCCATCTCTTGCTGTGTTCCATGCAAATTCTCCATATCCTCTCGGCTTCAAAAGCCGGATATTGACAGTAAATATTGTAAGTATACGACCAAGCTAATTCTTGGCTTCTTATTTACAAAGGATCCCAGACCTATTACATACCATTTTCCTGATCTTACGCATGCACCACCACAGCAAGCCAAAAAGGAAGAGCATTTGGCTTTGATGTCCAGCAAAAATTTGATGATTAATCACAAAAAAGGAAATAACTTGATATACAGACAGACAGACAGAGACACAAAATCTTGGCACAATATGCAAATCTCTTCTGCTAAGGGCAGACACAGCAAGCCAGATTCTGACCTCAGGCCTGGTCTACACTAGAAAATTAATTTAGTTTAACTACATTGGTCTGGGGCGTGAAAAATCCATGACCTTGAGCAGCGTTGTTAAGCTACACACCATGTAGACAGTGCTACGTTGATGGAAGAATTCTTCTGTTGATCTATCTTCCGCCTCTGGGGGAGGTGGATTACCTACACTGACGGAAGAGTTTTTCCCATTTACGTAGCTAGCATCTACAGTGAAGCGCTATAGCCTCAGTTGCAGTAGTGTAAATCCAGAGTAACTCCACTGAAGTCAATTAGTGAGATCAGGAATTGGTGATAAAGAGAGCAGTGCTGAACTAAACTGGATCCTGAACTGAATGGAGGCAAGCCAGTGCAGTTGTTTAACGAAACTGGCTAAATGTGGTCGAGCGTGACCTGGCACAGTACGACTGTGTTTATTTGACGGTGCTTTTTCCCAGGCTACACTAATCTTATAGACCTTTATTACCTTTACTCCTTTTCAACAAAGGAGTAGGTAAACAGAAGAAAGTGCCTCTTATCATTCACTTCTGCCTTTCTTGCAATTTCTCCAGTACAACAGTAACCACACTGTAGTACTTGCAAAAAGGTTGTTGGCTGAGGTGAGAGCTAATTTGTTTAGAATTACTAAGAGTAGATATCCAGAAAATAAGATTTGTGCTAATGCAGTTGATAGCTCTATAAACACTAAATGCATGAATTGTAACTTTTATATGATTCATCTAATCGATAACTTGAAACAACAGCTTTACAAGAGCTCACTGGGTACAGTTTATTTTGTTTTTAATGATTGACTCATTTAGCTGTTCGGTGAAATTTGAATATTTTATAGAATAGTACTTAAAAGCTAAGATTGGATCATTGGGTTATTCTCTAAAGGCCCGACATGGTTAATTTCAACCCACTCAGGATCTTAGTCCTGATTTTTAAAACAAACTATAATTAAAACTATTTACTCTTATTGGAAAGAGGCAAATATAATGCCCATCTTTAAAAAAGGGAAGAAGGAGAACCCGGGGGACTACAGACCGGTCAAGGAAACCATTTTGAAGCCCTTGGAGGAGAGGAAGGTGATCAGGAACAGTCACCATGGATTCACCAAGGGCAAGTCATGCCTGACCAACCTGATTGCCTTCTATGATGAGATAACTGGCTCTGTGGATATAGGGAAAGCGGTGGACGTGATATATCTTGACTTTAGTAAAGCTTTTGGTACGGTCTCCCACAGTATTCTTGCCAGCAAGTTAAAAAAGTATGAATTGGATGAATGGACTATAAGGTAGATAGAAAGCTGGCTACATTGTCAGGCTCAATGGGTAGTGATCAACGGCTCGATATCTAGTTGGCAGCCGGTATCAAGCGGAGTGCCCCAAGGGTCGTACCTGGGGCCGGTTTTGTTCAATGATCTGGATGATGGGATGAATTGCACCCTCAGGAAGTTCATAGATGACACTAAGCTGGGGGGAGAGGTAGATACGCTGGAGGATAGGGATAGGGTCCAGAGTGACCTAGACAAATTGGAGGATTGGGCCAAAAGAAATCTGATGAGGTTCAACAAGGACAAGTGCAGAGTCCTGCACTTAGGACAGAAGAATCCCATGCACTGCTTCAGGCTGGGACCGACTGGCTAAGCAGCAGTTCTGCAGAAAAGACCTGGGGATTACAGTGGACGAGAAGCTGGATATGAGTCAGCAGTGTGCCCTTGTTGCCAAGAAGGCTAATGGCATATTGGGCTGCATTAGTAGGAGCATTGCCAGCAGATCAAGGGAAGTGATTATTCCCCTCTATTCGGCACTGGTGAGGCCACATCTGGAGTACTGCGTCCAGTTTTGGGCCCCCCACTACAGAAAGGATGTGGACAAATTGGAGAGAGTCCAGCGGAGGGCAACGAAAATGATCAGGGGGGCTGAGGCACATGACTTACGAGGAAGAGAACTGGGCTTGTTTAGTCTGCAGAAGAGAAGAGTGAGGGGGGATTTGATAGCCTTCAACTACCTGAAGGGGGGTTACAAGGAGGATGGAGTTGCAGTGGGGGAGGTCTAGGTTGGATATTAGGAAACATTATTTCACTAGGAGGGTGGTGAAGCACTGGAATGGGTTACCTAGGGCAGTGGTGGAATCTCCATCCTTAGAGGTTTTTAAGGCCTGTCTTGACAAAACCCTGGCTGGGATGATTTAGTTGGTGTTGGTCCTGCTTTGAGCAAGGGGTTTGGACTAGATGACCTCCTGAGGTCTCTTCCAATCCTAATCTTCTATGATTCACAATAATCATTTGTAAGTTTAACTACAATATCATTCTAGACTTGATTTTGTTATTAAAATTCTTTAGTTCCATTTTGTACAAATGGGTTTGTTATTATAAGGCTGCTCACGAGTGCTGGGGAGTTTTGCTCTGGTTTTATTATGGTAGGGTTACTCATCACAGGTTGGTATGTTCCTGGAGCCTGCTTGTGAATGCTGGGTAAGGGGAACACTGGAGTGTTGCTGTAGAGTTGTTGCTGTGAGATGAGCTGCTTGCAGTTTTGTTTTTGTTTAAGAAAAAACTCAAACAATATATTTTGCTGCCTTCTAAAAAAAAAAACAAAACATTAACTAAGCGATACTAAATGTCACATGGGGAATATCCCTTCTCAGGCTGGGAAGCTCCTTTCCTTACTTCTGCCTGAAATGAAACCTACATTTCACGGGGCTTACAATTGCACAAGTCACAGGCACTGTGCCAACAGCAGTCTGTGCTGCTAGCCCAGTGATAACCTGACACATGTGCCATGCACCCACTAGTTGTGCCTGCTGGAATTGCTCTTAGGATTTGCTGGCCATTCTCTGTACTGTTCTAATGTGCAATGGAGCACAGAACAGGGGCTGTGCACTGTATAAGAATCTCCAGGGCAGCTCGCTCCCAGTAGGAGTTGTGGAACTTCATGAGTTTTAAGACAGAGCTGGACAAATTTATGAGTGCAACTGTCTGACAGGGTTGCTTCTGATGGTAAGGGGCAGGGCTCACTTCCAGTTTATGTTTCCTTCATCAGGGTTTCAGCCAGCCACCTGGAGGGATCAAAAAGGGATTATTTTTCTCCCCCGCCCAATGTATTCTGTTTTGGGTTTTTTTTATTGTTTAGTTTATTTGTTTTTGTCTCCTTCCTCTGAAGCACCAGAGATGGCCTGGGCTGGAAATGGACACTGGATAAGGAGGGCCAGGGCTCTGAGGTGGGCGGCACCAAGCACGCTCTCTCAGGTGCTATTCTTGCTCACATGCTCAGGGACTGATTGCCATACGTGGGATAGGGAAGGAATTTTTCCACAGGTCAGTCTGGCAGTGACCTTGCGGGGTTTTCACCTTCCTCTGCAGCGTGGAATGAGGGTCACTTGCCAAAGTTATATCTGGGTCTATCTCACTTAATCACGTCCCTGCCATTGCAGGGGCCTCAGGCACCGATGCATCTTGGTCCCTTGTATTGTCTCCCTGTGGCACATAACAGTCTAGTCTCCAGTGGGCTGGAATACTTCGGTCTCATTTGGGTTGTTGGGTTAGTATACGCGTGCTGGGTGGTGTTGGTGGCCTGTGATATACAGGGGGGGTCACACTAGATGATCTGATGGTCCCTTCTGGCCTTAATCTCTATGACTCTAACTCACCAGAGTCAGTTAAAAGGACATTACATTTAAACCACTGGAAAGCATCAATTCCACTTAAATTAAATAATAAGAGAGGTGATGCAATGGTGGGGAAAGCAAAGCTTCATCTGTTGATGGGTCACACACTTGGCATATAGGCATGGGGCTAAGAGCACAGAATAACCCACTACATTTTACCTAACTTCACCCCAGCCCACCTCCTGCTTCACCCCCAGACTCCCACCCCTGCCCTCCTTATGCATCAGATCCCTATTCTATGCAAAATCAACCTGTCACAGACTTACAGATCGTGCCCACTCTTGGCCCCGTGCGGACCCTGGGAGGAACCCCCTTCAGTGTGACAGCCCTTCTCGGGGGTCCACTCTCTCCCGGGGGTTAAGCCCCTCTACCTCCTGGAGCCGCACCTCTCGGAGCCTTAGCACACCTGTTTCTCGCCGTGGGCTCCCTCAGGGAGTCCACTCGCTCTGGACCCCCAGGGCCTCCACTCCCCAAAGGGAATAATGTAACCCTGTTCTCTAGACTGGAGTGACACTCAGCCAGGGTAAAACAGGAAGGTTTACTGAACGTTTGAACATAGCACAGGAAACTCTCAGGGCCCTCGAGCCTGGCTTCCCTCAGCACAGCACATCCAAGTCTCCCCTTCTTCCAGGTGGGCTCTGCCTGCTCTCCCTCTCCAGCCCAGAGCCCTCCTGCTTCCCAGCTGGGCATCTGATATCACCATCCTCAAGCCCTGCCTCTGTCCATTGTCTTCTCTCCAGGTAAACAGGGTCGGCTGGGCCTCCTCTCCTCTCTTCCGTCCTCTGGCCCCCTCTGGCTGAAACCGGCTTGTTAGGTTACCGGGGGTCCTCTCTTTACAGCCCATTGTCCTCCCACTGGCCAGAACTGGCTGCGACTCCTGAGCTGGGCCTCTGGGTCACCAGGTCGCCAGTCGCTGGGGTATCCATTCTCCAGGCCATTGGCTGGTGTCCCAAGTTCCCTAGCTGGTCCTCTGTAACAACAAACTCCCTCTCCCATCACCTCGTTAAACCAGTAACACCCAGGGAAACTGAATCCCGCCCCCTCTGCATGCAAACCATTGGAAAAACAAGAAAAAAACAAGACAATTCCCCCACTTCATCACACAACCCCACCGTTGATTCCCCATCCCACCCTATCCCCAGCTTCACCTAACCTCTACTCTCACCCTACCCTACCTCTGTTCCCCAACCCCACACCCACCTGACCCAACTCACAGCCCATCCCAGCCTAACCTTAGCTCCATCTCTGACCCTTTCCTCACCCTGCCCCCGACTCCACCTCAGCGCCATCTCTGAATACTACCCCACCCTATCTTCTCCTGCTTCTGACCCCACCTCCAGATCCACCTGACCCTACCCCACCCTGCCTTCCACTACCCCACCTCTGACCCCATCCCACCCTGCCTTCCCCCGCCTCCACCTCAGTGCCATCTCTGACCCCTACCTCACCCTGCCTTTCCCCCGCCTCCACCCCAGTGCCATCTCTGACCCCTACCCCACCCTACCTTCCCCTACCCTACCTCTGACCCCTACCTCACCCTGCCTTCCTCCGCCTCTGAGCCCTACCCCACACTGCCTCCCCTACCCCACCTCTGAGCCCTACCTCACCCTGCCTTCCTCTGCCTCTGACCCCTACCCCACCCTGCCTTCCCCCACCTCCACCTCAGTGCCATCTCTGACCCCTACCTCACCCTGCCTTCCCCCCGCCTCCACCCCAGTGCCATCTCTGACCCCTACCCCACCCTACCTTCCCCTACCCTACCTCTGACCCCTACCTCACCCTGCCTTCCCCCGCCTCTGAGCCCTACCCCACCCTACCTCCCCTACCCCACCTCTGAGCCCTACCTCACCCTGCCTTCCTCTGCCTCTGACCCCTACCCCACCCTGCCTTCCCCCACCTCCACCTCAGTGCCATCTCTGACCCCTACCTCACCCTGCCTTCCCCCCGCCTCCACCCCAGTGCCATCTCTGACCCCTACCCCACCCTACCTTCCCCTACCCTACCTCTGATCCCTACCTCACCCTGCCTTCCTCCGCCTCTGAGCCCTACCCCACACTGCCTCCCCTACCCCACCTCTGAGCCCTACCTCACCCTGCCTTCCTCTGCCTCTGACCCCTACCCCACCCTGCCTTCCCCCACCTCCACCTCAGTGCCATCTCTGACCCCTACCTCACCCTGCCTTCCCCCCGCCTCCACCCCAGTGCCATCTCTGACCCCTACCCCACCCTACCTTCCCCTACCCTACCTCTGATCCCTACCTCACCCTGCCTTCCTCCGCCTCTGAGCCCTACCCCACACTGCCTCCCCTACCCCACCTCTGAGCCCTACCTCACCCTGCCTTCCTCTGCCTCTGACCCCTACCCCACCCTGCCTTCCCCCACCTCCACCTCAGTGCCATCTCTGACCCCTACCTCACCCTGCCTTCCCCCCGCCTCCACCCCAGTGCCATCTCTGACCCCTACCCCACCCTACCTTCCCCTACCCTACCTCTGACCCCTACCTCACCCTGCCTTCCCCCGCCTCTGAGCCCTACCCCACCCTGCCTCCCCTACCCCACCTCTGAGCCCTACCTCACCCTGCCTTCCTCTGCCTCTGACCCCTACCCCACCCTGCCTTCCCCCACCTCCACCTCAGTGCCATCTCTGACCCCTACCTCACCCTGCCTTCCCCCCGCCTCCACCCCAGTGCCATCTCTGACCCCTACCCCACCCTACCTTCCCCTACCCTACCTCTGATCCCTACCTCACCCTGCCTTCCTCCGCCTCTGAGCCCTACCCCACACTGCCTCCCCTACCCCACCTCTGAGCCCTACCTCACCCTGCCTTCCTCTGCCTCTGACCCCTACCCCACCCTGCCTTCCCCCACCTCCACCTCAGTGCCATCTCTGACCCCTACCTCACCCTGCCTTCCCCCCGCCTCCACCCCAGTGCCATCTCTGACCCCTACCCCACCCTACCTTCCCCTACCCTACCTCTGATCCCTACCTCACCCTGCCTTCCTCCGCCTCTGAGCCCTACCCCACACTGCCTCCCCTACCCCACCTCTGAGCCCTACCTCACCCTGCCTTCCTCTGCCTCTGACCCCTACCCCACCCTGCCTTCCCCCACCTCCACCTCAGTGCCATCTCTGACCCCTACCTCACCCTGCCTTCCCCCCGCCTCCACCCCAGTGCCATCTCTGACCCCTACCCCACCCTGCCTCCCCTACCCCACCTCTGACCCCTACCTCACCCTGCCTTCCTCTGCCTCTGACCCCTACCCCACCCTGCCCTACCCCACTCCCAGCCCCGCCTCGAGTCGCCCCCCCCCGCGCTCCCCCAGCCAGGCATTGCGGCGGGGCGATGCGGGCCCGGCCGGCGGTGCGGCTGCTGCGGCTGGGCCGGCTGCCCTACGCGGAGTCGCTGGCGGCGCAGGAGCGCTGCGTGGGGCGGCAGCGGGCGGCGGGCCCGGGCGGGGCGGGCTGGCTGCTGCTCTCCGAGCCGGCGGGGCCCGTGTACACGCGCGGGCTGCGGGGCGGCCCCGACCCGGCGGGCGAGGAGCGGCGGCTGCGGGCGCTGGGCGCCGAGTTCCGGCGGGCGGCGCGCGGGGGGCTGCTCACCTTCCACGGCCCGGGCCAGCTGCTGGCCTACCCGGTGCTGGACCTGCGGCGCCTCGGCCTCTCGCTGCGCGCCTACGTGGGGGCGCTGGAGGCCGCGGCGCTGGGCCTCTGCCGCCGCCTGGGCCTGCCCGCCGCGCGCGCCCTGCCGCCGCCCTACACCGGCGTGTGGCTGCGGGGCCGCAAGCTCTGCGCCGTGGGTGAGCGCCGGGATCCGGGGGGAGGCGGGGGGCTGGGAGAAGTGCGGGGGGCACGGGGTCCCTGGGGGGGAGGCAGGAAGAGGAGTGGGGGTAAAAGGGGGGCAGGAGAGAGGTGGGGATGTGGGGGGCTCCGGGTCCCTGGGGAGGAGGCAGGAAGAGGGTGGGGAGCAGGAGAGAGGTGGGGGTTGGGGTATGTTGGGGGCTCCGGGTCCCTGGGGAGGAGGCAGGAAGAGGGGTGCAGGGGAAATGGGGGGCAGGAGAGAGGTGTTGGTTGGGGGATGTAGTTGGCTCCGGGTCCCTGGGGAGGAGGCAGGAAGAGGAGTGGGGGTAAAATGGGGGTCAGGAGAGAGGTGGGCATGTGGGGGGCTCCGGGTCCCTGGGGAGGAGGCAGGAAGAGGAGTGGGGGTAAAATGGGGGTCAGGAGAGAGGTGGGCATGTGGGGGGCTCCGGGTCCCTGGGGAGGAGGCAGGAAGAGGGGTGCAGGGGAAATGGGGGTAGCAGTCGGGGGATGTGGGGGCTCAGGGGGTCCCTGAGGAGAAGGCAGGAGGGGTGAGGAGGTCATGGGGGGCAGCAGAGAGGTAGAGGATCAGGGGACAAGTGGAGACTTGGGGAGCTCCTGGGAAGTTGGCAGGAGATGGGGCTGAGCGGCCTTGAGTGAGTTAAGAGTAGTTTCAGGTTTTGCACCCGCCCAAGTGCCCCACCCGTGTTCGTGGTTTTATGATCACAAGCCCTGATGCTGCAATGAACCGCGCAGACTCCAGTGGGGCTCAGCACGGATGCAGGGATCCACCCATGGGGTTTTCAGTGCAGGATCAAGGCCATGGTTTTCTGCTTCGCCTGGTCTGCTCTAATGAGTCTTACTGGCATTGCAGTGTTGGTTTGGGGTGTGATTTTTACTAACATAGGTATGCCAGTAAAGCGGTAGTGTGGACACAGTTATAACGGTGTTTATACTGGTATCGTTTATCCCGGTCAGGGAAATCCAATAAGCACTTTTATACCAATATAAATATGTCCACACTAGAGGTTTTTGACAGTATAGCTCCTAGCGTAGACCTGGTCTACCCTTAAAATTTTTGCCAGTGTAGCTATGTTATCAAGCGTGGAAAAAATCACACCCCATAACTGACCTGATGGTGGTGGCAAAAGCACAAGTGTAGATGCAGTTATACAAGCAAAACCATGCTTTTGCTGATATCGTTTATTTCATTTAGGGAACTGATATAAATTATTCCAGCAAATGCACTCTTCCTGGTATAAACGGCACCTCCACTAAGATGGTTTGCTGGTATAGTTACACTGGCAGATCCTTTTCTAGCAGAGACAAGGCCGTAGCGTAGCCTTTATTAAACTGCTTCTCCTTTCATGTGCTGCTGTGAAAGATCCATGGAAAATAGCAGGTAGAGTGACCTGATTATACATGGAGTGTGGCCAAAGGCAGTCCACATACTGAAATAATAGAGATCCCCCCGCACGCTAATCTCAATTCTAATAATCTTAGAGGTTACTTGTAAATCACTAGGAACTACATTTTTATGCCTCAGTCCTGGAAAGATTTATGCATGTGTGTACCATTACTCATGTGTGTAATCTCATTGGATTACTCCTCTGACTAAAATTGTGCACATGTGTAAATCTTTCAGGACGTGGGCCTTAATAATTCCTGGAAATTTTCTGCTACTGTAAAGCTCTATGATTCTCTAAAAACAATGGTCACAGTACAGTAGTGTAGAATCCCAGCTCTCCTGTTGTGCAGTGCAAAGCAGGAAAATCAGGGATCTACTATGTATGACTGTGAACATGCACATCATGCTGTCCTTTGTCCTCATTCGCAACCAGAGCCAATCCTGCATAGGCAGGATTTGCCCAGTTAACAAGCAGATATTTACGAGAATTTCACTTCCTCATGAGGGACTGCACACCATGCCTGCATGTCTCTGCAATAACAATGAACCCAGTGCCCTGGGCTAGATTTGTATTATAATAGAGCCTGGGAACCCCAGTCACAAATACAGTGCAGACAGGCAGGTCTCTGTCCCCAAAGAACTTACAGTTGACGTGTAAGATGAGATAACAGATGGTGGGGGAGTACAAGGAAACATTGAGACCGTATTGGTGAACGTGATAAGCTATGGTCTCAGTGCCCTCGCTGCTGATAAGCACTACAGCATTGGTGCCGCATCAGCTGGACAACTTATGTGGTAAGGTGGATAGGAGTCTTAGTGTGAAGGGGATATTTAACCATTGGTACAACTTGCCAAGGGCTGTAGCGGATTGTCCATCACTGGTAATTTTTCAATCAGGATTGGATGTTTTTCTGAAAGATCTGATCTACGGGTTATTTGGGGGAAGTTCTGTAGCTTGTGTTATACAGGTCAGGCTAGATGATCACAATGGTCCCTTCTGGCCTTGGAATCTGACATTTAAGATGACTTTGGGGGAGGGGTGGTGTGTGGTACATAGCACTGAACGAGTTGACATGTATGTTTTGCTTTTCAGGTGTCCATTGTGGAAGGCATATAACCTCTCATGGGCTGGCGCTGAACTGCTGCACAGATCTTACGTGGTTTGATCACATTGTTCCTTGTGGACTCGAAGGGACGGGTGTCACCTCCCTGAGCGAAGAACTCCAGAGACATGTCACAGTTGATGAAATCACTGAGCCTTTTCTGGATGCTTTTGAAGAAGTGTTTCAGTGCTCCCTAACTTCCCATGAGGAATCTGTCGGATAAAGGGCTCCGAGTGCCTCACTTACCTGTGGAAATGTGACTCTTTCTTTGGTGCTTTCATGGTGTTACTAGAAATCCAGCTTGCTTGTTCCATCTTCCTATCAGCAATTAAATCCGTGTAACAAACTGTACTCCTCGCATTTGAAACATATTTCTTGCTTTTGTAAAAATGAGCTGCTGTGTCTTTAAGTATACATGGGTCTTTAAAAAAAACAACGAGGAGTACTTGTGGCACCTTAGAGACTAACAAATTTATTTGGGCATGAGCTTTCATGGGCTAAAACCCACTTCATCAGATGTAGGGAGTGGAAAATACAGTAGGCAGGTATATATACACGGTACATGAAAAGATGGGAGCTGCCTTACCAAGTGGGGAGTCAGTGCTAACAAGACAATTCAGTTAAAGTGGAAGTGGGCTATTCTCAACAGTAGGATACCAAGGGAGGAAAAATCACTTTCGTAGTGGTAACGAGGCCAATGTAATTAGGGTGGCCCTTTTCAAACAGTTGACAAGAAGGTGTGAGTAACAGTAGGGGGAAATTAGTTTTTGTAGTGACCCATCCACTCCCAGTCTTTATTCAGGCCTAATTTGATGGTGTCCAGTTTGCAAATTAATTCCAGTTCTGCAGTTTTTCATTGGAGTCTGTTTTTGAAGTTTTTTTGTTGAAGAATTGCCACTTTTACGTCTGTTATTGAGTGTCCAGGGAGACTGAAGTGCTCTCCTACTGGTTTTTGAATGTTATAATTCTTGACATCTGATTTGTGTCCATTTATTCTTTTGTGTAGAGACTCTGCGGTTTGGCCAATGTACATGGCAGAGGGGCATTGCTGGCACATGATGGCATATATCACATTGGTAGATGTGCAGGTGAACGAGCCCCTGATGGTGTGGCTGATGTGGTTAGGTCCTATGATGGTGTCCCTTGAATAGATATGTGGACAAAGTTGGCAACAGAGTTTGTTGCAGGGATAGGTTCCTGGGTTCGTGTTTTTTGTTGTGTGGTGTGTAGTTGCTGGTGAGTATTTCCTTCAGGTTGGGGGGCTGTCTGTAAGCAAGGACTGGATTGTCTCCCAAGGTCTGTGAGAGTGAGGGATCATCCTTCAGGATAGGTTGCAGATCCTTGTTGATGCGCTGGAGAGGTTTTAGTTGGGGGCTGAAGGTGACGGCTAGTGGCGTTCTGTTACTTTCTTTGTTGGGCCTGTCCTGTAGTAGGTGACTTCTGGGTACCCTTCTGGCTCTGTCAATCTGTTTCTTCACTTCAGCAGGTAGGTGTTGTAGTTTTAAGAATGCTTGATAGAGTTTCTGTAGGTGTTTGTCCCTCTGTCTGAGGGATTGGCGCAAATGCGGTTGTATCTTAGAGCTTGGCTGTAGACAACGGATCATGTAATGTGGTCTGGATGAAAGCTGGAGGCATGTAGGTAAGTATAGCGGTCAGGAGGTTTCCGGTATTGGGTGGTGTTTATGTGACTATCGCTTATTTGCACTGTAGTGTCCAGGAAGTGGATCTCTTGTGTGGACTGGTCAGGCTGAGGTTGATGGTGTGATGGAAATTGTTGAAATCCTGGTGGAATTCCTCAAGGGCTTCTTTTCCATGGGTCCAGATGATGAAGATGTCATCCATGTAGTGCAAGTAGAGTAGGGGCGTTAGGGGACGAGAGCGGAGGAAGCGTTGTTCTAAGTCAGCCATAAAAATGTTGGCATACCACTTTAATTGAATTGTCTCGTTAGCACTGACCCCCCACTTGGTAAGGCAACTCCCATCTTTTCATGTACTGTGTATATATACTTGCCTAATGTATTTTCCACTCCATGCATCTGATGAAGTGGGTTTTAGACCACGAAAGCTCATGCCCAAATAAATTTAGTCTCTAAGGTGTCACAAGGACTCCTCGTTGTTTTTGCTGATACAAACTAACACGGCTACCACTCTGAAATGTGTCTTTAAGTATACATTGCATTCTGACACTGATCTTGGTCACCTCAATCTCTCTTTGTCTTAATGACCAAATGATATACAAAACAGGACAAAAAAAACGAAAAGAGGTTTAATTTTCCTTTACACTAAACCCCCTTTACACCATTTTGGTGGTGTTACAGTGCTTTGAAGTGGGTGCAGGTGTAATTTACTTCTACTTAAAGTCCCCAATATACTGCCAGAGCAGTGTGAAGGGGTCATAGCATAAATGGGGATAAAGCCCAGGAATTTCATTGACAAACTAGATGCTGCGTCTGAGCTGAGCTTCCCCGGAGAAGTAAGTTTGAAATTAAAACAGGAAGGGCCGTGTGATTCATGTCTAGTTTGTGATTCATGCTAACAGCCAGATCCATTTCTGCAGTACTCCTGCCTAGGCGGTTATTTCCCACTATGTATTTGTGCAACTGATTATTCCTTCCTAAGTGTAGTACTTTGCATTTGTCCTTACTGAATTTCATTGCATTTATTTCAGACCATTTTACCAGTTTGTCAAGATCATTTTGAATTCTAATCCTGTCTTCTAAAGTGCTTGCAACCCCTCCCAGCTTGGTATCATCCGCAGACTTATAAGTGTATTCTCCATGCCATTATACAAATCATTTCTGAAGATATTGAGTAGACCTGGACCCTGGACAGATTCCTGTGGGACCCCACTTAATATCCCCTTCCAGGTTGACTGTGAAGCGTTGATAATGGCTCTTTGAGTAGGCTTTTCCAACCAGTTATGCACCCACCTTATAGTAGGTTCATCTAAGCGATAGTTCCCTAGTTTGTTTATGAGCAGGTCATGTGAGATGGTATCAAAAGCCTTAGGCTAAAGTCGAGTTATATTACAAGGCTTGTTATCCTGTCAAAGAAGGATATTAAGTTGGTTTAACATGATTTGTTCTTTGACTAATCCATGTTGACTGTTATTTATCACCTATCTTCTAGGTGCTTACAAATTGATTTTTTGATTATTTGCTCCATTATCTTTCCAGGTAACAAAATTAAGCTGATTGGTCTGACTGGTTAGACTAATTCTTTAATTTGTCAGGGTCATTTTGAATTCTAATCCTGTCCTCCAAAGTGCTTCCGTCCCTCTCAGCTTGGTGTCATTCTCAGATTTTATAAGCATGCTTTCCAGTCCATTATCCAAGTCAGTAATGAAAATATTGACTAATACTGGACCCAGGAGTGACCCCTGTGGGATCCCACTAGATATGCTCTGGTTTCACAGTGAACCCTTAAGAACTACTCTCTGAGTTCAGTCTTTCAATCAGCTGTGCACCCATGTTATATTATTTCATCTACACCACATTTCCCTAGTTTGCTTATGAGAATGTCACAAGGGACTGTCTCAGAAGCCTTACTAAAATAACCATATATCACGTCTACTGTTTCCTTCCTATCTGCTAGGCATGTAACCCTGTCAAAGAAGGAAATTAGGTTGGTTGGCATGGTTTGTTCTTGAAAAATCCATGCTGGCTATTCTTTAGAACCCTATGATTAAAAAAAATTTAAAATTAAATTAATGGAGATATTCTATCTCCTAGAACTGGAAGGGACCTTGAAAGGTCATTGAGTCCAGCCCCCTGCCTTCACTAGCAGGACCAAGTACTGATTTTGCCCCAGATTCCTAAGTGGTCCCCTCAAGGATTGAACTCACAACCCTAGGTTTAGCAGGCCAATGCTCAAACCACTGAGCTATTCCTCCCCCCCAAATGATCATTTAGGTGCTTACAAATTGGCCATTTAATATTGATGATTCGAGTATCTTTCCAGGTATTGAAATTAGGCTGACTGGTCTATAGTGCCCCAGGTTGTCTTCTTCCCCAAGAAGAAGGATACCAGGAGCGTGTAATGGAATTGAACCAAATAGTTATTTATTAATAACCTCATTAAATTATTTCTTTTAGTGAATTCCCTTCTGGCATTTACAATGCCTGGGTCCTCATCTTGCAATAACCTCTGCTCAGGTGGACCGCAGAGCAGAACTCCCATGACTCTACTGGGTCTCCATACAATCACACTGCTCTGTCCATGTAGTGGACCCTTGGAGGATGGGGACCTTAGATCTCTCCCGGCCCGGAAGACTTGGACAACTGGGAAAGTGACAAGATTATCAAAATCCTGAAATCAAAAACTGGGAGGAAGTGTTGTCTAGTGGACTCGACACAGGACTGCGACTCAAGAGATGTGTGTTTGGGTCAGCCACATACTTTCTTTGTGCTTACTTGGGAGAGATTTCCAAAGGCACAGAGGACAGTTAGGCACCGAATGCCCATTGAAAGTCACTGGGAGTTGGGTACATACCTGATGCAGGCCTTTGCAAATATCCCCGCTTAGCCGCTCCATTCTCAGTTCCCCATCTGTGCGATGAGGATAATACTTCCCTACCTCACAGGGGTGTTGTGAGGATAAAATCTATTGATGATTGTGAGGTGCTCAGATAGAGCCCTGCATGGATACAAAATTTGCCCACTTGTTAAGTTTTTAAACAAGCCCCTTTGTGCTTTCTCCCATGGTGCCTTTAAGCTTGAGAGGTTCTCCCTCTAAACATGTGCAAAATTAACTTATTGTCCTACTCCACAGCCCTTTTTAAAATTCTCCTTTTCCATTATGTCTATTAAACACTTGACAACAGTTAGGCTGAGACCGCTGCCTGTCATGCTAACTAGTGGTGTCTCATTGTTACCCTGTACTCCCCCATCTCTCTCTATCCATCTGTTGTCTCTTATCCTACACCTAGGCCTGATCTACACAAGAAACTTACATCAGTACAGCTACATCCACACCCAAGAGACATAGCTTTGCCTGTGACGGGTTGGATCACAGAACCCCCCTTGGAAGCTGCCACCTGATGTGACAAGACTACTTCTGCTCCTGCCTTCCTGCCCCATCAGCTTAGGACTTCAGTGCCCTGCCTGGTTTGAGCCAGACTCGCTAGCCTGCTGCAAACCCAGACCCAGGTCTGAATCATGTCCCCTAACAGCTATAGGCTTACCTGAAAGCAGCTAACATAAATGTTCTTGTCTTTAACACTCTGATGCCCAACTCCCAGTGGGGTCTAAACCCAAATAAATCCGTTTTACCCTGTATAAGCTTATAACTTGTTCACCCTCTATAACACTGATAAAGAGATATGCACAGCTGTTCCCCCGCCCCCCGGCCAGGTATTAACAGATACTCTGAGTTAATTAATAAGTAAAAAGTGATTTTATTTAAGTGGTTCCAAGTAGTAACAGAAAAAGTAAGTCACCAAGCAAAATAAAATAAAACATGCAAATCTATGTCTAATCAAACTGAATACAGATAATCTCACCAGTTCCAGAATGCTCCCTTTTACAGACTAACCTCCTTTTAGTCTGGGTCCAGCAATCACTCACACCCCTTGCAGTCACTGTCCTTTGTTCAAGTTTCTTTCAGGTATCCTTGGGGGTGGAGAAGCTCTCTCTTTAGCCAGCTGAAGACAAAATGGAGGGGGTCTCCCACGGGCTTAAATAGACTTTCTCTTGTGGGTGGAGACCCCCTCCCCTCTCCTATGTAAAGTCCAGCTCCAAGATGGAGTTTTGGAGTCACCTGGGCAAGTCACATGTCCATGCACGACTGAGTTCCTTACCAGCCAAGCCACATTCTTGGGAAAGCCCAGATGTGTATTGGTGTCTCCAAGTTCATTGTTGGCTTAAGTGTTTCCTGATTGGGCACTTACTGAGAATAGTCTTTTCTCAGGAAGCTGACCAACTGCTTCACTACAGCCTACTTAGAATCAAACAAGTATGCAGCCACTATTCATAACTTTGAATACAAAAATGATACATGCATACAAATAGGATTAATAGATTCAGTAGATCATAACCTTTACAGAGATATGTTACATGGCATATGTAGCATAAAACACATTCTAGTTATGTTATATATATACATTCATATGCATATTTCCATAAAGCCTTACCGGAGGTACCGTCACAATGCCAACCTAACCGCCGGTGTAGACTGTGCTAGGTCTAGCTAGACCTAGCTACCACCTCTTGGGGAGGTGGATTACCTATGCTGATGGAGAACCCCTGCAGTCAGTGTAGGTTGTGTCTACACTGAAGCACTACAGTGGTGCAGCTGCAACAGCGTTTTAAGTGTAGCTATATCCCCAGACTGTAAGCTCCTTGCGGCAAGAGCCATCTTCTAGTTCTGGGTTTGTATAGCACCCAGCATAATGCTGTCCTGGTCTATTACAAGGGCGCCTACAGTAATACAAGTAATTAATTATAATAATAATGTTGAAGGGTTTATTCAGAAATGCAGGAGACAGCATGCATCCTTTCAGCACCTGGGGAACCTTAGAAGAAAAATGCCACTTATTTTTAAAGTCTCACCACTTCACCTGCTTGTAAAAATAGATAAAAGAGTAATAAAATAAGATTAAATATAATAAAACAAGTAAAGAAGCAGGTGTTATTTTGCTTGCCTAGTGATACAAAGTCTAGGATTGCAGGTTTGCGTAATACGTTGTGTACTTACTTTAGGCCATCAGCCAAGCCCTTGAGAACGTGTTCAATGAATTATAGCTTGTTTTTATTGTACATCCAGAGAAACTCCTCTGGTTTCTTTGAAAAGCAAAGGATCCATATTATGTTGTCAGAAGGGGCTGAAAAATGGTGCCAAAGGCAGATAAATATCTGGAAAAGGTGATTAAAAAAATTCCACTAGCAGGACGAAATGGTGGGAAAGTGAGCATAGTGAGCAGAAAATAGGAGGCTGGTTTGAATTGACACAATCCAAGGTCAATATTTGTTTTGAAAACAAGTTAAAAGCTTTCTCGTTAATCTGTTTTCCTCTCCCATTGTTAGGTGTGATTCAGTTCAGGAATTCAGTCTCTCAGGGTTCTTGCCTTCGGTAACCAACTACCGACATTTTGATTTATTGGAAGGGAGAGATTTAAACAAAAGGCCATTACCACTGGAATGAATTCAGGGGAGAAAATTCTCTCTAAGTGGAGGCTGAATTCATTTCTGAAGTGAGTGGAGCCCCAGCATTAAAACCCTCCTCAAGCTTTGATCCCATCCCAGGCGATAACTACTTAAAATGTGCAGCTTTAAGGGGGAGGGGGTTGAGATTTTCAAAACTGTCTCGAGGATGTGCAGCTCCCATTGATTTTAATGGAATTTGGGCATCTCAGGTGGCTCTGATACTCTTGGTCTTTGTTTTCTCCCGGTTTTCATGGTTTTTGAACGTACTCTTCAGTCCAGTCAAAGGGAGGCGCGATATGCTCCATGGCCTTGGCTAAGTCAGTTACACTTTGGCTCTTTGCTTCTGGATCATGGCAATGATAATGCCTACAGCTCAAGGGGGCATTGGGAGGCTTAAAGGATTTTAGGACTTTCAAGACTATATAGCTGGAATGAGGGGAATTCACCTTTGTGAGGTAGAGGACCACAAAGTGTGGGCTATTTTCCACCAGTACTCCCAACTTACTGTCGAGAAGACAGAATAAAACTAGCCAGCCTGGTGGACATGATATATCTTGAGTTTAGCAAAGCTTTTGATACGGTCTCCCACAGTATTCTTCCCAGCAACTTAAAGAAGTATGGACTGGATGAATGGACTATAAGGTGGATAGAAAGCTAGCTACATTGTCGGGCTCAATGGGTGGTGATCAATGGCTCAAAGTCTAGTTGGCAGCCGGTATCAAGCGGAGTGCCCCAGGGGTCAGTCCTGGGGCCGGTTTTGTTCAACATCTTCATTAATGATCTGGATGATGGGATGGATTGTGCCCCAGCAAATTCGCGGATGACACTAAGCTGGGGGGAGGTAGATATGCTGGAGGCTTGGGATAGGGTCCAGAGTGACCTAGACAGATTGGAGGATTGGGTCATAAGAATTCTGATGAGGTTGTTGCCAGCACAGGTGTGCTCGAGGACAGCAACAGTGAGTTCGTTGCCCGGTGTGCTTCGCGCCAATAAACACACCAGGGGGAGAAGCAAACAAAGTTTATTTGGGATCCCAAAGCGGTGCAAAGAGACTGGCAAGTCTCAAATCAAGCACATTAACAGGAACAGTTTTTCTTCTTTTATACATTTTGCAGTTAAGCCTCACCCCCCTCCCCTTTCCCCTCTAGCCCTCCCTTTCTCCCCCCCCCCCCCCATTCCTCCCTCTACCCCTCCCGTCCCTGGTAATAGTTAAGTCATTCTTGGCAGCTATAAACCTAGCTTGTTAGTAACTTCTTTAAACCGTTATCTTGTCCTTTTTCCCTTCAGCCAGAAACATGCAGCCTCATTATTACCGCTTGAGCAGGGGGTTGCACACAGATAACTGGTTGCTTACATATTCCAATTGCACCTGGCTTTTGAGGTTGATTAGAGTTTAAACATGGAAGGATAGAGTTTGGTTCACTTAGGCCTAGTGCAGGAAGGCTTCATTGACACTTTGTGGCCTTCCACCCTCCCGAGTTACCTAGGGTGAGGCCTAGTGACGTCAACAACTCCCTCCTTTGAGAATACTCAACAAGCTTTTGGCTGAGTTTTCTCATATTCTGTGGACAAGATATGATTAAGTGCTATGAAGCTGGGGTTTTCAATTAGAGGGTATGCCGGGATTTTTGAGGAGCGGGGGGCACAAAGCTTACGGAGGAGCATTTTAAAACAAGCAATTAGGAGGAGGGTGACCAGGCACAATACCACACCAGTGAGGAGAAGACGCACAAGGCCACCCCCCAGTCCTCCTAGGTTGGGCAACCAACTTCAAAGGGAATCGAAAACTGTGGGTTTCCTTTCCTGGGCCTTCCACTGCTTGAAAGCCTGTTTGGCCGACAGGACGTGCTTGTTAATGTCCTGTGAGTTTTCCGGGACATAAGTACAACATTCATTCCCAATAAGGGCACACACCCCGCCCTGGGAGGCTAAAACATAATCTAAGGCCTGTCTGTTTTACAGGGACAGCAACCTGAGCTGGTATAGCTCTGAGTTAAGGCTTTTCTCTATGGCCAAGGTTTCATTGGTGATCTTGGTGAGAAACACAGAGAGCCTATGATAAAATTGGGTTAGCCGTTCCACCCCATAGGATGGGAGGAGGATCATACCCAACCTGTCTCCTTCCTTAATGGGCTCTGAGGTGGCATACAAAGATTTACGCTGCCTGGAGCGGCCAGGGGTTGTCCCTTAATGCATACTGGGATTCAATGGTACAGTTTTGTCACAAGGGGATACCCAAGGTATTTCTTCCCCTACTGAACCATCCCCAACAGATATCTGACCAATTTTGGGGGACCACCCTCCAGGGTAACCCTGCTGCGTGGTGCAGGATTTGGGAGCATACTCAGCAGTTAGAGAGGTTAAACTCTTGGGCAAAGCAAACCTTCAAGGACTCATATGTGTTTGTTTCCAAGTTAGTAGGGATCCCTTTCCATCCCACATGTGCCTGGGGGAAACGGGAGGTAACGAAAGGAGTGTCCCTATGGCAAAGAGTACTACTGTGGCAGACCCTGGACCTGAACTCATGCTGGGCAGGTGACCCTAGGGCCTAACAATTACAATTCCCCAAATACCCACAAAATATCAATTACCAATAGTAGGCAGATTAAAAACAAAAGGACCAGGCCACCAGGTTAGGCCGGCCCTGTGAGAGTAAACACAACCAACGCTTAGAGTTTTCACGGGGAGTGCGCTGCGACTGTCCAAAGAGACCACAGGGCATTTCCAGCAGGCCTTATTGTCTTTTGAATAACAGTTTAAGTCCCAGGTCATCGCTGGTAGTCCTTTTCCGTAGGCTGGACGGTCCACCGTTCAGGAGCGGGCACTGCCTTCAGACGGGAGTGATGAATCCAGTTCTTGTGTCCCTCGACCTTTGCTGCTGTGTGGGAGACCAGCAGGATGGTGTGGGGTCCCTTCCACTTCTCTTGGAGAGGCTCGTCCTTCCAGGTCCGAACGAGAATGGAATCACCAGGTTGCAGGGAGTGGACAGGGGCATTCAGCGGGAGAGGCTGCAAATCTCTGGTATACCTGTGGAGAGAACAAAGAACAGCAGACAGAGAGCACGTGTACTGAGATAAAAAGCCACACCCCATTTCCCACTCCCCTGCCAGAACCGGTGTACCGTTCATAGGCCATGCCCTTCCAAACAATCTCAAAGGGACTGAGCCCTAACCTGCCCTTAGGGAGAGCGCGAATGCAGAGCAAAACAAGGGATAAGGCATCAGGCCACTTAAGGGAAGCCTCTTGGCAGACCTTTGAGAGGTGCCGCTTAAGTGTCTGATTTGTGCATTCCACTACTCCACTGGCCTGCGGTCGCCATGGAGTGTGGAGCTTCCAGGGGATTTGCAGGGCATCCGATATCTTCTGAACAACTTGGGATGTAAAGTGTGTTCCATTGTCAGATTCCATCCACTGGGGGAGTCCGAAGCGGGGAATGATCTCCTTGACAAATTTCAGAGCCACCGTCTTGGCAGTGTTGTTATGGCGTGAGAAGGCTTCAGGCCATCCGCTGAATCGATCCACCAAGACGAAAAGGTATTTGAATCCTTGGGTCCGGGAGAACTCAGTAAAGTCTATTTGCCAAACCAGGCCTGGGGTAGGTTCCAGAGTGGCTGGTGGCACTGACACTCCAGCTCGAGGGTTGTTCTTTTGGCAGACTAGACATTCAGCCTGTACCTGGGAGGCCAGGGGTCTAAGAGCCTCCCTGCCAGCGTATAATTCTTTGTTTCTTCACCAGGGTCAGTTCTTAATGTCTTTTGTAGTCAGGAATTCCTGGACTTTGTGATTTCAGTGAAGCAAGTGTTCCTTCTTCTCTTTTCCTGAAACAGTGTGGTTCAGTATCATACAGGGGAGAGGTTACTAGCACATCACCCTGTCTTTAAATAGGCTTATCATCAGTCGGAGAGTCCTCCCGAGGTGGAGGGGTCTTTTTACAGTGAGAAGCCTGGGTCCAGGTGGGCAGTCCTTGGTACTTCACAGCGGTGTTGGTGGTGAACAGGACTTGGAAAGGGCCTTTCCAGTGTGGAGCCAAAGCAGTTTTTCGTTGATGGACTTTACGTAGACTCAGTCTCCTTGTTTCAATGAATGGCAGGGCTGCTAGGGTCTTTGGGTAGCACTTCTTTTATCTGTGAGAAAAGAAACCTAACACATTTCATTAATGCCTGACAGTGTTTTGCAGATTTTATAGTTGCTTGGGCCCATTCAGCCCCCCCCCCCCCCTTTTTTCTTGGCTGCCGGCCAAGTCTTAGGTCTGGGCAGTGTCCTTGGATGGTGCCAGCATCTTATCTTTGGACTGAGCTTGCTAGCTATATTTTTTCCCTCAGTTAACTCGTTCTGTTCTTTTTCCTTCTCTCCTTCTTGGCTTCTTTTAACTTACAAAGGAAACTTCCACTCTTCACTCATACACCTTTTCCCAACAATGAACACATACACGTTGCCATTATGCACCCTTCCAGTAAAATAACTTCTATACAGAGCTTTGGAGCAACAAACCAGGACGAGCACACCCACTTTTGAGGAGTCCAACAAAGTTCAGGAGGCTCACAGTGGCTTTAAGGCAAGGGGTGAGACCCACAGCAGCAATTAACAAATCATCCACATATTGCAGGAGGAGGACCCTGTCCTCATTGTCCCACTCCTCCAAGTCTCTGGCCAGGGCCTGGCCAAAAAGGGTGAGGGAATTTTTAAATCCCTGGGCCAACACTGTCCAGCAAAGCTGCTTTTTAACCCTCCTTTTGTCTTCCCACTGGCTCCACTCTGGGGCTTGCATGGCTGAGGGCTCAGTTGCAAGAGTCATTATCCAGGCATTCTCTGGGGGTAAGGTGAGGGTTATTTCATCTTGGGTGAAATGCAGGGTGGCTCCTAAGCGACAAAGCAGGTCCCGTCCTAGTAGAAGCGTTGGACAATCAGGGAGGTAAACCAGTCTGTGAGATAGAGTTCTGTTTCCCAAAGCACATTCCGCTGGGGCATATACTGGGCACTTGGTTCCTTTCCCTGTAGCACCCACCACAGTGAGGGACTCTGACACAGGCAGCTGCAGGGGTTGGTTTATGGCGGTTTGTGCAGCTCCAGAGTCTATTAAAAAGTCTATGTCCGAATATCCCACCTTCATGTTTACTCGGGGTTCCGGGGGCAGGATAGTCCGTCTCCCCTGACACTTCTATTCTTGATCCTCCGCTGCCATCATAGGGGTACCTTCTCTTTCGGGGCACTCATTTTTCCAATGTCCCTCCTTTCGGCATCTGGCACACTGGTTGCGACCCAGACGCCTTTCCTGTGAGCCAGGGCGCCCACGTCCTCTTATTCCCCGGCCCCTTCCACCTTCCTGGAATTTTCCCCTGCCACCGGCCTGTACTGCTGTGACCATCATTTTCGCTTGCCTCTTTTCCTTTTCTTTAGACACAACCTGATCATGCTCCACCTCAGACAGCAGGGTCCGCATAAGGACATTACAATCATTCCCGTCAGGCTTACAACTAGCCAGGCACCCTTCAAAGACCGAGATAAACTTGCTTGGGTTCGTAGAGAATTCCCCTGCCTGTGCCTTAAAGGCTGCTAGGTCCACCGGGTTAAAAGGCACATGGGTGTAAACCTGCATAGTAGTGGCCTGATTCCTATCTGAGCCATGTCTGGACACCACGGTCTCAGTGATCAACGGATAAAATTCCACCGAGGGGGCAATCTCTGGGACCTGAGACACCTTGTCTTTATATGGTGGGGGTGTGATAGCCGAAGGGGACACCGGACCTGCCATTACAGCTGTGGGGGGGTTCTGGGGACTAACAATAGTTACTACCGAACCTGTCGGAATCAAATTACACTTTTGCAAAATATCTAACCTATCTCTTAACAACATAAACAACTGTACATACATATGTTCATTCCATTTACCCGTTTGCTGACAAAACAGAAGTAATTGAAGGATCGTGTTATAATTAAGTGATCCTTCCTGTGGCCACCTTTCCTGGTCCTCTAGCTGATATTGAGGCCAGTCTACTGTACAGAACCTTTTCAGTTTACTTTTAATCAACGGATCAGATCCAAACACTTTCCAATTCACCAGAATGCATTCCAAGGGTGTACACCTTACCCTGCCTGCCATACTCTGTCCCTGCCCCATAGGGAGACACTGGGCGTCCCCAGGTCATAACAGGTAGACACTGGGCGTCCCCAGGTCAAGACAGATAAAGTCCCCACTGGACTGTTCCTACCTTATCCAAGGGTCCGGTTCTGCACCGTCGCCCTATCCATGGGACCGGTTCCCCACCGTCGCCCGCAGCTGCTTCTCCACTACTCGAGCGCGTTGCACCGTTGTGCCCTCCGGGGTCGACCAAACCACGTCTTCGCCGAGGCCTCCGGTAAAGTCACCGGTGCGCGCTGGGCGTCGGTCGTCGCCGCAATCTGTCGACCTCCGAGAGGGGTCCGGGCAAGGCTAAATTTCAGCCTCGAGCCCCACGTTGGGCGCCAAAACTGTTGCCAGCACAGGTGTGCTCGAGGACAGCAACAGTGAGTTCGTTGCCCGGTGTGCTTCGCGCCAATAAACACACCAGGGGGAGAAGCAAACAAAGTTTATTTGGGATCCCAAAGCGGTGCAAGGAGACTGGCAAGTCTCAAATCAAGCACATTAACAGGAACAGTTTTTCTTCTTTTATACATTTTGCAGTTAAGCCTCACCCCCCTCCCCTTTCCCCTCTAGCCCTCCCTTTCTCCCCCCCCCCCATTCCTCCCTCTACCCCTCCCGTCCCTGGTAATAGTTAAGTCATTCTTGGCAGCTATAAACCTAGCTTGTTAGTAACTTCTTTAAACCGTTATCTTGTCCTTTTTCCCTTCAGCCAGAAACATGCAGCCTCATTATTACCGCTTGAGCAGGGGGTTGCACACAGATAACTGGTTGCTTACATATTCCAATTGCACCTGGCTTTTGAGGTTGATTAGAGTTTAAACATGGAAGGATAGAGTTTGGTTCACTTAGGCCTAGTGCAGGAAGGCTTCATTGACACTTTGTGGCCTTCCACCCTCCCGAGTTACCTAGGGTGAGGCCTAGTGACGTCAACAAGGTTCAACAAGGACAAGTGCAGAGTCCTGCACTTAGGATGGAAGAATCCCATGCACCACTACAGGCTGGGAACTGACTGGCTAAGCAGCAGTTCTGCAGAAAAGGACCTGGGGATTACAGTGAATGCGAAGCTGGATATGAGTCAGCAGTGTGCCCTTGTTGCCAAGAAGACTAATGGCATATTGGGCTGCATTAGTAGAAGCATTGCTAGCAGATGGAGGGAAGTGATTATTCCCCTCTATTCGACACTGGTGAAGCCACATCTGGAGTATTGCATCCAATTTTGGGCCCCCCCACTACCGATAGAATGTGGACAAATTGAGAGTCCAGCGGAAGGCAACAAAAATGATCAGGGAGCTGGGGCACATGACTTATGAGGAGAGGCTGAGGGAACTGGGCTTATTTAGTCTGCAGAAGAGAAAAGCGAGGGGCGATTTGATAGAAGCCTTCAACTACCTGAAGGGCGGTTCCAAAGAGGATGGATCTAGACTGTTCTCAGTGGTACCAGATGACAGAACAAGGAGCAATGGTCTCAAGTTGCAGTGGGGGAAGTCCAGGTTGGATATTAGGAAACACTATTTCACTAGGAGGGTGGTGAAGCACTGGAATGGGTTACCTAGGGAGGTGGTGGAATCTCCTTCCTTAGAGCTTTTTAAATCCCGGTTTGACAAAGCCCTGGCTGGGATGATTTAGTTGGGGTTGGGGTTGGTCCTGCTTTGAGCAGGGGGTTGGACTAGATGACCTCCTGAGGTCTCTTCCAACCCTGATATTCTATGATTCTATGACAGGTTTCAGAGTAGCAACCGTGTTAGTCTGTATCCGCAAAAAGAACAGGAGTGCTTGTGGCACCTTAGAGACTAACAAATTTATTTGAGCATAAGCTTTCATGGGCTACAGCCCACTTCTTCGGATGCATAGAATGTAACATATATTGAGGAGATATATATACACATACAGAGAGCATGAAAAGGCCAATTAAGTAAGAGAAAAAAAACTTTTGAAGTGATAATCAAGATAGCCCAGTACAGACAGTTTGATAAGAAGTTTGATAAGAAGTGTGAGAATACTTATATGTGGAGATGGATTCAACATTGAATCTATCATTGAATCTAAGTATTCTCACACTTCTTATCAAACTGTCTGTACTGGGCTATCTTGATTATCACTTCAAAAGTTTTTTTTCTCTTACTTAATTGGCCTCTCAGAGTTGGTAAGACAACTCCCACCTTTTCATGCTCTCTGTATGTGCAGAGCTCAGGTTGCGCAGTGGTGGCTTGTGCCCTTCCAAAATGTGGAGCGTGAGTAAACTTAAAAACGTCTGAAAACCAGGAAATACAAAGTTAAGGTGTATGCCACCCTTGCAATGTAACCTTAACTCTGCCCCCCCGGAGCTGGCAATAGCCACTGGGAATGGTTCAGTAAGAGGGATGCAAAACTTAAACTACCAAGGGAAGTGGTGGATTCTTGTCTCTCTTGATGTCTTCAAATCAAGACCAGATGCCTTTCTGGAAGATGCTTTAATCATAATAAGTTATTAGGCTCAATATGGGAGCACCTGGGTGAAATTCTTTGGCCTGCGATATACAGAAGATCCCTGACATAAAATCTATGACTCTACTACATGTAGAAATGAGGAAGGACTAAGAGAACATGCCGTGGTTTGTGGTGTTCTACAGATTTGAATTCTAGCATTTGTTTGCATGCACTCCGGCTATGTTGGCCGTGTGAAGAGTAGCTGTGCTGAATGGTGGAGGGATTACTTGGAGCAGCTGGACACAGATGTGACTGCGACTGAGAGGTGCATGTGTACCTTGAGAGATCAAGTATGCCTCATTCTGTAGGTTGTGTATGTAGAGATCTACCAGGGTATCTTCTTGTCATGGGGATTGTCAGCAGCCTGGTGGCAGACATGACGGTGGTCTCCGGGGCTTAGTGAGGGGTAGGTGAAGGCAATGCTTCAGAAGGAATCCCCAGGGCAAGGTGAAGAGGTGTGTCATGAATCATTTGTGGTAGAGCGCCCCCTTTGGGCAACATGGGAAGCGTGCACACGAGTCCAATGAAACCCTGCAACACCTGCAGGGATGAGAGAGTCTTTCTATCAGGCCAGTGCTTAATTCTCCAGCTGAGGCCTCTCAGTTTTCTCATCCCCTCTCAGGGTCCCAGCTGAAATCACAGAACAGCCCACAGTCAGCAAGCGGGGCTAAGCAAAAGAAAAGAAAAACCTGTAAGCAGCTCCCTCCAGGCTATGGGCCTCTCTTACTTCAGAGGGGGCCATCTGAGTACCACTGTCCACTTCAGAGCCCACTGGGGTTCTCGTGCACGTCTCAGTCCTTTCCCCCCCTTCAGCTCAGGGGTTCTGCACCCGCCTTCTGCCAGGGCAGGAGGGCTGCAGGCTGTCAGTTCTCTCTCCAGGGCTGGAGAAGCTCCACAATGTTACCCCCCATCTCAGCGGAGTTCCCTCTTTTTAACTCCTCCTCCAGTCCTGGCATGATTTGCCAGTATGGCGGGGCGGGACCACTCCAGCCCAAATCAGCTCCTTAACCCCTTCCATGCTACTGCAGGGTTTATATGACCATGTCGCAGGGTGGTGGCATTTAGCAAGGCTGGGGTGTTTGTGTGGAGTAGGCTTGGGGTTGAGTGTAGGTAGCTTCTGTGTGTGACACCTGACCTAAGCCCGAGCTCTGCCTTAGCGAAGAGAAGGTGTTAGACTTTGTCCTACAGTGCCCATGGTGCTGAATGCCCAAGTATTCTACAGCGTCTGGAAGTGGAGACTCCAGTATGTGCGTTACTGGAGTGCTGGGGCATTGCTCAAAGAGGACTGAGCTAAGGTTGCATTGTGGAGGTGAAATGCATCTTAACTTCCTATTTCCTGGCTTTCAGAAGTTTACTTTTAGCCACTCCACATTTTGGAAGGGCCCGAGATACCACAGGGCAACCTTATCTCTGATTAACAAAGTTCTGGGGCATCCAATACCCTTCATAGCAACAACCATGATTTCTGAACTCGGTTGTTCAGAGAACGCACTCAAATACTGCAGCGTCGCTCCATAACCAGTGGCTGGGGGGTGCGAAAGGGTTGTCCTCTTTCTTTTAAAACCCAAGAGCAACCGTTGCATATTGTTCCCAGCCAGCAAACCCCACCCCCGACTCTCCCCATAAAACCAAACCAAACCCTGAGACCCAAACCCCAAGATTTTGAGATCTGGAATCTGTGACTGTAAAGACTCAAGTTTGGTTGTTTGCCACCCACTGCATCTTCCTTACCCAGGACAATCCACATTCTAGTGGTCACCCTGTTGTTACAGGGAAGGAAAAGTTTGGGCCTTCGACATCAGCTGTGTGTTCATATTCAGATTTCACCAGCTTCTCAACAGGTGGAAATCCCATAGCTCCCCTGACTTCAGCAGAGCCATGCTGATTTGCACCAACTAAGGATCTGGCCCAGGGTGAACAATCCGGTGCCTCCATATAAAATATGCAGCTCTGCTGCGTTGCTTCTCGCGGTTTGTTTGGAAAGGCAGCGTGAGAACATGCCCCTTTTCAACTTTATTATTATCGATATTACGATAGCATCTAGCAGTCCCAACAAGGGCAGAACTAGCTATTCTGCTGGCCAGGGCAGCAAACATTTTTGGCATCCTTCTGGCCACACAGTAGAGAGGGGGGGAAATAGCCCAAGTGGCACAGCAGTCCAAAGCTCCTCTGCTTGCCCACCCCTGCGTCCCCACCATGACTGGGACCCTGTTGTGCTAGGCACTGTGCACAGTGAGAGCCAGTCTCTGCCCCAACGACCTTACCATGTAAATAGGCAAAGGATAAGAGGGGAAACTGAGGCACGCAGAGCTGAACTGACTTGCCCAAAGTCACCCAGCAGATCAGTGCCAGGGCCACAACAGAACGAAAGTCTCCTGGCTCCGAGGTCAGTGCCCCACCTCTCATCCAGGTCAGTCCAGTAGATAACAGAGGGAGGGTGTGACATTCCAGGGGTACAATCCAGACTAGTGGGGGGCTGTGTCACTGCTGCCCTGCAACCTTGGCTGCCTTACAATGCCTTGCTATGGTAGCTCCCACCTGGGTTACTCACAAACAGCCTTCCAGCATGCAGGTCACACCCTGAGTGTCTGTGTGTAACTGCAGCCTGACAGGTACCCCCTCTCTCAGCAGCCTCGGTTATACTACACCCCCCCACGCCCCCAGTCCTGGATCTCCCCCCAGAAATGTATGTCCTGTACTGCCCAGCCCTCTCCTGGACAGTACAAATATATTAAGTCCCTTATTCCTGTAAGGGAATAATATGCCACTTTACTATTTTAAATAGAGTATCCAGACACTCCAAATTAAACACACTGGATTAGGTAAAACAGGTTTATTAACTACAAAGAGAGAGATTTTGTGTACAAGTAATGAGGCAGACAAGTCAGAGATGGTTACAAGAAAAATAAAGATAACATGCTTACCAGTATCTATTTAAGAAACTAACAGTTTCGAAGGAAACTTTCTCACCACATGTTTCCAGCAAGGTTACTATAGGTCAGGACCCCTCCCCCAGAGTCCAAAGGCTGTTTCCTCTTGTCTTCTCAGGTGCAGAGAATGAGGTGAGGAGGGAGAGATTGGGGTGGGTGGGTGTTTGTCCCTCCTTTTTGTAGTTTCAGTCCCCCTCTTGAAACACATTTCCAGCTGAGCCCCAGGAGAAAAAGAGTCTATGTGGAAGGATGTTCCCTGCTGTTTTTTTTCCACCTGTTTGAACTTCCTTTGTTTTCTCTCTTTGCTTGACAACTCTATTTACTGCTTAAATGCAAATTAAGGCATACACATTCCTTCCTTTGTTTAGAGAGACACAGTGGGTGAGTAATATCTTTTATTGGACTAACTTCTGGGTTTGTGAGGGAGACCAGCTTTTGAGCCACAGAGAGCTAGGGTGACCAGAAAGCAAGTGTGAAAAATCAGGACGTGGGTGGGCAGGTAATAGGTGCCTATATAAGATAAAGCTCCAAATATCGTGACTGTCCCTATAAAATCGGGACATCTGGTCACCCTACACAGAGCTCTTTTTCAAATCTGTAAAAGGAACTCCCAGCATCACAGCAAAACGTGAGGTGTAACAGACTGATTAAGCTGGTCAGTGTATTATAGATGGTGAGACCTTGGGGGATGATGTTTTGTTTAATGCATTTGCTCAGGAAGTAGATGTCACTGTTAAGTTTTGCTTCCTTTTTCTTCATGTTGAGGAGTTTCAGACCTGACTTCTGCCTCGGCAGGACTGTGGGGTTTGGAACATGTGTTAATAACATCACACAGGGGAATCTTATAACTTCACATACAAAGTCACCACACATATTTGACCAGGACAATACTGACCAGCAAATTCTGAGTTTTCAAATGATATTTTACAGGGCATATTTTGAACATAGATTATTATGGTAGTGTATAGGGTGCAGACACAGGGGTATGTTCTGTCACAGAGGGAAGATGCGAAGTTGTGCTGAGCAATCAAATTTAAAATGACTTCATTTGAGTTGACTGAATTCCATGTTTTAGTCTATATTTTGCTTGGAATTTCAAAATGGTTTTTTTTTTTTTTTTGCATGACTTGCAGAAAGACACAACTCTACGGGGAGATGTCAACAAACCAGTAAAGTGCCTGAAACCACTATGGCTTCTTGCTAAAAGCAGCCAAATCAGCAGGCTGTAAATTGGCCATGTCGCAGCCTCAGCTTAACCAAGGCAGGAGGGGAGGGGTTTTTGGGTGCCACAGAAAGGGCAGCTTGACCCCACGTCCTTCCTGATAAAAATTGTGTTGAAGTTGCTGACACATGGATCTTAGAAGAGCAGGATGTGCCCTCAGGAATGTGTCTAACAAGGTCTCAAGACTGCAAACTCTGGGAAAACCCAGGGCCAGCACTTCCATTTAGGTGACCCAGGCAGTCGCCTAGGGCGCCAGGATTTGCGGGGGCAGCATTTTGCCGCGGTTGGTGGCAATTCGGCGGCGGGGGGGTCTTCCGCGCTCCGGATCTTCGGTGGCAATTCTGCGGCGGGTCCTTCACTCGCTCAGGGACCCGCTGCCGAAGTGCCCCGAAGACCGGGAGCGTGGAAGGACCCCCCCACCGCAGAATTGCCAACGACGACCGGGAGCGCAGAAGGACCCCCGCCTAGGGCTCCAAAAACCCTGGCGCCGCTCCTGGGAAAAACCCAAACCTGGTTAATCAATAATCAAGGAAGCCTTTTGCTTGCCATTGGAACTGCTTGCTTAACAAGTTTTCTTTAAGGGACATGTCATTCTATTACTAATGTATAAATAAAGGGGGAAAGTTTGAGGTAGTTGGACTCTTCTGGACTCTCCCTCTGGATACATCTTGCAGTCCCCACCGGCAGACGGGCTGCCACTGTGCCACTTGAGAGCCACACTCCGCTTTGGTAATTATCGAGGGTTGGGGGTGTTCTACTGACCTGTTGTGGACGTGTGTAAGTGCTGGAGACTAAGTCAAGTTTAGCTTTAAGTGAAAGCACTCTCGTGTTGTCCTGTTTGTGCCAGCCATCTATCGGTCGGACAGCCGTGTCTCCCCTGATTTATTTCCTGACACCGCCTCGCACAGAGTAAAAGTTACCAAGAGCTTTGGGTTGAAAGAACCCCAGGTAACAATCAACAACTGAGGTTTACAGAAAGTCTTTCACCCTGATCAATCCCAAAGGCTTTGCTATGCAGACGGCAACACTGAATGCAGCCACCTCTGGGGTGGAGGGTCAGCAGGTGTTGTTATTCACATTTAGGGCTTAGAGGCCACAATCTGGGCGGGTCCCATAGTACAGGCACTGTACAAACATAGAGAAAAGGAGAGGCCCTGCCCCAAAGAGCTCACAGTCTAACAAACAAGGTACTGTACTGTTAGGTGGATGAGGCAAAAATGGGGTTCAGTGGTATGCTGGGAAAAACAGGGTGACAAAAACAACAGGATGTGTGCAATTCTTTGGTGAATAACGGGCACACAGCATATTGTACAATAGTACTATAGGGTGGGGAAGTGAAACAAGGATGTAGTTTTGGCCAGTTACACCAGGACAAACCGTTTCTCATACCAGAAGTGCCTTGGCTTCTTTAATGTCAAACAACACAGCCTTAACCTTGGCTCTTCTGAAAGCATCACCTAGTGCCAGGTGTTTCTGGCTCTCGGTCCTATGCTTAGACCGCTACCCCATACTTCTCTTGACTGTAGACTGAGTCTCTCAAAGGAAGTGGTGGAAGCCATATTGCTTGAGTCACAAATCTACAGGACAAAGCAATGGAAATAATCCCCCATTGGTCCTTACACCCATTTTACACGTGTAAATGGAGGCACTGAGAAGTCGCGCCATAGGTCACGCAGGCAGAGCCGGGACTGGAACTCGCATCTCCTGATGTTCTGCCCGTTCCACCAAAAGAACAATAGGTGAGTTGTGACCAGCACTGTGGAAAACTCTGGACTTCTTTAGAAGAAACAAGGGAAGAAAGTATCTCACGGTGAGCCATGAAACGCCTCCCTCCCTTCCTGTATTAGGTGCAATTTAGAAACAGTCTATTAATAACTCTAGAGAAGGGTCACCCCTTGTAAATGATCATTAAATCATCCAGCCTGCGAGTAAGACTCAGTGGTTAAATGGGTAAATCACAAAAGACTAAGTAACCTTTGGAAGTGCCACCCTTTCAGCTAGCAAACCAGCTCCCCCTATTCTGATTCCCTCCATATCAGCTAAATCACTCCTTGGAGCCTTTCTGCCAAACACACTCGGCTCTTTTACATCCAAATCCTGCAGCCTATGGGCGCTTTGCCAGCTGTGCATTTGGTTCAAAGGCGGTGCAACTGCCTCCTGCAGCTTGATAGGCTTGAGACAGTCATTGCATGAGCAGAGCCAGGACACATTGTCCAAGGTAAGGAAAATAAAGGCAAATGAGCACATTTAACCCTTGGGGAGCCGTGCCATTGTTTTGTAATGGATTTATTTTAACTGGCACAAATCCCTGTGTGGTACATTCCAATCAGTTTATAAATGATTTCTAGCAATTTACCTTAATTTGGTAAGGAATTGCCTTAAGCTAGATGGAGGTAAATCAGTTGTGAACCGATTTAAGTGTGTCCACATAGGGGTTTGCTGCAGTTTAATTTTAAAACCGATTTTAGTTAAACCCGTGCACGTTTTGTGTGCAGACCAGGCGTTAAGAAGGATTGTGTTCAAGTCTAGTGCATGGTTTCAAATTCAAACTTGAAAATATGACCTGACTGTAGCCAGTGCAGTGACGTCTGCCTGAGCCTGCAGCCAGCCTGAACCAACAGCTCGGAGAAATGAATTGCCCCGCGTATCACAGTGGGGTGTTCAGAGATTCAAAGCGGATAAAGCCAGACGGGACCATCTAGTTTGATCTCCTGCATAACACAAGCCAGCACGTCTATTCGAAACACATCCACTCTCTATGTAAAGAGCCCAAGTGCTGGGGAATCCCCCACCTCCCTAAGTCCGCTGCTCCAGGGATTAATTCATTACCCACCCTGTGAAAAATGTGCATGCTATTTCTAGTCTGCATTTGTCTCCTGTCAGCTTCCAGCCTTTGGAATGGCTGTTAACGACATCTGGAAATGAGGGGTGAAGGCCCTGCGACCCCCACATCCCACCCCCAACAGAGGATTCTGTGGGTATGTCCACACTGCCAAAAAAGACAGTGAGTCTCAGAGCCCGGGTCAACTGAGTCTGACTCAGGGGGCTCGCGCTGCGGGGCTAAAGGCAGCCGTGTAGATGTTCAGGATCGGGCTCTGAGCCCCTCCTCCCTCGCCAGGTTCCACAGCCCGGGCTCCAGCCCAGGCTCGAGGGTCTACACTGCTAGTTCTGTCCCCGCACCATGAGCCTGAGTTCGTTGAGCTGGGCTCTGAGACTCGCACCCGCAGAGGTTTGTTTGCTGGGTGGACATACCCTGTGTGTAGCTGAAGAGGGCGGCAGGCCCAGCCCACCCACCCCATCTGCTAAGCTAGGTACTGGGGGAGGCAGGTGTCCCTGCCTATCTGGGAATGGGGGAAAGGGAACCCCTTTGTTACCCCTGCTACTCCTGAGGGTAAGGGGCAGGGCCCCACGCAGCTGCTGTCTGGCAGGGGAGGACGCCCCACAGGTACCGTCACTCCAAATTGGGGCAGGGCGTCATCTCCAATCTGGGACAAACCAACCATGCCTCTGGAGGTTCCACAGCTCGCTGAGCAGAAAGCACAGGTCACAGGCCAAAGGCGGCAGCTTCCCTGAGTTGAAGCCTTTCTGGGCCGGCTCTGTTACTGTTTAGGCAATTATTACCCGCTCTAATCTCTGTGCTGGCTCCATTCCATCGGCTATTGCAACCCGGTGTCAAACATCCCCAGGGCTAAAGAACAAAGCAGGGCCCAACACAAGCTAATCAATCATGAGCGTGAGCACAGAATTCAGTTCACGATGGATCGAGTGCCAGCTTGTTAGCTCTCGCCAGAGGAGCGCGGGGGCTGTGAGTCTAACCCCCTGGGAGCTGGACAGAGCTGAACTTCTCCTTACTTCGGCATCATGGTCGCTAGCTGCAGCAGAGGAAAATGGTTCCCAACAGGGACAGGGAGCACATGCAATATGTTTTATTGCTGGGGTAGGGGGTGGTATGACAGCAATCCCCCCAGACAAATTCTTCTATTCTACTGTAGCAAATCCATGTCTGCCTATGTCACTGCGCTGGGTACCAGGAGCACCGGGATACCTCAGTGACAACTGTGATAGAGCTCAGATCCTCCTACTCAAAAAGCACAGGCCCTTACCACTCGAACGAAAGGAGAATCTCCATGAAAGTTAGCACTATAGAGCCTATGACAAAGAGTTGAGCAATTCCATCCCATAGAAGACAGTGGGACCTATACATACTAACTAGTTCATTGCACACTCCTCTTTTTAGGAAAAACTTGTGCTCCCGAATCTGGGTTTTACCTACACTCAGTCCTGCCAGTGTAACAAATCTACAGCCACATATCCTGGGTGGCCACTGGATTGTTACTGTGTTATTAGGCAGAAGTTAGCTGGGGATCAGGGATTTTCATAGGTCAGCTGATATTAACCTATGAGTACTTGTCTTAAAAGTCCATGCACAAGACAGATAGCTCAAATGAGTAATGCATCATCAGGCCTGACGTCCTCCAACCACCCTTGCCAACTGCCAGCTCCCCCTGTCCTGACATGGAGGCTTTCATCTTTGTTTCTATTCAAAACAGGTTACCAAATTCTCCTCCCCACGATCCCAAAATAATGTAAGGGGAAAAAGACAGCTTGCTGAGAACAAAATCATTAGGAGACAACATAGTTCAATAGATTCCTTCACCTTGGTTTAATTCTTTGCTCACATGTTTTTCTGTTCTCACACTAGTTTTTAAACAGATGGCAAAGTCGTTTCAACTTTGGCGGAGATCACAGGTGAAATGAGTTTGTGGCCTCAGCTTACTTAAAGCACCAATGCAATTTTGACCTGTCGTTTGACCAACAGCCATCAGGGGAGGAATGTTTATGAATAATTGTTCCCATTTGCTCAAAGAATCCAAAGAGCTTTCCAGATGGCATGTACAGCAGGTATCTGTTCCACCACCACCGAAACACAGCCAGTTCTGGGGTGTAACATGGCAGTTGTTTCACAGCACAGGGCAACACTACCTAACATTTTAGGAATTGTGGATCCATATGAAACGTCAAGGAAAATATAAGGAGACAAATGACCATTAACTACACAAACTGGAACTTAGCCAGGACACCAAGGGTGACATCCTTTCTCAAGTCCCTCCCCTGTCACAGACTTCCTGTGTGACCTTGGGCAAGTCACTTAGTTCCTGAGTCTCAGATCTGCACTGTGCAATGGGCATAATAGCATTGCCCTCCCTCCCAGGGGTGTCCTGAGTATAAATACATTAAAGATTGCAAGGCTCTCAGTTGCTGTGGTGATGGAGGCCATATAAGCACCATAGATGACCGATATCCCCTTAAGGAAAGCATAACAACACTTCTGAATCAGCTGCCATCCAAAGATCTCAAAAATCATGGCTATATTAAGCCACACAATACCCCTATCAGCTAGCTGTTATTACCCACTTTTATAGGTGGGGAAACTGAGGCATGAAGCTGCTAAGTGACTTGTGTACAAGAGCACCGAGGAGGCTGATGGGCAGGCCCTGAATAGAATTCAGATCTCCTGATTCCCAGCCCGGTGCTGTAATCAGAAGACCATCCTTCATCCCTATGTTTAATAATAATTATGTTTTGAAAAAGGGGTTTAATAGCAGACCAGTTTTATACCTAGGGGTGAAGGTGCATTCAAGGACTCTGTATGGCACATGTAGGTAAATGGGAGCTTGTAGTGTTACCAGTTGAGTTCCCATCCCCAGGGATACCTATGTAAGCAGGGTTTGAATGAGATCTCTCCTGACAGCTAGCTGGGAGGGGAGAGACTTCAGTAGCAAACTGTATTTACATGAACACACCTACTCTGCCAAGATATCCAGCAGATAGAGCTGTGTTGCTCAAAGTGATCCACTTTGGCTGGTATTGGGTTACAAATCACTTTAGTACTGAAAGCAGGGGTAGTGAGATGTAGTTATCAATGTTGTTGTATGAATAAAGGGGAGCAGAACTGTGCTTAGTTTAGGCCAAATGAGGGGTTCACCCTCAGCTGAAAAGACCTCATTAAGCCAGGGTCTCAAATGCCAGATGTCCCAGCTGAAAAAGGTGGATTCTTCCAAAGGGTCCCTGGTCTGGTTTAACCTGGTCCTTCCCACTGTTCAAAGACAGAGATAAATAGGCTCTCTTAAAAGCCTTTATTATTTAAGTGCTTAAATAAGAGCTGAAATCACTTGTGGTGGGGTTGTGTTTCTACCCAGCCTGCAGAAAGCTGAAAATCATTAAGAGACTGACCAGCAGAGAGGCAGGTGGCCGGCGGGTGCAGCAAACAAGTGGCTGGCGGGGCAGCGAGCGGAGTGGAACCACAGCTGGTAGGGCAACCAGCCAGAGCAAGCGCTCAGATGGCAGAGCAAGCAAGGTGCTTTCTTCTGCGGGTGGGAGGTGAACTCACACAGATGCACCTCTGACCCTGGGTCTTCACTGACCAAGGAAAACCCCTGTGAGTGGAGTATGGTGAGGGAGCAGAGAGGGGCACAGAAAAGGAACTTTTGGTTGTAGAACACGAGGCGGAAGGCTCTGCCCCACGCGCCCTGGGGTGGGTGTCCTGCTCAGTTTTATGTTTATGAATCCTGCTTGTGGCATTTACCCTAATTAATGCTGGGTGACTTCCCTCCTTTCATTAAAAGTTTCTTTTCTACACTCAGACTCTGTGCTTGCGAGTGGGGAAGTTTTGCCTCTCAGGCACGCAGGGGTGGTGTGGAATTTTCCCAGGTTACTGGGTGGGGGCTCGAGCCAGTTCTGTGTTGTACTGTTGAAAAGGAACCCCTAGATACTGATCCTAGCCCTGGTTGCTGCCGGCTCCACCTGGCAGAAGGGTTACACTTTGTCTGAAGTGTAACTCAGGTATATCTCATGGGTTTGTCTATTAATGAGCTAGGGTACACAGAGATCAGACTGAATTTGGATTACAGTCATGCCACAAAGCACAAATAACACGGTGCAACCCTGCTCCCACTGAAGTTGATGGGAGTTTTGACCTTAATTTCAATGGGAGCGGGAGTGGACCCACATGTTGTTCTCTTCCTTTGCCTGAAGCCAGGATTATGAAATGCTGGTTTCTCTAGTAAGAAATTAAATAATGGTGCTCTCAGACATCCCCTCCCAAACTCCAGACAGTTATGCATGCCAACTCTTACGTGCACAAAACTTCCTATGCAACGTCCTGGATACCCTGTTCCGCAACCTTTACCAGGGCAGAAGCAGTCCTTGCTCACAGCATCGAAGTCAATTGGGATCACTGGGGTGCAGGCCTGCAGGATCAAGTTCCAAGTGCACATGGGAGAAACCCTGATACCCATATGCACAAAGCCTGTAGTGGGAAGGAGGGGGACCGTGTCTATTTATTTTGGTCTATAATACAATGGAAAGGCTCATCCCAAGCTTGGGGAGGGGTTACAAGATTCCTTATTCAAGGAATAAGGAATAACATTACATTAAAGGTCTAGAAAACATGACCTATGAGGGAAGATTGAAAAAAATGGGTTTGTTTAGTCTGGAGAAGAGAAGACTGAGAGGGGACATGATAACAGTTTTCAAGTACATAAAAAGTTGTTAGAAGGAGGAGGGAGAAAAATTGTTCTTCTTAACCTCTGAGGATGGGCTTAAATTGCAGCAAGGGCAGTTTATATTGGACATTTGGAAAAACTTCCTAACTGTGAGAGTGGTGAAGCACTGGAATAAATTGCCCAGAGAGGTTGTGGAATCTCCATCATTGGGGATTTTTAAGAGCAGGTTGGACAAACACCTGTCAGGGATGGTCTAAAAGATAATACTTAGTCCTGCCATGAGTGCAGGGGACTGGACTAGATGACCTCTTTTAGGTCCCTTCCAGTTCTATGATTCTATGATTAAATAGCTTAGATCCAATGCCACTGTCCCCCATAACCATTCTTGGGTCCAGTCCCCAATGTAATTCCCCCATGAGCCTTGCAGTGCAGCCCATCAGCCCGGGCAGAGCAGGGTGGGAAGCGTGTTCTAGAGGTGAGGGGCTCTCCTGGAGAATGCTCAAGGGCCTCAGCTATCTAGGCCCCCAGAACAGCCCCAAGTCTAAGAACACCTCTAAATTGCTAACCTCTTTCACATAGAGTGGCCAGTAACCATCAGTTGGCAGAGCTGATCAAATTCCAGTCAGTTCTTCTAGCTACGTCCCCCACCCGAACAATATTACCTCCATCTGGTCCTGACTGAGCCTCACCCAATGAGACCTCACCCCAACCCCAGTCTCCAGTAGGCAGCAGGTAGCCAGCCCTCTCCACCGGTGGGATCATCCATAATGGAGCTATAAGGATAGTTATTCTCAACACACAGCAGATAGCATGACCCACATCTCCTTGCTAATCCACCTAGTATACGCATACTGCACGACCATACAGTATCCTTCAAAAGAGAGCCCTTGGCTTAGATAATCAATTGCCCTGATCACCACCTGGGTCCTTCCGTATTAAAAGGAATGGAGCCACTGCCAAGCTGTCTCACCTCTTCCTGCTAAGGACGACCACACACCCTCATTACTCACCACAGCAAAGGCACCCAAGAGATCAAACAGAATCAGCTGGGACACACATTCTATTCTCTAACACTTCTGATACTGCGCTCACCACCGGCGTAGCGGAGCGCCTTCCCGTAGTGCCTTAAACAAGGCGACTAGCATCTGGCATGTGTTGTACGTTCTCTCATCCCCTTCGTGGGAATGCTCCCCGGCCAACACCACCAGTGCAGCTTGGCTCCTGCACCCAGCTCTCCACCCAGATGGACCGGGGCTAAGGAGATCTGTGGAGCGTGGAACAAGGCCCATGACCGGTAGGGGCAGGCTGCCGGGCCACTGCCCCTGCTCTCTGGGAATCACACTTCCCAGGGCTGCCAGCTGCCATAGTGCACAGAGGGCTCATTTAATTCCATGAACCAAGAGCGACTGGTGTCACAGACCCCGCTAGGCCAAAGGGTGCCGAACCTGGCGACAGCAGCAAGGGGTGATCTGGCATGGAGAAGAGGAACAGGAAAGACTAAGAGTACAGAAGAGGGAAATGCTGGGCCAGTCCTTTCAGCGCCTCCTGACTTCCCCAAGACTTTTGCATCCGTCCTAGTGATGACTCTGGCCAAGCAGGGGGTGGGGCTGGGGGCATATGACAGGGAGCCAGGATGCCAGGCCTGGGGGACATGGCAGGGAGCCAGGACCCTGTACCCAGGGGACATGGCAGGGAGCCGGAACCCAGGCCCCGGGGACGTGGCAGGGAGCCGGGACCCAGGCCCCGGGGACGTGGCAGGGAGACAGGGACCCAGGCCCCGGGGACGTGGCAGGGAGCCGGGACCCAGACCCCGGGGACGTGGCAGGGAGCCGGGACCGCTGGCCCGGGGACTGCTGGCAAATGGCAGGGAGCCGAGACCCAGACCCAGGGGACGTGGCAGGGAGCTGGGACCGCTGGCCCGGGGACTGCTGGCAAATGGCAGGGAGCCGGGACCCAGGCCCAGGGGACGTGGCAGGGAGCTGGGACCGCTGGCCCGGGGACTGCTGGCAAATGGCAGGGAGCCGGGACCCCTCACCTAGGGGGACGTGGCAGGGAGCCGGTGGGGCCCGGGCTGTGTGGGGTGCCCCTGGGGCTGAGGTACTGGAGGGGGCAGGGACACCGATCAGGGGAGAGGGGCCCCGGGCCCCGAGCTGGGGCAGAGGCTCCCCCCGGCGGCAGTGTGGGGCAGCAGCAGCAGGTGGCCCTGCCCCGGGACGGGCGGTGCCGATGGCCGCAGCCGGGGGACGCTGCGCTGCGCTGCGCTGCGCTCCCCTCCCAGCCGGGGCGGGGCTGGGACCGGGACCGGGGCAGCGGCTCCGAGCGCGGCCCCCACGTGCTGCAGCCACAGCCTGAGGGGAGCGAGCCAGCGAGCGGCGGGTGAGTGCCGGCGGGGAGCTGGACGGCGCTGCGGGGAGCCAGGGCTCGCTGCCCCTGCCACGGCCCGGGGACTCGAGAGGTGCCGCAGGATCCCCGGGTCTTCCCCAAGGAGCTCCGAAGCCCCTCCCTGGAGACCCCCCGAATTCCTCCCTAGGGAGCCCCCATAGCCTGCCCCGGGGAGCCCCCATAGCCTGCCCCGATCTCCCCCAGGGCTCCCCCTTCCCGTTTCCTGGGGACCCCTGATCCCACCCCCAGGGAGCCTCAATCCACTGCCCCGGGGACCCCCGACCCACCGTGGGAACCCCTAAAACGCCATTCATCTTTCCCATGGAGCCCCCATACCAAGTCCTACGGGACCCCCCCCCCACCCCGAGCTTCCATTCACCTTCCCCAGGGAGCCCCCATCTGGTGTCCCAGGGGATATTTGATTCTCCCTCCTTCCCCAGGGGATCCCCGATCCCCCCCCCCGTCCCAGGAGGCCCTGACTCTCCCCCCACACTTTCCCCATGGAGCTCCTATCCCCTGTCCCAGGGGACCCTCCAAACCCCCTGCACATTCCCCCAAAGAGCCCTTACCACCTGTCTTCAGACATCACCTACTACCTACTCCTTGACCCAGGGTCCCTCACCTGCCCCCCTCACCCCTGTCCCCAAATCCCTCCCAACCCATATCCCTGTGCCCCAACCCCCTGTCCTTTTGCTCCAGGAGGCACTGGAGGGTTCAGGGAGAACCAAACTGCTCAGGGGACTCCCAGGGGTGACACTTACCTGATGTGTGTGAGTTGGGGGAAGGGAGATTTGTCCTAATTGAGACGTTCTGGCCCTGTGTGTGTTGTGGAGAGTGCCTTTGCTTTGGAACTGGGGTGATACAAAGCCAGAGTGGGTGTAGATGACAAGTGATGCTGGGGTGAGGAGCGTATCCTAACAAAAGCACCTTTTCAGGCGCTTAACTTCTTCGCAGAAGTTTTAACGTTTGGGCAAAAATAATTGTCATACTTGTTGGCTTTGAATGTCCTCTTGAGGGAGCTTGGCAAAGCCTTGATTTGCCGCCCTTGTAGTAGCAGGGCGAGGGGAGGTATTTTTTACACTGAAGACTTTTCTCAGGGTAGAGGTAACTCTAGGTGTGCAGGCACTGCAAAGTTTGAAGGGGGGAATTGGTTGAATAATTATTAGTTGTTACTTGAATGTCCTGGCTAGAGTGTATGCAGGACTGCCCTCTACTGGGTGGAGTGAGAACCACTCAACTGGGTCATAAACATTATGCTGCTAATAGCTAATGGAGATTCTCCTTTAAGCTCTTTGGGGGCAGGGACTGTTTTGTTCTATGTTTGTACAGCGCCTAGCACAATGAGGTCTTGGTCCATGACTAGGGCTCCTAGGCACTATCATATACAAATAATAATAAAAAATGTGGGCTAGTGCTTTGGGAGCAGGAGGATCTGGGCTTTCACATGTCACAGTGAAGTTCTAAGTAGCTGTGTCATGGGCACTGGGAAATCCTACGTGACTATGGTTTTGTTACAGGAGACTGGAAATAGTATATTGGACATATGTAACTTGAACCAGCGTGGACCAATCAGGTGAGTTAGATAGGACCTTCAGTAACGAAAGTATAAGCCTCAAACAATTGAATAAAGAATTAAATCCCTTAGGGCTTGTCTAGGCTCGGATAAAAGGTGTATTTTCAAAACATGTTGGTTAAAGCAATTTAGCCAACATGTTTTCAAACCCTAGTGCTGTGAACCGAACAAGAGGTATTTTAACAATTCCAGCTAACACACATTAAAATACAGCTTGTCCCGTCCACAGCAGGATTTTAAAATGTCAGCTAACTTGCTTTAAAGGCAGGTTTCAGAGTAGCAGCCGTGTTAGTCTGTATCCGCAAAAAGAACAGGAGTACTTGTGGCACCTTAGAGACTAACAAATTTATTAGAGCATAAGCTTTCGTGGACTACAGCCCACTTCTTCGGATGCATATAGAGTGAAACATATATTGAGGAGATATATATACACACATACAGAGAGATGCCTTTATGCCTGTCTAGATGTACCCTCAATTAGCAACCACAGACTCTTCAACCCCTTCTGTGAATCAGCCACAAGAGGGGGACAAAGACTGACTTGTGGGGTTACTGAAGGTGATTGTGCAGATACCTACCCCTATGTGGGTCGCTACCCCTTGAAATGAACTGTGTATTTCAATGACTAAATGCTCACGTACATGTAAAGCCTGACATCACATGCATTAGCGAGTGGTTTAACCAAAATCCCCAGCCTTCAAACCCCTGTGATGTTTGGGAGTGTTAAAAATCCAAATGTCGCAAGTCCTTGCAAGGTCTAGCCCTCAGTAGCAATCTGGGAGAGCGCCACCTGCTGGTGCCCTGCTGGTCCCCTCTGCTAGAGGAGGGTGGTGGAAAGGAACTATGGCTAGATAGCAGCAGGAAAGGAAGCGAGGGGAGAAAGCAGCCATGTGAGCTGGGATGGGAACCACTTGCCTGTGTGGTGAGGACCTCCAATAAAATGTGTTCGTCAAGCGGGATTGGCAACACACAGCGTCTCCTGGGAGCGGGAGGGCGAGTCCACCCATCTCTCCTAAATCGGGGGTTTGGAGAGTGGAAATCACTATACGAGGACAGATGCTAAATTGAATTTCCACTGGGAGAATGGGGGAGGATCAGGGCCGGCTCTAGGCACCAGCAAAACAAGCTGGTGCTTGGGGCGGCACATTTTTAGGGGCAGCATTCTGGCGCGGGCCATGCCGCCCCTAAAAACGTGCCCCGGCCGCCCTAACTCACCTGCGCTGCTGTCGCTCGCGCGCCGCTGCTCGCCCTCCCTCCCAGGCTCTCAAACCCAGGAGGGAGGGGGAGATCCCGAGCGGCCGCGGCGCGCGAAACAGCTGATTTGCGCACCGCTGCTCCCCCTCCCTCCCAGGCTCTCAAATCCAGGAGGGAAGGGGAGATCCCGAGCGGCCGCGGTGCACGAAACAGCTGTTTCACCCTCCCAGGTTTGAGAGTCTGGGAGGGAGGGGGAGATCCCGAGTGGCTGCGGCGCACGCGCTGCTTCTCCCTCTCCCTCCCTCCTAGGCTTGAGAGCCTGGGGGAGGAGGCAGGGCTGGGGATTTGGGGAAGGGGCGGAGTTGAGGCGGGGCCGGGGGTGGGGTAAGAAAAAAACGGGGGGGCGGCCAAAATTGTTTTCGCTTGGGGCGGCAAAAATCCTAGAGCCGGCCCTGGGGAGGATGTGGATCTTTCCGGTGTTTCTGTCAAACTCCTGTGGAAGTGAAGCTCTAGGACAGATGTGGGGTCATCACTGAGGCAGAGTTTAACAGAGGCTGCCTCTGGGTTGGCAAAAATAAACCCCACGGTTCCCTGGTGGTGTAGATCCATAGATGGTAATAATGGTGAAAGCGCTTCCCTGGGCAGGGCTCAGCTGTTCCTAACCACTCTGCTGTCTAACACCTGCAGACATCATACAGGGAGAAAAATGCCTGAGCCCTGTCTCCACTGTGGCTTCCATCCTTGCCCCTGCCAGTGGAGCTGGGACACGGGAATTCCATGCTTGATTTCTGCCAGCATAGTCCAGGCTAGAAGGATCAGCCCTGGAATTTTATGGGAGGTTTTAAATATATTATGATAAGGGCTCTGGGGTTACAGTCCTCTGTCTGAAAGAGGGTGGGACTTCCTGGCAGCAATCCACTGAGCTGGCAACAGGACAGGGTATGCAGGTATTTCTTCCCACTGCAGAATCAGAGTTTGCAGGAAAGCCACCCCATTTTCTGTAGCAATCGTTATTCAGTTTCTCATAACAACCCCCCGCTCCCGTGGCTCCAGTCCAGCATTTTAGAGCTGCACAATTCCATCTAGCCTCACCTTACATTCCATACGCTGACAACCCAGTTACCACCTGACGTAGCCGTAGCATCCAACCAGCCTCCTAGCGCCAGGCTGTGTACAAACACTTAGCGAGAGGTGGTCCTAGAGGCACGGATAGGTGGAGTTACTTGCCCAAGGTCCCATATCAGGTTAGTGGGAGCGGAGGAGAACCCAGATTGCTTGACTCACAGTCTGGGTTCTCCTGGATCTACCATTAACCCGCATATGCTTCTTACAGGCATTGCAGTGCGGGTGGGTCTTAAGGAAGGTTTTGAAGGAGCAGAAAGTAGCAGCTGGAATCGGGCTGAATATTTTTCATCAACATTTTCATTTTCGCCAAAATTTGCCCAGCTCTGTAATGTGGTTGAAAATCAGCCAAAAAAAAATTAATAATAATAATTCCAGCCAGTGGTAGCAGAAACTTTTCAGGCTGGTGTTGTTGGCAGAGTGGAAGGAGTGATGCATTAGTAACCTGTTACGCTTACATTTATTTTTTTGGGATGGGCGGTATTTTTTTCACTGACTAGGTGTTTTCTCCCCTTTTTACAGTCTGTGGTTTGAGCCGATTAATGCCCTTTGCGCTGCTCTTAATTATATTTTGATGTCAGATTTTGTTACATTTTCACTAGTATATCTGGAAGCAGTGAAACCGTATTGAAATCCCTATTTTCTTTTTAGAGATTTTGACTGAATTATTATAGTCCAGTAACTCAAATGAGATTGCCACTCTGCCTGCAGCAGCTGGCGCAATGAATTATTGCCAGACACATGCATCGGGAAGGGCCCATTTCCTTCAGAATGGCTTGTAAAGGCTTTTCAGGGGGAAGAGCATATAGTGGTAGTAGTTGTCACCACTTGACCTCCCCATTGCATAATTTGTTTTATTACTAAGGGTGTCGCCGGACATAACTGCACAGAGTTTTACTGCCATAACTGGGTTTCATTATTAAACCGAGCATTCTGGAAGGGCGGCTGCTTTTTACTTTGGATTTATGCAAATAGGTAATAGACATTGTTTTCCTCCTGCCTTTTCGAGAATTTTTGAACATTTCAGTGGCTTTCAGAGGACCTCTGCTGTGCTCTGCCACGCATTCTTTTTTTCCTCTCCGGTACCACTCTCTGGAGTTCCTTTTTTCACCCAATCTTAGTTTCCCTGTAATACTTCTGGGGAGTCCCTTAGATTTAACCTACTTTTCCAGTGTGGTGCGAACTTTGTTTAAACCCTTAAACCCTTCCAATGCCATTTCCTTTAACCCTGGGTCGCGACCCTTACTCTAAGGGGTGTATACATTACCTGCTCCAGACGAGCGGATCTGTGTCATGGCACCACGCTGTTGGGTTTTCCCTGAGACCTCTTCCCCTCGATTCCCCAAGAACTCAGTTTGACTCCAGTCTTGTCACTCTGGTTCCTTTATTTGGCATACGGCCCAGCTAGGCTGAGTTGTTCAGACTCAAGCGTAGGGGGTGTGTATAGGGCGTACCACACATCCAAAGTTACATAGCAAATCTCTTCCTTTATATATAATTACACTTTATATGGCATTTACTGTATGTTGAATCACACATTTTGGGATTGGCACGGTCACTTTCCAGAAACCAATCTCTGTACAGTGTGCACTGTCCATGCGCAACTTACTCTGTACCCCATCTTATGTTCCAGGCTTAGCTTATCCATTATCTTGCCCATTATAAATGGTTTCCTGGATGTCCTCCTTATTTTAGCTAGTCCAGATGTTCTGTTTCCAGCCTGCTGATTCATTTACCTCCCTAATCCTGTCTCCCAAGAAATAAGGCTTCCCCCATGTTTTATTACTTATGTCAAGTGGGACCCACAACTCTCGTGTAGATCCATCCTCTGAAAGCCCCTTTCCTTCCCTCCAGGGGACATTGTAAAGGCCAAAAGTATAATTGGGTTAAAAAAAGAATTAAAGAAGTTCCTGGAGGATAGTCCATCAATGGCTATTAGCCAAGATGATCGGGGATGCAACCCCATGTTCTGGATGTCCCTAAACGTCCAAGTGCCAGAAGCTGAGACTGGACAACAGGGAATGGATCACTCAATAATTGCCCTGTTCTGTTCATTCCTGGCACTGGCCACTGTCAGAGGCAAGACACTGGGCTAGATAGATCATTGGTCTGGCCCACTATGGCTGTTCATATGAAGTAGGAGATTCAAGATCCACTGAAATAAGGGCTTTCAAGATGAAGCGAGCAAACATTTAGTTGAAATGGTTCATGCAAAGAAGAGCAGGACATCCGATCGGGTTTTTATCCTGTACCCCGCAGCCAGATAATGATTTCTCCCTGTAAACTTTTCCAAGACCTGAAGAATCACAGAACTGGAAGGGACCTCGAGAGGTCATCTAGTCCATCCCCTGCACTCGTGGCAGGACTAATTATCTAGACCATTCCTGAGAGGTGTTTGTCTAACCTGCTCTTAAAAATCTCCAATGATGGAGATTCCACAGCCTCACTAGGCAATTTGCTTAACCACCCTGACAGTTAGGAAGTTTTTCCTAATATCCAACCTAAACTGCCGTTTCTGCAATTTAAGCCCATTGCTTCAGTCTCCTCTTTTCCAGATTAAACAAACCCAATTTTTCCAATCTTCCGTCGTAGGTCATGTTTTCTAGACCTTTAATCATTTTTGTTCCTCTTCTCTGGACTCTTTCCAATTTGTCCACATCCTTCCTGAAATGTGGTGCTCAGAACTGGACACAATACTCCAGCTGAGGCCTAATCAGAGCGGAATAATTACTTCTCGTGTCTTGCTTGCAACACTTCTGCTAATACATCCCAGAATGATGTTTGCTTTTTTTGCAACAGTGTTACACTGTTGACTCAGCTTGTGATCCACTATGACGCCCAGATCCCTTTCCGCAGTACTCCTTCCTAGGCAGCTTTACGCTGACACTGTGTCGACCTAATGACATTGACCATGACTCCACACCACTTGGGGAGGTGACATTACTAAATCGGTGTAGGGGGGCACTTTACATCAACGGGAGCTGAATTTAAGTGAAGATACTTCCACAGCTCGGTGGACGCAAGGCAGCTTATGGTGACCTACCCCTGTAGTGTAGACCAGGCCTCACTTTGACTGAGGCATTAGAAAGGGGATTGCAACAATAGGCCTGACAAGTGTATAGATACAGCTCCTTAGCAGGTGACTAAGCCGTTGACATCCCAAGATATCAGTTTACCCTCTGACAGAACAATTGCTGCATTCATGAGAGACACGGGCAGGTATTCAACTCCGCCCCCAGGCAGGACCCTGAATAATAGGGACAATTATCCTTTCCTTTGTCGGGAGAGCTGCAGAAGCCAGTGTCTGGCCCGGGCAGGAAGTTCAGGTGGACCAGCCCTGTTGTCACTACAGAGCCTTGTTGTCCTTTCAGAGAGGTGTAGCTGGGAACTCGTTAGCTTGTGGGATTGGTCGTGAATTGCAGCTCCTCCCAGCTCTAGGGCAGCAGTTCAAACCCAGCCTGTGTTGGGATTTGGCTGATGGTTGTTACCATCTGATGCCTTACTCAGCCAGCTATGAAATAAACTTGGCCTTGGTCTAGGCCACAACAACCACCCCAAGAAGTCAGGGGCTGACTTGGTCCTCTTTCCCCCAGTGAGGAGATTGGTGGTTCCTCTAGGGTGTGGCTGGGGCACATGAGTATGTCATCAGTCAATGCTTGCTTAGTAATATAATAATATCTGGAGATAGGTATATCTCATAGCGCTGGAAGGGACCTCGAAAGGTCATTGAGTCCAGCCCCCTGCCTTCACTAGCAGGACCAAGTACTGATTTTTGCCCCAGATCCCTAAGTTGCCCCCCTCAAGGATTGAACTCACAACCCTGGGTTTAAGGGGGTAATGCTCAAACCACTAAGTGTGGCTCTCTCCCTCTAGCGGCTGGACCCCAGAGAATTCTGACATTGCCTCTGGCTTTGAGCTAAGAGACCTCCCCCTCTGGGGACGCTCATCCTGAGCTGAGAGCTCTGCCCAACTGAGCTTCCTGTAAGGGCCACCACTTATCACGTGATACCCCACGCGTGTGAGCAGCAGGAGGGCTTGAGCCTGTGGCCTCTGTGTCAAGCTGTCCTGCGGTGTCTTAAGAGCTCGAGTACCAACCTCAGTCTGTTATGAGCCAGGCACAAACTCCACATTGGTTCTATACACAGGGCCAGCGTTCCCTCTAATTTTTCCCACCCATGTGCGGAATGAATTTTGTTACGTGCACCAATATGGAGGTGATGTGTGACAAATAGGTGCACATAACAAAATTCATCTGGTGGGGGTGGGGCTGAGGGGTTTGGAGTGTAGGAGGGGGCTACGGGCTGGGGCAGAGGGTTGGGATGCTGGGGCGTGAGGGCTGTGGGCTGGGGGTGCAGGCTCTGAGGTGGGGCTCAGGGCTGGGGCAGAGGGTTGGGTGCAGGGGATGGAGGCTCCGTCTGGGGGTGTGGACTCTGGGGTGGCACCGGGGATGAGGGGTTTTGGGTGCAGAAGGGTGCTCCGGTGCTACGGCGCGGAGAGAGAACTCCCCCCAGCTCTCTCTCCCCACTGCAGCACCTGGGCTGTGGGGAGAGGTGCCTCTCCCCGCCGCAGCTCCGGGGCTGGGGCCGTGGGATAGGTTGCCCCCCTCCGGCCGTGGCAGGTCTGAGCCGGGACTGGGTTTGGGCTGCCCCTCTCCCGGCCACGGCAGGTCCGGGGCCGAGTTGGTTCTGGGGTTACAGGTGGATGGTGTAAGGATTGTTGCTCTACTGCTACCTCTATTGTGGGCAGCAAGTGTCCATCTACAGAAGGGGCCGGATGACCCCTTTCACCAGCGCAAGTCGTTTAAAAATGGCTCACGGGTATAACTGTAGAGGTATGATTATGCCAGTAAGTTTCCCCATGTAGACAAGCCCTTAGAGATGGCATGCTTCCGATGAGATGTTAAACCAAGGTCTCTTCTGCCCATCTCTGAAGGCTGGCCAGGGAGAAGTGACCTTTTACATGGAACTTTTCAAAAGAGATTAGAGGTTAGCCTGGTACGGTGGCAAATGCTCCCTCCCTGCAGGGTCGGTGCAAGCCAGCAGCCCGCAGGAAGCAATAATATTGCTACCAAACTAGAATAGGAGCCCGTGGGCCAGGACTTCTCCAGCCTCTTCATTATGCAGATGGTGTGAAACTTCCTGGAGTGGATCATCTCCCCTGGCAACCCCCTACTGCTCCCCTCCTGCTTCGCTCCCTCATCTCTTGAGTGCCGTAGGCCGCCAAGGGGGCTCAGCTGAGCCCATCTGACCGGCGCTGCTGCGGGGCAGTTCCTTGGCAGGGTGGGACACGTGCTTCTAAAGGCAGCTGAGTCGAGACAAACAAAGGACGTTGACCCTGGTTTAAGCTCCGTGACGGCGATGTGGAGAAGGTCTGTTGCTACCATAGTGCTCCTGGGTGCCATGCCCTGTCTCTGACCTGCGGCAAGTGTCTCTTTGTGCCTGGGTCTCGCTTTGTAAAAGAGATGTGATGTGTCACCTCGGCAAACAGGCGGGGCAGGGGCATTTGCTAGTATAATTAGTGACACTTGCTGTGGATGGGTCTGTCTCCCTGTGAGTGCATTGATCAGAGAGGACCTTAAGCATAAGGGCGGCTTGGGGGCCCTGCACATGCTTACAACTTATGGGCCAGCTCGGTTCCCTTCCTTGGCAATGGGACCAGAGTCAGGGGCAAACTGAGGCCTAATCTCCTGCTCCAGCAATGGGGCTGCTGTTTGCAGCTGGAACCTCTCGGCCAAATGCAAAATCCAGATCCAGGGTTTGCCTGCCACTGTTTCTAACAGGACTGACCTGTCGCTGCTTATTAGGGGCTTGTTACATTAATAATGGACATTGCTGCTGTATTTGTAAATGGACTTTAATATGCTGTAATTCGTCTCATTGGTTAATGCATTATGAGGCCCTGTGAATTCCTGTAGTGCCTCCTTGGGCCAGCCCCGCCAGGTGATCTGTAATAAAATACCATCATTAAATACTTACGGGATCCAGTGAAGTGGATTATTTGGCAAGAGTATGTCTTTAGCCAGCCTTTAAGTAGGAGCTGACCAGCTGTTGCAAGGCCAGGACATGGTTAGCCCAAGCTGTGTTTATTGTCTCTGGTCTGCGTGTAAGGGATGAGCTGAAATGTTAGCCAGATTGGGAGAAGGACAGATTCCCATTGATGCTGGTGGATGCACGTTGGACGCATGGTGCAGATGGGGCTGAGCTCTGGGGCAGGGGAAGCAGAGGGAACAAGTCGTCAGGAGCCCTGGCTGCATGACATCCTCCCCTTTCTCTACTGTCTGCGTCCCACCTCTGCCTGGGCTCGGCAGTTCCTTCCTTTGTCCGGTCACTGATCGAGTGCAGGCGCTGACCCCCTCTGTCGGTCGTTCCTCGGCTCTTGTGACCCCTGAGTGCTGGGACATGGGGTACCAGTGATGCGAGGGAAGGAGAGAGGGCGTTGCCATATGCTGACTAATAACGACACCACGATGTTCTGCTACACCAGGGGTGGGCAAACGTTTTGGCCCGAGGGCCACATCGGGGTTACAAAATGATAAGGAGGGCTGGGTAGGGAAGGCTGTGCCTCCCCAAACAGCCTGGCCCCTGCCCCCTATCCAACCCCTCCCACTTCCCACCCCCTGACTGCCCCCCTCAGAACTCTCCACCCATCCAACCCACCCTACTCCTTGTCCCCTGACTGCCTCCTCCCGGGACCCCCACCCCGTATCCAACCCCCCTGCTTCCAGTCCCCTGACTGCCCCGCCCCCTATCCACACCCCCGCCCCCTGACAGGCCCCCCGGGACCCCACACCTATCCAATCCCCCCCTGTTCTCGGTCCCCTGACCCCTATCCCCACCCCCGCCCCCTGAGACTCCCACGCTTATCCAACCCCCCCCCCACACACTCATGTTCCCCATCCCCTGACCGCCCCCCAGAACCTCTGCCCCATCCAACTGCACAAGGGCCTGTGCTGCTCGGGCCCCCGCTGCTCTCACACAACTGCCTGGCCAGCCAGATCGCTGTGCCCCAGGGCTGGAATCAAAACCTGCAGCGCCGAGGGCAGGTCTACACTTCAAACGCTGCGTCGGCACAGCTGCGCCGCTGTAGCGCTTACGTGAAGACGCTCCTACACCGACAGGAGAGTTTCTCCCAGCAGTGTAGTTAATCCACCTCCCTGAGAGGCGGCGGCTATGTTGGCGGGAGAAGCTCTCCCAGCGATATCGCGCTGTCTACACGAGGAGGTAGGTCAGTAGAAGTGCGTCACTCAGGGGGGTGGATTTTTCACATCCCTGAGCGATGTAGTGATCCCGATACAGGTCTGTAGAGTAGATATGGCCTGAGTCTGGGTCCTTCTCTTGGCCTGGCCCTGTCGGGACGTTGCTGAGAATCAGGACGACGAAGACCTAACAGAGTCATTGTGGGTTCTGGGTCCCAGGAGCTGGTGGGGGTGGCAGCCGTGATGGGGAATCTCGCTCCATTCCTGTTCTCCGGTCTCTCAGCCAGCGGTTGTTGGCAGCCAGTTTCATCCTCTTGATTCTCCCCCCCACACTCCTCCCAAAAGTGTTAGGTTTTTTTGAGGACCCCAGAAGGATGCAATGGGTCAACAGCCCTTCCCCTCCTGAATTTGTTCACCAATTAGACCTAATTTCCGACACACCAATTTTGGTCCATTGATTTTCAGTCCAACCCTTCTCTTGGTTACGGGGCATGGCGTTAACACAGTCCCTGAGCTATATCAACAGGCCTTTTTGTTTGGACTCCTTTCCTCTCTGTGGCTTCCCTTTGCACCTTTCCCCATCAACATTTATTACCGTAGGTGTTGTGCTGTTGTAGGAATGTTCACTCCTTACAGCTGAACTCACAGCTAGGCCCAATTAGTACCACGGGCTTGATCCCGGGAGCATCCTCCATGCTCCACAAGTCCTTGGGACTCGAGGGTGTTCGGCCTCACTCAGCAGTTGGAAGGAGGCTCAACCCCTGGCAGTTAGCTGTGACTAACTCCCTAGCTCGAGCTTTGAGTGCCCAATGCTGCCCCACTCTGCAGTGTTTCTGGGGGGCAGTTTAATTAGGGGGGCGCACGCTTTGATGCTGCTGTGGGATGAGTGTATTGCACACGCCAGGTGCTCCTGGCATCTCTCCATTCCCCTCCCGCAAGGCCCCTGTATTCACACTTCCACCCCCCTTATTTCAGGGTTTCACTGCACTTCCACTCACGCCAGGGGCTCACCTTTCCCCAGAGTCACTGTTCGGTTCGTTTGACTTTTACATCCTTTCCCGACATGTTGGGAAAGAGAGACCAGCTCCGGGCTGGGGAGCAGCTAGAACCGGAGCAGACTCAAAGCGTAGCCCCTAAGCAAGCCGAAAGCTTTGCTGAAATCTCGGGAGGTTTGATCAGGTGGTTGGTTTGTTGCATTACAACGGTGCCTCGCATGACAGTGTCCCGGGCAGGTTGTCTGCTGGGATTGAAGCTCTGAATCGAAGAGCGTCAGTCTCCACTGCTTGAGTGAATTGAACAGATCCGTTAGCAAAATGGCTGTGGCACCATCCGAAATCTCTGGGGCCGAGCCGCTAGAGAGGGGCAGAGAGCCACACATGGCATGGGTTAAACTGGGGCCCCGTGTAAGATCAGGTCCCGTTGTGCTCGGCGCTGTACAGACGCAGAACCAAGAAGGTGGTACCTGCCCCAGAGAGCTCTCCCACTTTAATGTTTAGTTTAACTGAATGATGGTGCCTGATCGACAGCCCTGGAGACTCATCCTCTGTCTGTCCACAGGATAGGCCCTGTGAAGGCAGTGACGGGACCAGCTCCTCCGCTCCACCTCACCAATGGGCTACCCACACTGCAGGCCTACTCGGTCTCTGGCCTCTCTGAGGGTGACTGCCCCGAGGGAGCCTATCTGTGGACGTCTGTGACTCCTTGTGTGACCTTGGGGATCTCGGTACCTGTCCATCTCCACAACGGGACGGATGCCAACACCACATGGCCCCTTTGTCTCGCTCTTTGGATGGGAGACGCTGTGTAAGTACAAAGAATTTACCCTGGCTTACCTGACATGGGGTTAGGACCCAGGGATGACTGCTCTCCGGCTGCCCCAGCACATGATGGACGGGGCTGACTGCGCGTCTGTCTAACCAGGGTCTTCCACGGTGCCCCTCCCAGCTGGGAGCACAATGAAGGGAGCGTGTTGTCGGCATTGGTGATCACCCAGTTACAGGGGCCATGTGGATGGAGGTGTAGACCTTGCCGGATGGTCTCCTCTGTGCTGCGCTCTGCTCCAGGGGCCTTCAGAAGGCAGACTGAAGCTAGACTCCTGGGTGGGGAAGGAAGGGACCGATCTGTAGCTTGTCACTCTTGGCCAAGGGAAAGTCCCCAGGGTGGCTACCAGAGGGGCGGTGCAAAACAGGGAACAGAAATACGAGGAGAACCTCTGCCGAGGCTCCCACCTGGTGAGGGATCACCAGAGCTTTGGTGTAGCGCAGTGTGGGAGACAGAGACGTGAAGCACTTTTGATGGGGGAAAATCCTTCCAGCTGTGCTGAACCCTAATAGCTTCCTGTCCCACCAGGCCTAAAGAGGCAGTTACTGTCAGTGGGCTCTACTTACCCCCCCCTCCATCCCCCCGGCCCCAGCCCCCTGTACATCAGGGCATAGGGCTGGTGGATCCGTGTGGGTCGGAGACCCTCCTGCTCCAGTAGCACCCTACCTCAATCCATCATCCGAGCCATGCACAGAGAGCCCCTGCCCAGCCATGATCTGTAAGGCCTATGCCAGAGCTTCTCTACAGACTCCACAAATCCTGCGCCTGGCACCCTGCAATGGATCTGTTGCGACTATCTTGCAGCCCCAGAGGAAAGGATCAGGATTTCCCTACATAAGAACAGGGTTTTCCAAAGTGCACATGGCCAAAATGTCCCCACTGTGAGCTGTCTGGTTGCTGTGCTCCGCACCAGAGGTGGCTGCATCTCCGTGGCGCTGCGTGTCTGTGGCTGGTGATACATTAGGATTACACTTTGGGATCCTTCGGGGGAAGGTGACATCACAATGTTACGTTATCTGGGAGCTGCACTTTGATTCCATCTCACCAATATGCACAAGTTGTACACTGGTGCTAATCAGCCAGCATGACCGCAGGGCCTGGCTTGCAGCAGTGATGCTGTGTGACTCGTAAGCTCCCTCAAACCATTGTGAAATAAACTGCGATCTCAGAGTCTGAGTCAACTGACCGAGGCTCGTGCTGCAGGGCTAAAACTAGCAGTGTAGACATCCGGACTCAGGTTGGACCCAGGCTCTGAGACCCACCCCGTCGCCAGGTTTCAGAGCCCAGGCGCTAGCCCAAGCCCGGACGTCTACACTGCTATATGTAGCCCTGCAATGCAATCCCAGGTAGTTAACCCAGGTTCTGAGACTCGTTGCAGTGGGTCTTTCTTTACTGTGTACGTGCCCCCTCCCCATCCCCCAGTGAGGCCTGACTGAAGTCACTTTTCCCCTTTTATCCTGGCAGAAAGTTTCCTGGGAGTTGCGAGGACATGGAGGTGGGGAACCTGACGGAGACGTGGTACCAAAGCCTGCAGTCAATGCTGACGGCCCTGAACCAAACGCTTCACGGTGCCATCCTGTGCGCACCAGACCAGGCCACGGGGCGGACAAATGGCAGTCACGTCAAGCTAGCCAGCAAGGACGACTATTCCTATATGTACATCTTGTTTGTGATGATCCTGTTTGCCGCTACGGTGGGGAGTTTGATTCTGGGCTACACCAAGTCCAGGAGGGTGGACAAGCGGAGCGACCCCTACCACGTGTACATTAAGAACAGGGTGTCTATGATCTGAGCAGGGCAGGGACACTGTTGAAAGGACATGCACAGCTACCGGCATCTGCCTCCTGCAGCAGGAGAAACCCTTTTCCCTGGTCCAGTCAAACTCTTCTCGGAGGGGCTGACACACGTCTTGCTACGAGACAGCCACGCGGACACATTTAGTGCAGAGGAGCAGCAGCAGGCGTGATCTTGCACACAGGCAGAGAGCGCCAGACCTTAGAGGCCGCAGAATAGTCATGTGACGGCTCTGGACGCTCGCCAGCAGGCCCGTCCTGGATCACTCTGCACCAGTTGCGAAGTTTCCGCCAACCTCCTTCTCTTCCAAAGGAACATCTCCATTTACGCCAAAGGGCCCGGGGATAGGCTGATGGAAGGTTTTAAGTGTATCCCAGAATCCTTTGCTCCCATGCAAAGGTGCATGGGATGCATGTGAGTGCTGCAAGTTCTTAGTTATTGTGATGTTGGACGCCATATGAGATCATAGAGAAATGGATGCGGAGATCCCGGTGCACGCAGCTCAACAGCGAGTGGGCTCCTGGCTCGGGCAGAGCATGACACAGTTTGGGGACTGGGTGGGAGCACAAGGGGAGGGCCCCTCTTGTCTCCACCTAGAGTCCAGAATGTTGGTGCTGGGACCCGGCATCGGTGTGTGGAGATGCCTCTGTCAACAGAGCAGAGAATGAATGGCTGGCGGATGAGCCAATCGGATGGTTTAATTTGTCCCTCCACGTCATGTCAGCCTCTCGCTATGCATGTGCGGCCTGGAGTCTGATGGGGCTCTGAATAGGGAGGCCTCCCATTCTCAGGGCAGCAGCCAGAGAACAAATCCGAGAGAAGGGAAAACGTTCTGTGGGGCTGATCTCGAGAGGGGCTGAGCGCACGCAGCTCCCACTGGTCTCTGTCCCGAGGGCCAAAAGGGTCCGTACGCCACGTAAGCTGTGTTCCCTGCACTGGGTAAACGGTTGTGCATTTTAATAAACCCAAGGCCACGTAGCACACACAGTTGTTGGCTACCCAGAACTTCCTGGGGACAGCAGAGATGGAGCTCAGTTCCTCCTATTCCAAAAGCACAGGTTTCTACATTTGTCGCTGAAAGAGACTTGTTAGCAATATAAGGCCTATGATATACAGTTGTAGTAATAGGATTTTATGTTTGTATTTTGTATAGTTTAAAATGAAAAATAAAGAATAATAATGTAGCTTGTGTTAAATGTATTGGTGTGTGATTTGATCATATCCTGCCAGCCACCCTTTTTGGATAGCAGAAAGGAATGGCCTAATGGGCCATTTGGTAAAGCGTCATCAGCCGGAATCTGTGTCTGGGCTGATTTCAAGGCAGTAACAGACGTTTTAAGGTCACCCCTTTGTTGTAGGTTTAGCATTTTGAAATCAGTAAAAGAATGCCATGAGTGTTTTCTTTTGCATTGCAACTTGATGTTCCGGTTCAAAATGTTCTGTGTAAATTAATTCTGTTTTGTGTGTAAATAAGAAATGTGTGTGTTAAGAGATAAGTGTGAAGGGCATCGCTGAACCAGATGGTCTAGGAAGGAACTGGAGACAGACGCAAGGGCGCCAGGAGGCTGCAACATGCCCCTATTGAAATGTCAGAGGAGGGCAGATTAACAACTTTAAAAACGAGACAGGCACCTATCAATGGGGACAAAATAGCTGCGATCAAAACCAGCCTGGGAGAACTCCCTAAAAAACTTAATAAAAAAACAAAATAAAAAGTAAGGAGGACAATTTAAGAAAACAAGCACTCGTCAAACAACAATTGATTACAGCATGATGGTGCAAAACTCATTGGTCCCAGTAAAGGAAAATCACTATGTAAACAGGGTGCCTTGCCATGAAACTTTGGGTTCGTCCTGCCAAGACTTCCCCGGAACATCATGTTGTGGCCGACAGAACCCGGCTCCTCCCTAACCGTGATCAACCTAACGGGCCACTAGATTGATCCGGACTCTAAACTGGTAACTATACCATAGACTGTCAGTGTGTGTGGGGGGTGTGTGTGTGATTGAATGCATATGCTACTTGTTGTATCTTCAATAAATGCGGTATATTGCCGTTTCCCCTGCAAAAGATCCCGTGGGCTTCTTCTAAGCATAACAGTTTTGGGTGGAGAATTGTGAAAGGGGGAAGACATGCACTGTGATTGAACATACAGTAATTTCTCACTTAATGTTGTAGTTCTGTTCCTGAAAAATGCGACTTTAAGTGAAACGATGTTAAGCGAATCCAATTTCCCCATAAGAATTAATGTAATGAGGGGGTTAAGTTCCAGGGCAGCTTCCCCTACTCTGCAAGCACCAGGGGCGGGGGGCTCAACCTTCAGCCTGCCCACTCTACCCCTTCCCTCCCCACCTCCTCCCCCTTTACTTCGCACGCTGGGTCCTGGCTCCTCGCCCCTCCCTTCTAAACACCGCAAGCCAGCTGATTGACATATTCGGGAGGCAGGGGAGGGGGGAGATACGCCCGAGTTCTGGCTCCTCCCCCTGCCTGTGGCAATCAGCTGGCTTGCCAAGTTCAGGAGGCAGGGGGGAGTCTGTGCGACCAGTCCTCCCTCCTCCCCGCTCCCTCCTGCCCAGGGCAATCAGCTGGTTTGCAGCGTTTAGGAGGCAGGAGGGAAGGGGGAGGAGCAAGGTCTTAGCGCAGGCTCTCCCCCCACCCCCCTGCCTCTTGCCCGTGGCAATCAGCTGGCTTGCGGTGTTCGGGAGGGAGGGGGAGCCTGCGCGCCGAGTCCTCGCTCCTCCCCCCTCCTTCCTGCCTCCAAAACGCCACAAGCCAGCTGATTGCCCCGGGCAGGAGGCGGGGGAAGGCGCTGATCCACGGGGTCTGCTGGTGGGGGGAGGGCCTACGGAGGCTGCCAGCTGTGGAGAAAGCAGGCAGCCAAACAACGTAAGAGTGGAGCATTGCACAACTTTAAATGAGCACGTTCCCTAATTGACCAGCAACGTAACAACGTTAAGCGGGATGACTTTAAGTGAGCAGTTACTGTACTGCTAAACATTGCTAAAAGGCTATGCCATCCATATAAAGTGATCGATCATTCAGGTGTGCACACCCCGAGTTGTAGAAGTGCCGGGCAATAGGGGGAGGATTAGAGTCCTCACTCCGACCCATCTGTTGGGGAAAACTATCCAAATAAGATATATACAAACTGTCTAGCTATATACTCCCCTGGTTGTAGAGGTGCCGGGCCATAATGGGGAGGATTAGAGTCCTCGCTCCTATCTGTCACTCGGGGAAAAATTTCATAGGTGAATATACCCTCGGTCGTAGCAGGATCGAGCCCAAAAGGTAGGGGACTTAGCCTTCCCCCGTCCTGCTCTGTCAGGCATTGTTTTTAGTGGGTGTAGACTTTTTGTGTTTTGTAAGCCCCAGCACAAGCGTGGGCAAATAAGGGGTAGATTTCTGTAAGGCCTCACTCTGAGGGATATAGGAGGGTGGGATATTGTTGTGATTTCACAATTTAAAGAAAAAATGTTTCAGGAAATGGACCAGGAGGGGTGGGGGCTAGTTGAGGAGCCACCCTCCGTGCTAAATTGGTAGTGGAACAAAGCCTGTGTCCATGGAAAGGGATGCAGAATCGGGCCCAGACAAGCAGGCAGGCAACAAATAAAAAAAAAAGGGGGGGGGGGAAACAGGTTGGAAGCCCTGAGGGCATAGTGGCAGGACTAGAGAAAGCAGTAAGTGCAGGCCTGGGGAATTCAGATCCCTGGAACACTACTTGGAATGGTGAAATCTGAGTTGATGAAGGCGTCATTTTGGGAGCTAAACAAGTGATTTAAGGAAAGAGAGTGAGACCTTAGCTCTGCGGAAGCTGGAGGGAATTAAGCAGTTGAATGTTGTAAAAATGTTAAAAAGGAAAAGTGTTATAGAAAGAGAATTCCTGGTTTCTTTGCAGCCCTTCTGAAGGGAAATGGGCCCTTTTCTAAAGGAATGTCTGTAAATAAGCCAGGCAAAGAGCCTATCTGATTTACATCATTTGATTATGGACAATTTAGTTAAATTCGCTAAAAGAACACAAGGGGGTTCTATTGGAACGTAACTGCCCCCCCAATGTATACAAATGTGATCTATGTAGAGCTGTGTACAAATTAGAGCAGTGTAAGGAATGTTAAGAAAAAAATATGTATAATGTGTATAAATATATTGTGTAAATATGTGGAGTGTTAGGACCTAAAGCAACACTCCTGGCTGTAAAACTCTTGTTTTGTAGGCTTCAGATGAATTGGGTTTTGTTTTTAAATAATATCTCTAAAATCCATTTGAATTGTGCGTTCAAAGTTGCAACACTGAGAGACCCTTTTTGCCATCCACAGGTAACTAGTGGTGTTTGGCTTTGGTATTTAGCATTTAACCCTTAAGGTACCTTAATGCTTTATAAGTTCAATATCTTTTTAAAGGACCAAAGTCGTGGCTGCAGCAGGGCAGTCAAACCCAGGAGAATGGGGAAAAATTCCGGATTTGTTTTTTAGTAACAAAATAGCAAATAAGAGTTGTAGTCAAAAATAAATAAATAAATAAAATTTATAAAAAAGACAGACCTTAAGGTGGCTCTGTGTCATCAAACTGTCACTTTGATAAGGCTACATAAAAACTCTGTGAGCACAAAAGAAACAGTGACACCTTATGTCAAAATTAATATGGCTAATGTTATAAAAGTTAAACTATGGAAGGAATGTGCGTTTTCCCCAAAACGTGCAGTGTATATTGTAGAAGGGGTAAAAGAAATGCAAACGCAGACCATACTACCTAATTAAGATCCTATTAGGGCTCCGAAGGGAGCCACAATAGGGTGTTTTCTTTTTCAGATCACCGGGTGTTTTGGAAGCAGGAGTTAAAAGTGGAAAGTAATCCAAATTCTGGTGGCAGTTGATTGTGTCCCTTGTAAGACAGAGTCTCTCAACTGCTGATGGCTTTGGATCCAAAAGCAAGCCAGAAAGCGTCAGTGTTAATGCAGGTTTTGGAGTGGTAGCTGTGTTAGTCTGTATCAGCAAAAAGAACAAGGAGTCCTTGTGGCACCTTTGAGACTCACAAATTTATTTGGGCATAAGCTTTTGTGGGCTGAAACCCACTTCATCAGATGCATGGAGTGGAAAATACAGTAGGAAGATATTTTTTCATGTTCTCTGTGTGTGTGTGTGTGTGTATGTATATATATATATATATATATATATATATATATATATATATATGAAGGTTGCCATACCAACTCTAACGAGACTAATCCATTAAGGTGAGCTATTATCAGCAGGAGGAAGAAAACCTTTTGTAGTGATAATCAGGATGGCTCATTTCAAATAGTTGACAAGAAGGTGTGAGTAACAGTAGCGGAAAAATTAGCATGGGGAAATAGTTTTCGTTTGTGTAATGACCTATCCACTCCCAGTCTTTATTCAAGCCTAATTTAATATTGTCCAGTTTGCAAATTAATTCCAGTTCCGCAGTTTTTCATTGGAGTCTGTTTTTGAAGTTTTTTTTGTTGAAGAATTGCGACTTTTAGGTCTGTAACTGAGTGACCAGGGAGGTTGAAATGTTTTCTGACTGGTTTTTGAATGTTATAATTCTTGATGTCTGATTTGTGTCCATTTATTCTTTTGCGTAGAGACTGTCCAGTTTGGCCAATGTACATGGCAGAGGGGCATTGCTGGAATATGATGGCATATATCACATTGGTAGATATGCAGATGAACGAGCCCCTGATGGTGTGGCTGATGTGATTAGGTCCTATGATGATGTCCCTTGAATAGATATGTGGACAGAGTTGGCACCGGGATTTGTTGCAGGGTTTGGTTCCTGGGTTAGTGTTTTTGTTGTGTAGTGTGTGTGGTTGCTGGTGAGTATTTGCTTCAGGTTGGGGGGCTGTCTGTAAGCGAGGACTGGCTTGTTTCCCAAGATCTGTGAGAGTGAGGGATCGTCCTTCAGGATAGGTTGTAGATCCTTGATGATGCACTGGAGAGGTTTTAGTTGGGGGCTGAAGGTGACGGCTAGTGGCGTTCTGTTACTTTCTTTGTTGGGCCTGTCCTGTAGTAGGTGACTTCTGGGTACTCTTCTAGCTTTGTCAATCTGTTTCTTCACTTCAGCAGGTGGGTATTGTAGTTTTAAGAACGCTTGATAGAGATCTTGTAGGTGTTTGTTTGAGGGATTGGAGCAAATGCGGTTGTATCTTAGAACTTGGCTATAGACAATGGATCATGTGATGTGGTCTGGATGAAAGCTGGAGGCATGTAGGTAAGTATAGCAGTCAGTAGGTTTCCGGTATAGGGTGGTGTTTATGTGACCATCGCTTATTAGCACTGTAGTGTCCAGGAAGTGGATCTCTTGTGTGGACTGGTCCAGGCTGAGGTTGATGGTAGGATGGAAATTGTTGAAATCCTGGTGGAATTCCTCAAGGGCTTCTTTTCCTTGGGTCCAGATGATGAAGATGTCATCCATGTAGCGCAAGTAGAGTAGGGACGTTAGGGGACGAGAGCTGAGGAAGCGTTCTTCTAAGTCAGTCATAAAAATGTTGGCATAGTGTGGGCCATGCGGGTATCCGTAGCAGTGCCGCTGACTTGAAGGTATACATTGTCCCCAAATGTGAAGTAGTTGTGGGTGAGGACAAAGTGAGGGGTGAGGGGGGGAGGGATAGCTCAGTGGTTTGACATTGACCTGCTAAAGTGAGGGTTGTGAATTTAATCCTTGAGGGGGCCATTTAGGGATCTGGGGCAAAAATCTGCCTGGGGATTGGTCCTGCTTTGAGCAGGGGGTTGGACTAGATGACCTCCTGAGGTCCCTTCCAACCCTGATATTCTATGATTCTATGAAAGTCACAAAGTTCAGCCACCGGATTTGCCGTGATATTATCGGGGATACTGTTCCTGACGGCTTGTAGTCCATCTTTGTGTGGAATGTTGGTGTAGAGGGCTTCTACATCCATAGTGGCCAGGATGGTATTTTCTGGAAGATCACCAATGGATTGTAGTTTCCTCAGGAAGTCAGTGGTGTCTCGAAGATAGCTAGGAGTGCTGGTAGCGTAGGGCCTGAGGAGATAGTCTACATAGCCAGAAATCCTGCTGTCAGGGTGCCAATGCCTGAGATGATGGGGTGTCCAGGATTTCCAGGTTTATGGATCTTGGGTAGCAGATAGAAACCCCCTGGTCGGGATTCTAGGCATGTGTCTGTACAGATTTGTTCCTGTGCCTTTTCAGGGAGTTTCTTGAGCAGATGGTGAAGTTTCTTTAGGTAACCCTCAGTGGGATCAGAGGGTAATGGTCTGTAGAATGTGGTGTTAGAGAGCTGCCTAGCAGCCTCTTGTTTTAATAAAGGAAGAAAAGAACTGCCCATAAACGGCAGCACAAAGGAATCAAACCAAAGAATAAGAAGGAAAACAGGTAGATCAGAGGAAGGTAAGGGCACTGGTAGAAATGCCGGCCCCCACCGATGCCCACTCTTTAAGAGTACTACTAGGAGGATTCAATTTTCTTAGACCGCACATTTATAAATAGGCTGAAATAACTCACCCATTGTGAAAACTGCTAAAAAAAAAAAAAAAAGACAAAATGGGAATGGGGCAAAGAGCAGGACTCCACTTTAACCCTATTAAAACAGAAGGCTCTCACAGCCCCAGCCCTACAATGAATTACAGCCTTTTGTTATTCGTTTGGCGGCTAATAACATAGCCTTGACTGCCACACTATTACAAAATAATGAAGAGGGAAAGCTAGTGCCAGTAGTATATAAATCCAGAAAATTACAAGGAGCAGAAATAAATTTTGATCCCTGTGAACGTGAGTGTCTAGCAGCCGTCTGGGCAGTACCATTTTTTCAGCCTCTTACAGGAACAGCCCCTAGTACTATTCAAAGCACCCACAGTCCTCTAAAGTACATTTTATCAGGAAGATTAATGGGAGGTAAAGTCTCAAACACCCGAATGGCCCAATGAACACTTATTTTAGTTAACAGGTGACAGCAGAAACAGTGTCCAAGCTGGACATGGTAACACATGCCCTAATAAAAAAAAAACCCCAACATGAATGTCCAGAGGTCACTCTGAAGCAAAGAATTGCCTTGGTAGAGGCCCCCCCACTGGAAGAATGAGATACCATGGGTCAAGAAAAGCACGTCTGGTTTACTGATGGGAGTGCAATGGTAGTAAAAAGGAAAAGGTGTGTAAAATACGCTGCCATTAACTTAGAAGAGGAAGTCATTTAGGAACATTTAGACCATGGATTGGCTCAGCATGCCAAGCTCCACGCAATTTATCAGGTTTGAAGGCAATATGAAAATTCCCCACAGCCCGTATATATTTATGCTGACAGTGATTTTTGTGTGAAGGGAATACAGTTTTGGATACAGCATTGGTATAGGAACAGGTGAAAAGCAGCAAATAAAAAAAAATTGCATATTAAAAAAAAAAAAAAATTACCAGTGGGTAACAAAAACCCCTAAAGAGTTAAAGGTGTGACATGTAAGGGCACACAGTAAAGAAACGGGTATAAAAACCGCCTGGAATAATCGGGTAGATACAATAGCCCGACAAGAATGTCTGTGCTGACACATCTGAGCCAACAGATGGCACTGCAAATCACCCTAACCACGTTCCAAAGAAACAGAAGTTACTTAATGTAGCCCATCAGTTTATGCATGAAAAAGTGGAAGGGACTTTAAAAAGGCTAAAACAAGTAGCAGAATGGGAGTGTATGAATCAGGGGTAGGCAACCTATGGCACGTGTGCCAAAGGCGGCGCGTGAGCTGATTTTCAGCGGCACTCACAGTGCCCGGGTCCTGGCCACCCGTCCGGGGGGCTCTGTATTTTAATTTAATTTTAAATGAAGCTTCTTAAACATTTTAAAAACCTTATTTACTTTACATCCAACAATAGTTTAATTATATATTATAGACTTATAGAAAGAGACCACCTAAAAATGTTAAAATGTATTACCGGCGCGCGAAACCTTAAATCAGAGTGAATAAATGAAGACTCGGCACACCGCTTCTGAAAAGTTGCTGACCCCTGGAAAGAATAATATTAAAATATGGGTGTGGAATTGTGTGCGGTACATTCAGGACGAGGCTCGTCCTCTGCACTGGCAACCCATGATGCACCAACGAAGGCTTGGGCCGTGGCACAGGGTTCAAATTGATTTTATTAATAAATTGCCAAGAAGTAAGGAAAGATTCCAGTATTTATTGGTAATAATTAATTCCTTTTCAGAATGAGTGAAGGCATTTCCTACTAAAAATAATAGCACCAGGGTAGTGGCCAAAAAGTTTTTTAATAAGGTAGTATGTAAATATGGCACCCCCGAAATAATAAATTTTAATAATGGAAAAGTTGAGTAGTTTGGATTCCATCCAGTAGAGGGCAGTGGTGCACATGCATGCGCTAACCCATTTATGACAGGTTTCAGAGTAGCAGCCGTGTTAGTCTGTATCCGCAAAAAGAACAGGAGTACTTGTGGCACCTTAGAGACTAACAAATTTATTAGAGCATAAGCTTTCGTGCATCCGAAGAAGTGGGCTGTAGTCCACGAAAGCTTATGCTCTAATAAATTTGTTAGTCTCTAAAGTGCCACAAGTACTCCTGTTCTTTTAACCCATTTATTACACTATTAAACTGGGCTGGAATGCTGATTGCTTTTGTAGACTGCAGGTTGAAACTTGTAGCTGGAAAGAAGTGTGAAGTCCAGTCTTCTATGTAAAACTAAACATATGGGGTCGAATTCATCCCTCGTGTAACTCCACTGGGGTCATGGGGCCAGATTCTCAGCTGATATAAATTGCCATAGCTTTATTTAAGTAATGGAGCGACACCGCTTTCCACCACCTAAGGATCCAGCCCAGAGTCTTGTAATATAGCCCCGTAGCAGCAAGGCCGGCTCCAGGCACCAGCAAAGGAAGCAGGTGCTTGGGGCAGCCAATGGAAAGGGGCAGCACATCCGGTTCTTCGGCGGCAATTCGGTGGTGGGTCCCTCACTCCCTCTCGGAGGGAAGGACCCGCCGCTGAATTGCCACCAAAGAATGAAGCGGCCTGGTAGAGCTGCCGTTGAAATGCCGCCGATCGCGGCTTTATCTTTTTTTTTTTTGGCTTCGCCACTTGGGGCGGCAAAAAAGCTGGAGCTGGCCCTGCGTAGCAGTAGGTCTCAAGTCATGGGTTAGCGAGGGTAAGAATGACAGGGGCTCACTGACCTTTCTGGTGCTTAAAAATGCAGGTGTTTATAGAATGGATTTTCTTCAAAAATTTTAATTGAATGCAATAAAGTGACAACGAAATGGGTGGTTACAAGACAAATGGGTCTTCGTTTCTTTTTCAAGTGACTATAATTATCCAGTCATTTACAATAGAGCCCAACAGAATTAGAAATATTGGCCTGGAAGGGACCTTGAGAGGTCATCCAGTCCAGCCCCCTTCGCTGAGGCAGGACCAAGTAACCCTGGTGTATTCCTGACAGGTGTTTGTCCAGCCTGTTCTTAAAACCTCCAGTGAAGGGGATTCCACGACCTCTCTTGAAATCCTATTCCAGAGCTTAACTCTTATTAAATTTTCCTAATATCTAACTTAAATCTCCCTTGCTGCAGGTTCATTACTTCTTGTCCTCCCTTCAATGGACATGGAGAACAACTGATCACTGGCCTCTTTCTAACATATTTCTTAATATATTGGAAGCAGGGGCGGCCCGTCCATATAGGTGAACTAGGTGGTCACCTAGGGTGCCAACTTAAATGGGGTGCCAAATTTGAGGAAAAAAATCAAATAAAAAAAAAATAAAAGGGGGAAAAAATGAAAAAGATGAAAAAAATACAAATAAAATAACGATGATGTCATTATTTCAATTCCCATGTGCATACAGAGGGAATAGGAATTATAATTAATTTCTCTACATTTTTGAGAATTTATTAATATGTCAAATCTTTTATCTACTGCAAAAATAAATAATATTTTAGCGATTTTTTTTTTCAATTTGCGACGTAGGGTCAAGATGACTCACTCCGCAATTTTGATAAGCAATAACTCAGCCATAATGAAACACATCCACCAGTGGCAAGAGCTACAATGCTAGTGACACCTAACTCGAACATACATCAAGATTGCATAGCCAGAAATTAATGTAGAGCGGAGATATCACGAGTTGATACATGTCAAACGGCCATTTTAACACACATTGCAGGTAGGTGGTTAAGAATCGAGCGAATACTGTGGAAAATTGTGTTTCCTGGTGCCAAAGAATAAAGAATAACGTCTTTCAGCCTTATAAATCCAAAATGTGAGTATCTTTAAGCGTTATTAAATCTTAGCATTATTATCGGGCTGTATAATTATGAACTTTTCTTTGTTATAACTGGTTCACATGTAATAAATAAGGTCCATAAAGGAAAAGTGACAGCGTTAACGCTTAATAGACTACGAAAGTGATGACGTCCCCCTCCAAGCGGGTAACCGTGAGGAAGGGGATCACTTTCCAAACAACTGGTGTCAGGTTATAACGTCAAAAAAGGTCATTTTGTTTCCATGTAAACGTTGTAACTAACTGTTTTAATAGGTAAGTGAGTGTATGTTACTAATTATTGAACGTTTAAGCAGTGAAAAGACATGTTGGAATGGCTGCAATGTGGTTTAAATCACCAACCATGTGGTGCGACAGCCATCCTTAACACTATAAGGCTTGCAGTCGGGAGCACAGTACATAACAATATTCAAGTGCCCCATGGCAGAAAGAGGAAAAAGAAAACCCTCCGGAGCTGAGTATCGTAAACAAAAGACTGAGAAGGAAAAGGACCAAGCAAAACAGCAGGGATCCTTCCTGAAATATTTTCTCTTTAATCCAAATAAAGATGGAAGCAGTTCACAGCATCCAGATGAAGGAATTTTACTTGGAGAGAAGGTTATCTCACATCCGCATGGAAGCAGTTTGGAACATCAAGATGATGGAAACTTACTTCTAGATGAAGGCAGCTCACAGCATCAGACTGATATGGAAGTGGAAAAAATTTATTCACCTTTGGACACATGCAGAAATTGAAGTAAGTGAAGTAGAATTCTGGAAGAAAGGATGAGGAAGTTACAGTATGGGGACCCAGCTTCATGGCCCAGATGTGATGACAGCGTGCAGCAAATTCTTGTGGAACATGGACCTGAACAAGTTCATGAATTTCCCTTACCTAAGGATGGAAATAAAAGAAAATTCTCTGCTTGGCATTACAAGAGGAAACTCATAATGGGGAAGAAATTAAACTGGTTACAATATTCAGTGGCGAAGGACTCTGTGTTTTGCTTTTGCTGCAAGTTGTTTAGAAATCAAGCAATTGGTACATCACTTACTGAAAATGGTTCAAAGGACTGGAAAAATATATCTTCAATTCTCTCTTCACATGAAAGAAATACAGAACATTTGGAATGTTTTCAAAATTGGAAAGAACTTGAATTATGATTGAAAAAGGAAAAACTATCGATTAAGAAAATTTACGTGTGATCAAGGAAAAAGAAGAATATTGGCAACAAATATTAGAGCGTCTGATAGTTTTAGTGAGAGTTCTCGGTGGGCAAAACGTAGCATTCCGCAGCTGCGGTAGAAATGAAAAATTATATACTCCAGGTAATGGAAACTTTTAAAAATGTGTTGAATACCTAGCTTTGTTTGATCCAGTCATGAAGGAGCATCTACGTAAAATAACTAATCATGAAACACAGGTTCATTACTTAGGAAAAAATATGCAGAATGAACTGATTCAAATCCTAGCAAATGCCATTAAAAATAAAATTGTAGAAGTTGCCCATTCTGCAAAATACTTTTCAATAATACTGGACTGTACACCAGATGTGAGTCATGTTGAACAAATGACGATGATCATTCGTTTTGTGAATATGGAAAAGTCTGCAGATGAAGATAGTGTTGAAGTGCTCATAAAGGAACATTTTTGGGGTTTTGTATCACTGAAGGAGACAACTGGAGCATTTATGACTGAAACTGTTCTACAAGAGCTTGAAACAATGTCATTATCTACTGAAAACTTACGTGGCCAAGGCTATGATAATGTGAGTAATAGGAAGGGTAAAGACAATGGTGTGCAAAGGAGAATGATGGAAATCAATCCTAGGGCCTTTTTCGTTCCTTGCAGTGCGCATTCTCTGAATTTGGTTGTCAATGATGCTGCTAGATGCTGTTTGGAGGCAAGCAGTTTCTTTGACCTGGTGCAACGTGTTTATGTGTTTGTCTCAGGCTGAACACGCCGTTGGGAGATTTGGACTCGCCATGTGAATTCTCTAACTGTGAAGCCACTTAGTCAGACAAGATGGGAGAGTCGCATTGATGCTTTGAAGCCTCTTCACTATGAACTTGGAAACATTTATGATGCCCTAATTGAAATTTCTGATGATACTACCTTTACTGGATCATCTGGCAATATGGCACGTTCAGATGCAGAAGCTCTTGCAAATGGTCTTTCCAAGTTCAAATTTGTGACTTTTCACTCATTTTGTGGTATAATATCCTTTTTGAGATTAACCTCACTAGTAAGCGGCTTCAGGAAAAGAACTTGAACGTACATTCTGCTATTCAAAAACTGCAGCAAAATAAAAATATTCTGGAGGAATTCAGAAGTGATGAAGGGTTCGAAAGAACTGGTAGATTCTCTTGAGCTTGCTGAAGAAATAGACTTTCCGACAGAATTTGAAGCAGAGCCAGTTCTGATTCGGCAAAAGAAACAGCAGTTTTCGTATGAAGGACGAGACACACCCATTCAGAATCCAAAACAAAGGTTCAAAGTGAATTTCTACTTCGCAGTCCTTGATACTGCTATTGACTTGGTTGATGAAAGATTTCAATACATGCAGCAGTTAGTCAGTATTTGGCTTTCTAGATGATATCCATAGCTTGCAAAAGAAAACAGCAAAACAGATAAGAGAATTTTGTATAAAACTGTTGTCGGCATTGACTCATGAAAATTCAGAAGACATTGATGCTACAGATCTATGTAGTGAGCTTCATTCAGGCTTTTTCCAGACGACTTAAGAAACATTCCACTCCTGAAGTTTGTTTGTGAAAATAAACTCAGACAGTTTTCCAAACATTTTTATAGCTCTTTTAACTTTGCCAGTTTCCGTAGCTAGTGGGGAATGTAGCTTCTCAAAGTTAAAATTGGTAAAAACATATCTGTGTTCGACAATGGTGGAGACTTGTTGGACTTGCCACAATATCAATAGAGCATGAAAGAGCTGGAAAACTGGATCTAAAACAACTAGTGACTGAATTTTCAAAACTTAAAGCAAGAAAAGTCATGTTTTAAGAGCACGGAGTGTTTTTTATTCGGAGTGTTTTGTAAATACAGGTTAAAGTTCATTGCAGAGTTTTCTTATTTCTTTCTATATCGGATGTGGTGGTAATGGCAGTTAAAGCAGGAGAGCGTAATGGATGATTTTGGATTTGTAATAATAAAAATTATAATTAACATTTTTAATGCATTTTTATTTGAAATCGGATTGAAATATCATCTAGCTGTCGTGTACAAATCTATTCTGAAAATTGTGTCTCTATTTTATCTGATCTCAGAAACATTGGTTGGATAGATGGACGGATGGACAAACCGAATAATTAAGACTCTGTTTAAAAAAAAAACGCTTAAAAAACATTAAAAGGAAAAAAGGGGCAAAATGTTTCCCAGTTTACCAAAAACCTCAGCCTAGATCCTAGGGCCGCCCCTGTCTGCACAGAGCCCATTGTAGCGGTTCAGAACGGGCTGGTGGCAAGGGATGGAGCCATGGGTCGTTCCTGGAGGGGCAGGGATTCATTTCAGCCTCTAGAAGGTGCTATGACGGCCTAGTGGAGAGGGACTAGGGAGCCAGAGGACGTGAGGGGTCCAGCAGCCTGGGAACTGGAGGCAGAGGAAGGGAAGGGGATGCAGCCAGGAGAGGAGGCTGCAGAAGCTGCAGCAGGAGCACAGAGGCAGGTGCCCTTCGAGTCTCTCAATGTGGCACTAATGTGAACTAACGGTGCAGTGCAGTGCCCCAGCCACCAGGGATTAGCCTGGGACGGGGGCAGTGTGTTCTGACCACAGCGAAGGGATGTCTCTGCATGGAAAGGGCCTGGGGCAGGTCGTGCATCGTCAATGGGGTGGGAGTTTGGGGCTTGCAGCCTAATGGTCTCTCCCAGGGGGAGCTGCCTGCAATAACAGACGTGATCCAACCGCTGCAGCTAGACAGGAGGAGAATGAGGTGAGGCCCCAATGAGACCAGGCTGCTTGACTGAGCCCCGGACAGGGAAACCTGCCCTCTAACATAGGGACGGCCTGGAAGGGGCACCCCAGGCAACAGACGTGAGAAACACCTTGGGGCAGGGTTACCCTGTACCCCTCTACTGGACTGCCCCCTACAGGCCAAGATAGGAATTACTGTGTGTATCATAGATCCTAACTGGTCCCTTGGGTATGAGCCCACCAGATGCTAGAGCCTGTAGGGCCCAGTGCATGAGGCATCTTCAGCCCCGTCTCCAAGTCGCAGCCGAGCATCTGCTGCACAACACGGCAGCAACTCCCCTGCGGGAGACGGGCGCCAAAGCCGAGCATTGGCCCAGTGCTATGCCAGGCTCCGCAGCCTGCTTCTGCACCACTGGGAACAGCTTCACCAGGAGAGAGACCCCAGAGCCCAGGGGCCTGGGCACTCTCCTGGGAGGTGGGAGCAGGGTTCGAGGCCCTGCCCCACATCAGGCAGAGGGGGGATTTGGATCCGGATGAGAGCTCTGATTCCTGGGCTATTGCACAGGGGCCACCACCACCAAGTGTAAGCGCCTCACAGACTTCAACAGTGGAAAAGTAGATGCCTAGGGGCTTTAGGTGCCTACAGGGTAGCAGCTGAGTGGGCTTTTGTGAATGCTAGTCGTGCCTAATTGTTGGATTTAGGTGTCTAACTGCCCCTTTAGGCACCGACGGGGTTGTCTACACGGCGCCGCAGTCCGCTCTATGGGGGTGTGAGTTGTGCAGCACTCGCACGTCGCACTCTAGCCAGCCCGTGTAGACCCCGCTGGTGGGAACTAAAGGTACCTAATGCACATTGATGCCGTACTGAAACAGGCCTGCTGGAGGGTGCAGGGTCTGCTCCCGGCTAGTAGCCTTGTGGACACTGGCCACCGTGGTGAAAGGACTGGAGTGGAGAGACAAAGCTGGTGAGCAGCAGAGGGGAGGGCACCCTGCACCCTCCTGTGGGGCACAGCCATGGGCCCAGGCTGGGGAGCTCTGCAAGCTTTGGGCCTCATACTCCTATGGGCAGTGGATTTGCCCTGCGCAGGGTTGTGCCTATATGGCACTGTCTAGTCCGTGGAGTTCTTCTTTACGTAATGTATTGGAGGAGCCGCATACAGAACATATACACCTCGAGTGCCGTGCCATACCAGAGGCTTCACCTGTCGCGTCCTTACGCTGCCCAGTTAAGCCATTCCTTGCCACTCAGATGCTCTTTTCTGCAGGCAGCTTCACTGGACCAGGCGCATTCTGCGGCTGCGCCCTTAGCAGTCCTGCCCCGAATCCCAGGTGAAAGGTGTTAGTCTGTACAAAGGAACGTCAGCGACCTAATCACAGCGTGGGATCTAAATGCTCCTAATCCCTCCAGCGGCAGCGTGGCAGCTGGCATTTATGATGGGCAAGAGTGGAATTCCAGCCCCAGGGCGCTGGACACCCACATGCGCTCTGGGACGTGCTGACTGCCATGCTGTGAATCCCAGAAGTAGGTCCCAGAGGTGGGACTGTTGGAGAGCAACCCCAGTCCATCTGTGTTTCTGATTGTTTCAGGAAGTCCTCAGATATGAGGGGGTGGTACTTCCTGGCCAGCCAGTCAAAAGTGTTAGTGTCACCGTGAGATAAACCTTTCTCCCAGACCACACCCTCTGATCCACCTCTTCCACTCCAGATCCAAAAAACCCAGATATCAGGTCTTGTCAAATGGCACCTGGACACACAAGCCGGAACTCGGACTGGCCGGGTGGCAACCCTAATCCTCCATGAATTTATCTAATTCTTTTTTGAACCCTGTTATAGTTTTGGCCTTCACAACATCCTCTGGCAAGGAGTTCCACAGGTTGACTGTGCGCTTGTGAAGAGACTGTGCACACTGTGAAGATTGATCCCATTGATAGATTGTCAGCTCTTCAGGGCAGGGATTGTCTTTTGTGTTGTGTTTGTGCAGCACCTGGCACAATGGGGCCTAGTCCATGACTGGGGCTCCTAAATCGTATGTAATATAAATAACAAACACATATACAGCACCTGGCACAATGGACTGGGGCCATTAGGTCCTACTGAAATCCAAATAAATAATAATAACAGATTTGAATTGCACTGGGCATAGGGCCAGAAACCTATGTCCTAGGGAACCAGTGGTATCAAGAACCTAGCTCTGGGTCTGTTATTGTCCGTGTCCTTAGCTGCTCTTGTCAACACAAAGCTGAACCGGGGGTGTTTTGGTGGCACTCCCTCTGGAGCTGCCTGTATTGTTAACAGTTTGCAGGTGAAATACAGTCCAGAGCCAAACTTGCCGTGACCTACAGTCTGGTAGGTTTGTTTCCTGCCACGGCTCCGTGTTTGATGTGGCTCTCGGGAGGTCAGTGAGAACGTTTGCATTCCCATGAGTCACCCTGTGGCTCGAGCAATGCAGAACAGGTGTGTTTTCCCCACAGAGAAGTAAGCAGAGGTGTGGATCATTTATCCTGTTACCTCTGCATGGGGCAGAGAAAATTAAAGCTCTCCAAGTGTTTCAGGCTTTTATCTACACATGAACAGAAGGAGGAACAGGAGCAGGCCGTGATGTCAGAGAATGCCAATGTGTAGGAGCATCTGCGGGCACCTGAGGATTTGTTTTTGCAAACTCATGATTGTTTACCTCCTCATCAAATGTCTCAGATTTGGTCTGATTTCCCCCTGGCCAACTATGAATCTTCCAGCCTGCACTGCTTGGAATGCAGGAGCTGGAGGTCCCTTGTGTCAATACTGAGCCAGTGGGGCTAGGGGGCGCTCTGCTGCTGGACCACCTGCCGGAGGAGCCGTAAAACTGAGATCCCAATCAGGGGTCGTTGCTGAAGATCCCACACCACTTTTTGCCAGAATTGGGGGGTTACCCCCACTCTCCTGGCTAAATTTCTAGGTAGGAGATGAATCAAGGGTGGGCAAAGCAGAAGAGGAGGTAGAGAACAAGGGAGGGAGGAAACAGGTGGGACCAGAGAACGAGGAACAAAGATGGAGGGAGAGAGACATGCAGGGAAGAGGAACAGATAGAATGACCCACAGGGCAGGGGAAAGGGTGATTTGTGATGAAGACAGAATGATAAAATGGAGCAAGAAAACAGAGAGTGGGCAGAGCTGGGGGATGTCCGCTTGTAGGTGTTCCTTCTTGAGAGAAGGCGGCTTGTGCTGCAGGTAGGGTTGCCAAGCCTCCAGGATTGGCTTGGCGTCTCCATGAATTCAAGATTAATCTTTAATTAAGGATTATGTCATGTTATGAACCCTTCAGGAATACGTCCAACCAAAATTGGCAACCCACGAGGGGGAAGTACCTTTCCCCCTGCCAAGGGTTAGACACAGAGGCAGTAGGGCCAACACCCCATGTTCAAAAATCATGTCATGTCCCCCAAATCATGAGGTTAATAAATCAACAAATGATTTGCTCTCTGGTTTTTGAGCCTTTGGAGTTCACATTTTCAAGTATTTACCCACAGCCATAAAATCTAGAGCGACTCACTTGAAAGAAAGGAAGAAGAAAGCTGAGATTCTCCTTCAAAATGCCCGGCTGAGTTTTCGAAAGGAAAGGCTGAACTTGCTCCACTGTGAGCCAACAGGCACCACTTGGAACTCCAGCCATTGATCAGACTACAGCAGGCCCCCCGGCTTTGCCCCCTGCCCCCGAAAGTCAGCGTTAGGGCTGCTGACTTTCTAATCACACAAAACCGAACACCTCTGCCCTAACCCTTCTCCAAGGCCCCTTCCATTGCCACCCCATCACCGAGGCCCTGCCCCGCGGCCCCACCCCCGCTCACTCCATTCCCCCCGGCCTCTGTCGCTCGCTCTCCCTCATTTTCACCAGGCTGGGGCAGGTGGTTGGGGAGTGGGAGGGGGTGAGGGCTTCGGCTGAGGGTGTGGGCTCTGGGGTGGGGCCAGGGATGAGAGGTTCGGAGTGTCGGAGGGGTCTGGGCTGAGGCAGGGGGTTGGGGTGTGGGAGGGGACATGGGCTTTGGGGTGGGGGTGCAGGTTCTGGACTGGGGCCAGAAATGAGGGGTTCAGGGTGTGGGAGGTGGATCCAGGCTGGGGCAGGAGGTTGGGGTGTGAGGGTGAGGGCTCCAGCTGGGGGTATGGGCTCCGGGCTGGTGACGAGGAGTTTGGAGCGCAGGAGGGGGGGTCCAAGTTGCAGCAGGGGGGTGCGGCGTGTGTTTCAGGAAAGAGTTTGGGTGTGGGATGGGGTTCAGGGCTGGGGCAGGGGGTTGGGGTGCGGGAGGAGGTTAGGGCTCCAGCTGGGGGTGTGGGCTCTGGGGAGGGCTGGGGATGACGGGTGGGGGAAGGGGTTCAGTGCTGGGGCAGGCAGTTGGAATGTGGGGGGAGGGAGGTGAGGGCTCCGGCTAGGGGTGCGGGCTCTGGGGTGGGGCTGAGGGGCTTGGGGTGCAGGGGAGGCTCAGGGCTGGGGTAGGGTATTGGGGGGGGTGCAGACTCTGGGAGGAAATCATAGAGTCATAGAATATCAGGGTTGGAAGAGACCTCAGGAGGTATCTAGTCCAACCCCCTGCTCAAAGCACGACCAATCCCCAAGCTTGGATGCAGGAGGGGGCTCAGAGCTGGGTCAGGGGGTTGGGGTGCAGGAGGGGTTTTGGAGTGCGGGCTCCGGGTGGTGTTTACCTCAGCCGGTTCCAGGGAAAGGGCGACATGTCCCTTGGCTCCTAGGCGGAGGCGCAGTCAGGCAGCTCTGCACGCTGTCGCCACCCTCAGGTGCCACCCCTGCAGCTCCCATTGGCCGCGGCTCCCAGGCAATGGGAGATGCGGAGCCAGCGCTCGGGGTGGGGGCTGTGTACGGGGCTGCGGCCGTGCCTCCATCTAGGAGCCGAGGGACATGTCGCTGCTTGTGGGGAGACGCGCGGAGCCAGGTAGGGAGCCTGCCAGCCCCACGCCAACCGGACTTTTGACAGCCCAGTCAGCAGTGCTGACCGGAGCCGCCAGAGTCCCTTTTCGAGCAGGTGTTCCGGTCGAAAACCGGACACCTGGCAACCCTAGCCAGGATGCTGGCAGCCAGCAAGATTCCTCTACTATTAAAGGTGCAGTGCCCAGAAAAGAGAAGGCCGACATCTCAGTCACATGGCTATACGCGGCCTAGTGCACAGTGAGGAAAGTTGGCCGCACACACTTGGAAATCAGCAGCAGCTTTATTATGCAACAAACAACTCGATGCCATGTTAACTCTGGCCCGTCCTTCTGTGACGCTTGGAAAGGCTCCTATGAGAGGGGGGAAAAACACAGTAAAAACAATGATCTTCAGCTACATATTGATCTTCCAAACTCTGTTTCTATCCAGCCAGCTTGCATCTAAACACTCTACACTCATATTAAAACGACCATCGTTTCCACCTGAAAGGACCACGTTTCCTGCCCCTCTAGGGTTACAGGGGTGTACCTAGGGCCGGCACAACCCATTAGGCAATCTAGGCGGTTGCCTTGGGCGCTAACATTTGGGGGGCGGCGACCGCGGCAGCCGAATCTTCGGCTGCCCCCGTTGTCGTCGGCATTTCGGGGGCGGGACCTTCCGTCATCTAGGGCGGCAAAAACGCTGGCGGCGCTCCTGCGTGTACCTAGACCTGTAGTGCACGGCCCGTGTCTGTGCTTACCTCGCTAGTCCTGGAACAGCTCCTCGGGAAACAGCACCTCAGCCCTTCTGGCCTGGAATAGGAAGAGGAAGGATTAATCATTCAAACACATAACAGCCCATGTCACCGTGGGGCTGAAGGGCTCCTGCTACTCAGACTGCATCAGTGGGCACAGAGACCGGACATCATCTGATCCGCTGCAAAGGGACCTAAGAGGAGAAAAACGTAGGGGAGGCAGAGCATCAGCGCCACCCTGTGGTGAGTGGCTTACATGACTAGTTTCTGCCTTACTTCTTTGGAAGAACAATACAAAGTCCTAACTAAGGGGGAACTGTTTCCTTGCAGTGAGCCCAGGACGAATTCCCACCAGAGGGGCTGCTGCTGGGCTAGGCTGTTAACTTGGACCCTGCCTTCCTTTGCAATCCCCAAGCCTCTTCAAGCACAGTCAATTAGGACTCCAGGAACAGAGGTGGTTGCTTTGGGTAGGTCTACACTTGGGGCTATTTCGACCCTGCTAGCACGGGTGTAACAGCAGTGTAGATGGTGAGGCCTGGCTAAGGCAAGTAAAGGGACGCTTGAACCCTATGGCTATGCACCCTACATGCCCATGCAGGGCCTCCCGTGTCTACGCTGCTATATTTAGTAGGGTAGAGTCCTGCCCCTTCCCCGCTGCCAGAGCCTTTCCCCACGACAGTGAAAGATTCCAGTGGGGAAAGGCTCTGGTCGGGGGAGGCAGTGCGGAATGGCACCGGCAGCTCTCCAAGCTAAGCCTGGCTGCCCTCCCTACCACAGCCTTTCACGTGGAGCTACACGCACCCTACGTGCTGACGTAAGTGTAGACAAGGCCTTTGTGTAATAAAGGACAGTGCAGGATGGAAGAGGGACAGGGTCAGGATTTAAGGATCATGGAAGCTTTTCTTTTTTTGTTAGCTGCTGTATGGAGATGGCTGCTGTGTTCGTAAAGGGACCCCTGTACCACAGAAAGGTCTGGGACAGGGTGTCACATTTTTCCTTGTCCTTCTGCACCTCAAAACCTCTTTTTTTTTTTTGAAAGGCTACTAGTCAAATCCTGCAGTTGGGAGCCCAGAGTGCAGTGCACACAGCCCAGCTACACACCAGGGGTTATTGTAATCAGCGACTGCCCCAAGCCACATCATTCAGCTCTGGCTCCGGATCCAGATCTCAGCGTCCCCAAGTCCACCAGTGCTGGGTTTGGGGTTTCCAGTCTGAGCCCATTTCTCACTGCCATGATCATTTCAAAGCCTCGGCCAATACACTCCAGTGTCCTGAGTCACTGATGCTGCAGGGCTAGAGACCCTCAGCTGGTGGGAATTTGCAGAGCTCCATTGCTGTCCATAGCGCTAAGCCAATTTGCACCATCCGAGGAGCTGGTTCTTGGCGTCTGGTACTGACTAGTGAAGGACTAGCTATAGGCATTAGCAGACTGAATCAAAACTTGAGTTCCATCCAGTCCAGGACCCCTTCTCTGACAGCAGCCAGCACCCGGTGGTTCAGAGGATGCTGTCAGAATCTCACAGTAGCAGCTGTGGAAGAATCTGTCTCCCAGATCGGCTTTCTATAGATCTCTAATAGGCTTTGTCCTTATTCTCCCCCAAAGCGGAGTGACGTTAGCACAGGAAGGAACAAAGGTACCTGTTCTAAATAGAGTTCAGCCTGAGAATTAGTCTGAATCCAATATGCCGACAGGCTGAAAAACATGAAGGGCCCAGCCGGCTCTGTAGTGCTCTGCGCTTTCCCAGCCAGCCAGGTCCTTCCTGAAGCAGTTGTTCAGAAAATAGGGGTCTCCTCAGAATCGCCCTGGGCTCATGTGTGCATGGTGGCTGGGGTGGGAGACTCAGTGGGGACAAGAGCCAGAGTCAGTCCAGAGCGACTGTAGGAGAACTACGCTGCGAGCTGGACTGTCCCCGTGCCAGGCAAACCGACAGGCTGCTTTCATGGTTAACGTGGTCTTGCCTCCAGCTTTCCTGTCTTCGTTTTAAGCAATTGTCCCGGCCTCCTGAGAATGTGAATAACTCCCGTAGGCTCGCTGATCACCGGGACCACACTCGCCCGGAGCCTTCCCCTTGCCATCAGCTCCCTCACTCCCTGCCCATAACTCTCCTCCCACAGTCCAGGGACCAGTTATTTTGCCCTTTGCTGTATTTTGTCTAGAGTCTCCTCTGTAAATGTGTGTGTGGGGGGGAGGGGGAGGGTGGGGGTGGGGGAGGGGTGAGAATTGCCATATGAAAGGTGGCGAGGAGAGAGCTTGTCTCTAGCTCTACAGAGCTTTGATCTCCTCGCTGTGATTCACACCCTTACTGCTGTGTAATAGAGGTGAAGGAGGCATGGCCCATCTAGTGGCACTAGCCCATTTCAGTCATGAGGACAGAGGTTGCTGTGCTCTGGGTTTATCCTGCCAGCCTGGGGCTGGCCAATCACTGTACTGTTATGTAATAAGGGTCCCCTGTGGAATGCAGAATGAGCTAGCCAGGGTCAAAGGTTACTTGGTCCGTCCTCAGCCATGAATTTTAGCAGGCGGATGCTGCTCCTCCCTCTTTTCTCCTCTTTGTGGACTTTGGCGGTGCCCAGCAGTTCGTGTGTTGGGGGATCAACAAGGAAAAAAGAAGTTTAGCAACAGCAGAGAAAGGGGAACCCTGGATTAGCTTTATTCCAGCTCAATCATCACACTATTGATGATGGAAATGGTCTCTGCTCTGTCCTTTGTAGGGCTCAAAGAACACATTCCCTTCTCCATGGGCCTGGGCCAAAGCCCATTAAAGACAACAGAGAGACTGACTTCCATGAGCTTTGTTTGGATCAGGCCACCTTGAACAAAGAGGGGTCGGACTCATTCCTGCGTCTCTAGGCTTAGCCTATAACCATCTCACTGTCCACTATTTCCTTTGACTGACGGGCTGGTCTCACCCTCACTCAGATCCCGGACTAAGGAACTGGATCTGGGGAGTTTGTACCCAATATCCCCCACCTCCTCCCTCTTTACATCTGAGGGTCTCTCTGATGAGTCCTTGCTGAGGACTGTCAAGTCATATTGCCCAGGCCTGATCTTCTTTGACTAAACACCAGGAAATACGGACTTCCAGGGCTCCATCTGTGTCTTTGCATTAACCAGGTGTATCTTCCTGCCTCATTTAACTACCAGGCTCCTCTGATCAGCGAAGCAGCAGAAAAGCTTCCTGACTCAGGACACAGAGTAACTCTGCTGCTCAGTGCAGCATCTGCCAACCTGCCAGCCTTGAGGCCCAGCCTGTGATATGGTTCTGCAGATCCTAGGCTCAGTGCAGATCCTGGCAGCTGCCTGGGAATGTGCCTGAAAGCCGCTTTTGTGCGCCACCCCCACCAACTTGGAGGCCATCTGGCCACTGGGCCAGCCCCCAGCATAAAGCAGAGAAGCCTCGGGGATGCCGCAGCCATGCCCCCTCTCCCTTGGGAACACCTCCCTCTCCTGAGGCTGGGAGGAGGGTGGTGTTGGAGCCATTACACCAGGCCGATGGCGCCCATTACAGAAGAGGATCATCACACAGTGGATGACCAAAGCACACAGTACAAATTATACCCCATTGGTGCCATGACAGGGCCTCTGCGTCCCCATTGCCATCTCCTTGACCCACACCCTGGGACCTCTGCTTCCTCACTGCACTAACCTAAGGATATTACTTACATTCACGTACCAAGTCCAGGCCTTCTGATCTGGGTCTGTCTGCCGGTGTGCTGGACAGTGCGCCCTAGGGAATCAACACAACGGCTCTCCTGTCAATGCTTACATTCTCCAGGGCGAACTTTCAGATGTTCAGCCTCTCAACAAAGAGAGCAGTTTTCAAGACGTCTCACGGGAAATCAAACGCAGTCACAATCTGGGAAATTACCGAGGGACTGATGGCCGAATGCTACGCTATTTCCACTGTTCCAGGGGGATTTCCTCAGAAGTCTCTGGATGATTATGGTTTCAACACAATCCCTGCCTTTTACATAAACCCCAGGCCACCCCACTTACAGGTCAAGAAATGAGGATGCAAGGTGCCCCAGACATACATATGGGGCACTGCCAGTTGTGAGAATATGGGACTGAGCAACGCTCTGCAATCTCAGTTCAACAAGTCAACAAAACTTACCTCAGCAAAGAAGGCAACTGAGGTGAGTGTGTGCTTCTTCCTGCCCCACTTGGGCCTTGGGCCTGAAATCCTTCCCTCTCTCATGTGGGCCTCTGGAACATAAATACCCATGAGTAACAGGGACAGCAAGCTCTACAGAGCAAATCCGTACGGCAGATGGTAGAAAGAATAGCTTATACTATCTATCTATCTGTCTATCTATCATTACATGTTAATTCACTTACAGCATCTAGGCCTCCCCATTGTAGCTGAATGGCTCACAGTCAGAAGCTGGGATGTATCTGTTGAGGGGCTGGATTGTAGGATGAGAGTCCATGCATAGGCTCAGGCCAATATCTTCCTATGTCACTGTCCAAAGTCTGGCACTAACATTCATATTCAGGCATCTAAACGAGTGGATTGATTTTCAGAGGAGCTGAACAGCCACGGCTTCGGCAGATTCGAGTGAGGAGTTCTTGGTATTCAGCATTTGAGAAAGGTCAGGCCATTTATTTAGGTGCCTGAGTGTGGCATTGCAGCCTCTGCCATGGGTCGTTTACAATGAAGACGGAATCAACATCATCTCGGCACGACAACCAAGTTCAGGATCTAATCGAGCTGTATCCTCTCTGTACTGCTGTACGGCTGCGAAACATTGGGACTGCGCCACTCAGAGTGGGCAAAGCTGGAGTCTTTCCACATAAAATGCCAACGTTGTATATTGGGCATAGAGTGGAACGACTTCATTTGTAAAGCAGATGTTTATGGTCACTCCGGTCTACACACTACTGGGGCCATTGTCCGCAGATGGCGTCTTATGCTTTTCAGACATGTGGAGAGTATGCCACACGACCAGGCCTGCACAACATATGGCCCGTGGGCCGCATGCGGCCCGTGGGGGCTCACTGTGCGGCCCGCGGGGGGATTCTAAACCCCACACACACAAAGTCCCGAGGCTGGCGTGGCGGCGCTCCTGGGGCAGCTCCTGGTGTCGTGCCTGCCCGCCGACAGGAGCCAGCAATGTGGGACACGGGGATGGAGCCCTCGCGTGCCGCCGCGCCTCCACGCCCCCCCCCGGACCCAAGTGGGACACGGAGCCCACGCGCGCCGCTGCCCCTCCCCACTGCCCCAAGCGGGACACGGGCACGGAGCCCTCGCCCCCTCCCCCCCCCCCCCAGCGGGACACAGGGCTCAGCCACCGCCCCCGTCCTGAGCGATTTTTGGCCCACCCCCCCGTTCCCGGGACTCGTGCCCCGTCCAACCCCCCGTGTTCCTTGATGCCTGCCCCGGGACCCTGCCCCATCCACCCCCTTCCCTGTCCCCTGACTGCCCTCCGCCACCCCTTCCAACTCCTCTCCTGATTCCCCATCCAACCACCCCTTCTCCCTGTCCCCTGACCACCCTTGGAACCCCTGCCCCTGACTGCCTCCCACCGCCCCATCCAACCCCTGCTCTTTCCTGACTGCCCCCCGGGACCCTTGCCCCCATTCAATCCCCCTGTTCCCTGCCATCTGACTGCCCCGACCCCTATCCAGCCCCCCACCAGCCTCCTGAACTCCCCTGCCCTCTATCCAGCACCCCGTCCCTGCTCCCTTACCGCGCTGCCTGGAGGTGGCTGGCGGCGCTACAGCCACGCCGCTCGGCTGGAGCCGGGCCATGCTGCCACCGCGCAGTGCCTGGAGCATCGGGTCAGTCTGAGCTTGCAGCCCCCCCACTTCCCGCCAATCAGCTGTTCGCGCAGGAAGCGTGGGAGGGCTGAGAAGCAAGCGGCGGCTTCGCGCTCAGGCCCAGGGAGGCGGAGCGTAGGTGAGCTGGGGTGGGGAGTGGTTCCCCTGCGCGCCCCTCCCCCCGGGTTACCTGCTGTGGCGCGGACGGCTCCCCCCACCCCAGCTCACCTCTGCTCCGTCTCCGCCTCCCTGGGCTTGAGCGCGAAGCCGCTGCTTGCTTCTCTGCCCTCCCAGGCTTCCCGCGCGAACAGCTGATTCGCGGGAAGCCGGGGGGAAGAGGGGGAGAAGCGGGGCGGAGTGTTCAGAGGCGGAGGCGGAGCGGAGGTGAGCTGGGGCCGGGGAGCGGGGCGGAGAGCTGGAGCACCCATGGGGTCGGCTCCTAAGGCGCCACTTTTGGATAATGTGCTCAGGGGGAGCAGCCGCTCCCTCTGCTCCCCCCCAGCTACGGTCCTGGTCACTTCAACTTACCGGTTGTTAAATTTAGAAGCCCTTTTAGAACCGGTCCCGCGCAGGACAACTGGTTCTAAAAGGGCTTCTAAATTTAACAACCGGTTCCCGCGAACCGGCTCCCGCTCACCACTGGAGACTCCCCTTGCCGCTCTCACCCTAGGAGCCAGAGACCTCCCAGCAGGGCTGGTGAGTGCGGCCAGGGAAGGGGGAAGGGTGTGGTGGAGTGAGTGTCTGGGAGGTGTGCGGGGGGCGCTGGGCAGTGGGGGAGGTTTGTGTGTTTTGGGGTGCTAGGCAGTGGGGGCCTGTTGGGGGGTGCTGGGCAGTGAGGGAGATCTCATAGACTCTAAGGTCAGAAGGGACCATTATGATCATCTAGTCTGATCTCCCGCATGATGCGGGCCACAAAACCTGACCCACCCACTCCTGGTAGAATTCTCTCCCTTGACTTAGCTGTTGAACTCCCCAAATCATTATTTAAAGACTTCAAGTCGCTGAGAATCCTCCAGCAAGCGACCCCTGCCCCATGCTGCGGAGGAAGGCGAAAAACCTCCAGGGCCTCTGCTAATCTACCCTGGAGGAAAATTCCTTCCCGATCCCAAATATGGCGATCAGCTGAACCCCGAGCATGCAGGCAAGATTCTCTAGCCAGACCACCTGGAAAAGTTCTTTGTAGTAACTTTTAATATCCCATCATTTTTATTGACCTATTGACTAAAATCATTGTATCCCATCAAACCCTCCCCTCCATAAACTTATCAAGCTTAATCTTAAAGCCAGAGAGGTCTTTCGCCCCCTCTGTTTCCCTTGGGAGGCTGTTCCAAAACTTCACCCCTCTGATGGTTAGAAACCTTCATCTAATTTCAAGCCTAAACTTCCCGACGGCCAGTTTATATCCATTCGTTCTAGTATCCACATTAGTACTGAGCTGAAATAATTCCTCTCCCTCCCTGGTATTTATCCCTCTGAGATATTTAAAGAGAGCAATCATATCCCCCCTCAGCCTTCTTTTGGTTAAGGTAAACAAACCGAGCTCCTCGAGTCTCCTTTCATACGGCAGATTTTCCATTCCTCGGATCATCCTAGTGGCCCTTCTCTGTATCCGTTCCAGTTTGATTTCATCCTTTTTAAACATGGGAGACCAGAACTGCACACAGTACTCCAAATGAGGTCTCACCATTGCCTTGTATAACGGAACCAGCACCTCCTTATCCCTACCAGAAATACCTTGCCTAATGCATCCCAAGACCGCATTAGCTTTTTTTATGGCCACGTCACATTGCCGACTCATAGTCATCCTGCGATCAACCAGGACTCCAAGGTCCTTCTCCTCTTCCGTTACATCCAACTGATGCGTCCCCAGCTTATAACTATAATTCTTGTTAGTTATCCCTAAATGCATAACCTTACACTTCTGACTATTAAATTTCATCTTATTACTATTACTCCAGTTTACAAGGTCATCCAAATCTCCCTGCAGGATATCCCGATCCTTCTCCGAAGTGGCAATACCTCCCAACTTTGTGCCATCCGCAAACTTTATCAGCCCACTCCTACATTTGGTTCCGAGGTCAGTAATGAATAGATTAAATAAAATCGGACCCAAAACCGAACCTTGAGGAACTCCACTGGTAACCTCCCTCCAACCTGATAGTTCACCTTTTAGTACGACCTGCTGCAGTCTCCCCTTTAACCAGTTCCTTATCCACCTATGGATTTTCATATCGATCCCCATCTTTTCCAATTTAACCAATAATTCCTCATGCGGTACCCTATCAAACGCTTTACTGAAATTGAGGTATATTAGATCCACCGCATTTCCTTTATCTAAAAAATCTGTTACTTTCTCAAAGAAGGAGATCAGGTTGGTTTGGCACGATCTACCTTTCGTAAAACCGTGTTGTAATTTGTCCCAATTGGCATTGACCTCAAGGTCCTTAACTACTTTCTCCTTCAAAATTTTTTCCAAGACCTTGCATATTACAGATGTTAGACTAACAGGCCTGTAGTTACCCGGGTCACTTTTTTTCCCCTTCTTGAAAATAGGAACCAGATTAGCTGTTCTCCAGTCAAACGGTACCACCCCCGAGTTTATGGATTCATTAAAAATTATTGCTAACGGGCTTGCAATTTCCCGCGCCAGTTCTTTTAATATTCTCGGATGAAGATCATCCGGTCCGCCCGATTTAGTCCCGTTAAGCTGTTCAAGTTTGGCTTCTACCTCGGATACGGTAATGTCAATCCCCACTCCTTTATTCCCATCCGTCTCGCTTCTACTATTCCTCAGCCTTTCATTAGCCTCATTAAATACTGATGCAAAATATTCATTTAGATATTGTGCCATGCCTAGTTTATCCTTAATCTCCACTCCATCTACAGTCTTAAGCGGTCCCACTTCTTTCTTTGTTTTCTTCCTATTTATATGGCTATAAAAGCTCTTACTATTGGTTTTAATTCCCCTCACAAGGTCCAACTCTACTCAGCTTTTGGCTTTTCTCACTCCATCTCTACATGCTCTGACCTCAATAAGGTAGGTTTCTTTGCTGATCCCCCCCTCTTCCACTCCCTGTACGCTTCCTGTTTTTTCTTAATGACCCCTCTGAGATGCTTGCTCATCCAGCTCGGTCTAAATCTCCTGCCTACGAACCGTTTTCCCTTTCTTGGGATACACGCCTCTGACAGCTCCTCCAACTTCAACTTGAAATAATCCCAGGCGCCTTCCGCCTTTAGATCCCTAAATATGTTAGTCCAATCCACTTCCCTAACCAGTCTCCTTAATTTATTAAAATTAGCCCTTTGGAAATCGTAAACCTTAGTCTCTGATTTCATTCTGTTAATCTTTCCATTTAGTTTAAATGGAATTAGCTCAAGATCACTTGAACCAAGGTTGTCCCCTACAACCATTTCCTCAACGAGGTCCTCACTACTCACCAGCACCAAATCTAAAATGGCAGCCCCCCTCGTCGGTTCAGCAACTACTTGATGAAGGAATTCATCAGCTATTACGTCTAGGAAAATCTGAGCCCTATTATTGTTACTAGCATTTGTTCCCCAATCTATATCTGGGAAGTTAAAGTCTCCCATGATTACACAGTTCCTATTAGTATTTACTTCCCTAAAAACGTTAATGAGTTCTCTGTCCATATCCAGGCTAGATCCCGGCGGTCTATAGCACACCCCAAGCACTATCCCAGGGGAGGCTCTAGTAGTTCTTTTACCCAATGTGAGTAATGCCCAGACAGACTCCGTCTTATCCATACCATCGCTTATTATTTCTTTACAGTTTACCTCATTATTGACATACAATGCTACTCCCCCACCTTTACCTTTGATCCGGTCTTTCCTAAACAGCACATACCCTCCCATACCTGTACTCCAGTCATGACTACTGTTCCACCACGTTTCAGTTATTCCTATGATATCCGGTTTCATTTCTCGGACCAGGAGCTCCAATTCCTCCATTTTGTTACCTAGGCTTCTCGCATTGGTGTATAAACATCTTAATTTATGTCTTTTGGCCTCTCTCACATTCATTCTCCCATTTGATATGGACACCGTACTGCTAGTATGACCCATTAGTCTGGTATCTACCCCCCCTCCTCCTTATGTCCAATCTCTTCCCCCTGGCTGTATCTGTTCTTATCTCATTGTCCTCCCTCTCAATGTTATAATCTGGTGTGGAGATTAACTGGACATCTCCCAACCGTCTCCCCCAAATTCCTAGTTTAAAGCTCTTTTGATGAGATGAGCCAGCCTCCCTCCCAGAAGTCTATTTCCTTCCCTACTCAGGTGAAGTCCGTCCCGTGAGAACAGTTTTCTGTCCCCGAAAGCCTCCCAGTGACCATACATCCCAAAGCCCTCTTTATAGCACCACTCCCTTAGCCAACTATTTATCATCACAATCCTTTCACCCCTTTACTGCCCTTCTCTAGGAACAGGCAGAATCCCAATGAAGATGATCTGAGCCTCGAATTCCTTAAGCGTCTTCCCCAGCCTGGCATAATCTCCCTTGATTCTCTCTAGCGAGAACCTAGCCGTGTCATTTGTTCCTACATGAAGGATGATCAAGGGGTTCTTACCTGCTCCTTTTAGGATCCTTTTCAGCCGCAAGTCCACATCCCGTATCTTAGTGCCCGGGAGACAGCACACCCTTCTGTTCTCTGGGTTCGCCCTGGTTACAGGCCTGTCCAACCTCCTCAGTAAGGAGTCCCCAATCACGTACACCTGCCTTTGCCTGGTGGCAGTGTGATCTACTAATCTATCCCCTGTTCCCTCTAGTTGCAACCCCTGTCCATTCCTATTTTCCCTTATAGTCCCCGTTACGTCATCCTGTATCCTCCCAGGGCCCAGAATTGGTGCTGTCTCCATCAACTCCTCCCCTCTTTCTATGGGACTAGCTGCTTGTCTCTTTTTCCTCACCCTGCCCCCTTCAGTTACCACCTGCTGTACCCCTTCCTCATTCTCCAAACACCCAAACCTGTTCCTGAGCTCTATTTCTCCTTCACTGGCCCTCCTTTTCCTTTGCCTGCTTCTCACAGTCACATGCTTCCACTGCCCTTGTTCTCCCCCCGGCATTCCCCCCTCACAGGTCTTAGCCCCTGCTACCACCTGTACCCCTGAGCATTCCCCTTCAGCCCTCACTTGCCTTTGCTCCATCAGGTGCTCGAACCCCCTTCTAAACTCTATCAGGGTATCTATCTGCATCTCCAAGCCTCGGATCTTTTCTTCCAGCAGTTCTATTAGGCGGCATTTCATGCACACATACCTCTGTTCAGGTACCGCTGCTAGGACCATGTACATACCGCAGCTGCCACATGCAATCATCTGCATTGTGTCACCTGCGGCTTGGCTCATGGCTGCTGTTGCCTGGGCCCGCCTGCTCAGCTGTGCCCTCTGCACCTGGGGAAATACAGCACAAAGGGCACCACGCCCTCCTGCCTCCCCTTCCACCTCCTCCAATGGAACTCCCACTCAAACTCCCCTGTTAGCAGCCCTGTTCGCTGCTCGCAGCTGTTGCCGCTGCCTGGCTGGGTGGCCGCTTTTATAGGGCCTCTCCTCAGCCAAGCTCCGCCCCCTAATCAGGTCTCAGCTGCCCACCCAGCACGCTGCCCCTACAGGCCTCTACACATACAAGCAATACAAAGACAGACGCAAATACAGGTACCTTCTCCTCCAATGGAACTCCCACTCAAGGATCTGTGTGTGTCAGGGCACTGGGGGTCTGTGTGGGGCATTGTTTAGTTGTGGTGGTGGGGCTGTGGGGAAGGGCACTGGGAGGGAGGGAGGAGAAATCTGTGTGTATTGGGAAACTAGCGAGTGGGGGTTCTATGTGGGGTGCTGATGTGTATTAAGAGTTACCAGCTGGATTGAGGACTGATAGATTTGGACAGAGTTTATATTGAATGGGCAAATGAAAAAGATTGCAGGGAAAAACAGTAAGGTTAGTTTAGCAGTCTTTGACATTTCGACCAATAAAGACATTAAAATGCATTTGTAATTACATATCTTATTCTTGGCTGATAATCATTTATTGATATTTTTTAGGAAAATTTTCCATTTAAAACACAAACTTTTGTTTTTCTTTTTTTACTTATGATGTCTCTATCTGAAAACCCATATAAATTGACACAAACTGCAAATTAAAACTTTTAAAATGTATAAGCGTTTTACTCACTTGGGCGCATTTGCCTCATGGCACACAAATTTGAACTCTGCTTCAAAAATTTGCACAGAAGAAATTTTTCTTTTACCTTAATTATACTATCTTAGGAGCCCGCTATAACATAGTACCAAGGTTCAATACAAAGTCATATAAAAGTTGTACAAAAATGCATAATGCAGAGATTTATCTACAACTGCATTGATTGACTGCTGTGTGTAGTAATATAGTGACCCCTGGACCTACAGGCTTCCACACACCGTCAGTGCCTTGAAAATTTGCTGTTCTCTACTAAGGTTTTTCGCTAAACTGGCTGCTTTAATTATTTTTTCATTTGGGCTCAATTTGGCGAGATTGGGATGCTTCGTTTCAAAGTGCCACCGAAGGTTGTATTCTTTCGGAACGGCTAACGTTTCGCGACACACGAGGCACAGTATTTTGTCTTTGGAAATAGTACATAAGTATTTATTCGTCCATTCAGTGTTGAAAACTCTGTGCTCTGATTCTCTTTTTCTCTTTTTCTTTTCACTCATGGTATCCATTATGAAGCTCAAGATTTTGTTGAATAAATTCACACACAAGGGAAACACTCACAGTCACACACAAAGAGAAGAGATATCTCACGGCGCATGGCACACTAGCAAGGCACTGATGGTGTGTGGAAGCCTGTAGGTCCAGGGGTCACTATATTACTGCACACAGCAGCCAATCAATGCAGTTGTAGATAAATCTCTGCATTATGCATTTTTGTATAACTTTTATATGACTTTGTATTGAACCTTGGTACTATGTATAGCGGGCTCCTAAGATAGTATAATTAAGGTAAAAGAAAAATTTCTTCTGTGCAAATTTTTGAAGCAGAGTTCAAATTTGTGTGCCATGAGGCAAATGCGTCCAAGTGAGTAAAACACTTATACATTTAAAAAGTTTTAATTTGCAATTTGTGTCAATTTATATGGGTTTTCAGATAGAGACATCATAAGTAAAAAAAGAAAAACAAAAGTTTGTGATTTAAATGGAAAATTTTCCTAAAAAATATCAATAAATGATTATCAGCCAAGAATAAGATATGTAATTACAAATGCATTTTAATTTCTTTATTGGTCGAAATGTCAAAGACTGCTAAACTAACCTTACTGTTTTTCCCTGCGATCTTTTTCATTTGCCCATTCAATATAAACTCTGTCCAATCAGTCCTCAATCCAGCTGGTAACTCTTAATACACATCAGCACCCCACATCACATCAGCACATCTTAATACACATCAGCACCCCACTCGCTAGTTTCCCAATACACACAGATTTCTCCTCCCTCCCTCCCCCCCTCCCAGTGCCCTTCCCCACAGCCCCACCACCACAACTAAACAATGTCCCACACAGACCCCCAGTGCCCTGACACACACAGATCTCCCTCACTGCCCAGCACCCCCCAACAGGCCCCCACTGCCTAGCACCCCAAAACACAGAAACCTCCCCCACTACCCAGCGCCCTCCACACCCTCACAGCCCAGCACCCCCCGCACACCTCCCAGACACTCACTCCACCACACCCTTCCCCCTTCCCTGGCCGCACTCACCAGCCCTGCTGGGAGGTCTCTGGCTCCTAGGGTGAGAGCGGCAAGGGGAGTCTCCAGTGGTGAGCGGGAGCCGGTTCGTGGGAACCGGTTGTTAAATTTAGAAGCCCTTTTAGAACCAGTTGTCCTGCGCGGGACCAGTTCTAAAAGGGCTTCTAAGTTTAACAACCGGTTAGTTGAAGTGACCAGGACCGTAGCTGGGGGGGGAGCAGAGGGAGCGGCTGCTCCCCCTGAGCACGTTATCCAAAAGTGGCGCCTTAGGAGCTGGCCCCATGGGTGCTCCAGCTCTCCGCCCCGCTCCCCGGCCCCAGCTCACCTCCGCTCCGCCTCCGCCTCTGAACACTCCGCCCTGCTTCTCCATCTCCCCCCCAGCTTCCCGCGAATCAGCTGTTCGCGCGGGAAGCCTGGGAGGGCAGAGAAGCAAGCAGCGGCTTCGTGCTCAAGCCCAAGGAGGGGGATACGGAGCGGAGGTGAGCTGGGGTGGGGGGAGCTGTCCGCGCCACAGCAGGTAACCCGGGGGGAGGGGCGCGCAGGGGAACCGCTCCCCGCCCCAGCTCACCTCCGCTCCGCCTCCCTGGGCCTGAGCGCGAAGGTGCCACTTGCTTCTCAGCCCTCCCAGGCTTCCTGCGCGAACAGCTGATTGGCGGGAAGTGGGGGGGCTGCGAGCTCAGACTGACCCGGTGCTCCAGGCACTGCGCGGTGGCAGCATGGCCCGGCTCCAGCCGAGCAGCGCGGCTGTAGCGCCGCCAGCCACCTCCAGGCAGCGCGGTAAGGGAGCAGGGAGGGGTTGTTGGATAGAGGGCAGGGGAGTTCAGGAGGGTGGTGGGGGGCTGGATAGAGGTCGGGGCGGTCAGATAGCAGGGAACAGGGGGATTGAATGGGGGCAAGGGTCCCGGGGGGCAGTCAGGAAGGAGCAGGGGTTGGATGGGGCGGTGGGAGGCAGTCAGGGGCAGGGGTTCCAAGGGTGGTCAGGGGACAGGGAGAAGGGGTGGTTGGATGGGGAATCAGGAGAGGAGTTGGATGGGGCGGCGGAGGGCAGTCAGGGAACAGGGAAGGGGGTGGATGGGGAAGGGTCCCGGGGGGGGCATCAAGGAATGCGGGGGGTTGGATGGGGCAGGAGTCCCGGGGGGGGGGTGGGTCAAAAAGCGCTCAGGACGGGGGCGGTGGCAGAGCCCTGTGTCCTGCTGGGGGGGGGGGGGGCGAGGGCTCCATGCCCGTGTCCCGCTTGGGGCAGTGGGGAGGGAAGGTGGCGCGCGCGGGCTCCGTGTCCCGCTTGGGGCCGGGGGGGGAGATGGAGACGCGGCGGCGCGCGAGGGCTCCATCCCCATGTCCCGCCTGGGGCGGTGGTGGGGGGGGTTTGAAGGCGTGGCGGCGCGTGAGGGCTCCATCCCTGTGTCCCGCTTGGGGCCGGGGGGGGAGATGGAGACGCGGCGGCGCGTGAGGGCTCCATCCCTGTGTCCCGCTTGGGGTGGTGGTGGGGGGGTTTGAAGGCGTGGCGGTGCGCGAGGGCTCCATCCCTGTGTCCCGCTTGGGGCGGGGGCGGGTGGAGCTGCGGCAGCGCGCGAGGGCTACATCCCCGTGTCCCGCTTGGGGCGGGGGGGGGTGGAGGCGCGGCGGCGCGCGAGGGCTCCATCCCCGTGTCCATCTTGGGGCGGCGGGGGAGGGTGGAGGCGCGGTGGCGCGCGAGGGCTAGATCCCCGTGTCCGGCTGGGGCGGGTGGAGGTGCGGCAGCGCGCGAGTGTTCCATCCCCGTGTCCCTCTTGGGGCGGGGGGGTGGAGGCGCGGCAGCGCGCGAGGGCTCCATCCCCATGTCCCTCTTGGGGCGGGGGGGTGGAGGCGCGGCGGCGCGCGAAGGCTCCATCCCCGTGTCCCGCTTGGGGCGGGGGCGGGTGGAGGCGCGGCGGCACGCGAGGGCTCCATCCCCGTGTCCCGCTTGGGGCGGGGGCGGGTGGAGGCGCGCGAGGGCTCCATCCCCGTGTCCCGCTTGGGGCGGGGGCGGGTGGAGGCGCGGCAGCGCGCGAGGGCTCCGTGCCTGTGTCCTGCTTGGGGCAGGGGGGGCGGTGGCGCGCGAGGGTGCAAAAATATCCTTGCGCCGGCGCCGGCATTGGGTCGGGGGGGGGCTCCTGAAAGCCCCGCCACCGCAGCTCTGATTGGGCTGGACTCAGCCGCCCGCATTGCTGGCTCCTGTCGGCGGGCAGGTACGCCACCGCGGGCCATATGTTGTGCAGGCCTGCTATATGGTATGAAGCTGTTAGTCCCTTGTAGATTAGTCCACACTGCATCTACTCCTGCTGTCAAACCTTCTCGTGGCTCCATAGCATGAGAGGGCTAATGCACAGACTCCATCTCTTCCTACAAGGTCACAAAGAATGTATCAGAGATCGGAGGCTAATCAGTAGAAAGGGAAAAGGCCAATAATGCCGTGGCTGATGTAATGAACCAGCTGTCTTGCAACTCATCCTGTTAAGGAAGGAAGACAGAGACATGAGAGAAATGAGGTTGCAAGGTGCCCCAGACATATATATGGGGCACTGCCAGTTGTGAGAATATGGGACTGAGCAACGCTTTGCAATCTCAGTTCAACAAGTCAACAAAACTTACCTCAGCAAAGAAGGCAACTGAGGTGAGCGTGTGCTTCTTCCTGCCCCACTTGGGCCTTGGGCCTGAAATCCTTCCCTCTCTCATGTGGGCCTCTGGAACATAAATACCCATGAGTAACAGGGACAGCAAGCTCTACAGAGCAAATCCGTAAGGCAGATGGTAGAAAGAATAGCTTATACTATCTATCTATCTGTCTATCTATCATTACATGTTAATTCACTTACAGCATCTAGGCCTCCCCATTGTAACTGAATGGCTCACAGTCAGAAGCTGGGATGTATCTGTTGAGGGGCTGGATTGTAGGATGAGAGTCCATGCATAGGCTCAGGCCAATATCTTCCTATGTCACTGTCCAAAGTCTGGCACTAACATTCATATTCAGGCATCTAAACGAGTGGATTGATTTTCAGAGGAGCTGAACAGCCACGGCTTCAGCAGATTCGAGTGAGGAGTTCTTGGTATTCAGCATTTAAGAAAGGTCAGGCCATTTATTTAGGTGCCTGAGTGTGGCATTGCAGCCTCTGCCATGGGTCGTTTACAATGAAGACGGAATCAGCATCATCTCGGCACGACAACCAAGTTCAGGATCTAATCGAGCTGTATCCTCTCTGTACTGCTGTACGGCTGCGAAACATTGGGACTGCGCCACTCAGAGTGGGCAAAGCTGGAGGCTTTCCACATAAAATGCCAACGTTGTATATTGGGCATAGAGTGGAACGACTTCATTTGTAAAGCAGATGTTTATGGTCGCTCCGGTCTACAGACTACTGGGGCCATTGTCCGCAGATGGCGTCTTATGCTTTTCAGACCTGTCGCAAGTATGCCACAAGATGTTCCGGCGAACGCCGTTCTTTGAGTGGCTCGTAACATCCGAGAGACAATTCCACCAATCAAGGGATGCAGGCAGCCCAAAGGCAGGCCCCCTATTACATGGGTGCCTCAAGTCTATTCCGACGTTGGGCTCTCGGCCCGTCAAGCACAGGAACGGATCAATGGTGAACAATTGCTACGGCCGACCGTTCGGCTAAGCCTTGAAGAAGAAGTATGGATTTAGGTACTTAACTTTTGACATCCATGTTTGAAAGTGCTGGCCCAAGTGTCTAAAGAAAAGTGAGATTATATAATGTCAATGGATGGAGAGATGAAGGGTTTTATTTAACTGTCCAAGGGGAACTAGAGGCCTGGATCATACGAACAGCCATATTGGATCAGACCAGTGGTCCATCTAGCCCAGCATTCCATCTTCTGACAGTGGCCAGTGCCAGATACTTCAGAAGGAATGAACAGAACAGGGCAATTTATCAAGTGATCCATCCCCATCATCCAGTCCCAGGTTGAGGGACACTGTGACAGGGAGCTGAGCAGGAGCTGCTGAGCCAGCCCTCGGTCACTCCGGTTCCAATTAAGGGAGATGAATTGGAGCTGATTAGACCACCTGGCCCTAATTGGGGAAGTAGAGACAGCTGCTGCCTAATTAGGCTGGGGCTGTATAAAAGCCTCAGGGGAAGGAAGCCAGGAGAGGAGCAGGAAGAAAGGGACAAGGCAGGAAGTGGAAGCAGGGAGGTAGCTCTCCCCTCCCTCCTGCCTGTAGGTAAAGGGCTATTTGTATGGTGAAAAGGTGGTGAGAGCACAACGTGTAAATAAACTGCACCAGAGGTTACTGAAGTGACTTTATCAGCCCAACAGGGTTAGGAGCCAACAGGGTCCTGCAGCACCTTGTTACAGACACCCAGAGCATAGGGTTGTGTGCCTGACCATCTTAGCTAACAGATTCATCAGTGGCTATCTTCCATGAATGTGTCCAGTGGTTTTTGAACCCAGTTATACCTTTGACCTTCACAACATCCCCTGGCAACAAGTTCCACAGGTTGACTGTGCGTTGTGTGAAGATGTACTGCCTTATGTTTGTTTTAAACTTGCTGCCTATTAATTTCATTTATTCCAAATATTTACTAAATTTCAATTGGCATTCTGTTGCTTAACAGTGCGATTAAAACTGTGATTAATCATGATTAATTATTTTAATCGCAATTAATTTGTTTCTGGTAATCACGTGACTTAACTGCGATTAATCGACATCCCTAATTATTTTGGTAATTTATTAAAAAAATGGGTCAGCAAATAATGGAAAATGGTGTGATTATATTGTGTTATTTTGACAAATACAATATGCAGAATTTTACAGACTTTTTAATTTTTTGGTGCAGAATTCCCTCAGTTGTACATGGAAGCTGCGTTACTTTCTACTTATCAACATTGAATTTCATCTGCCATTTTGTTGCCCAGTCATCCAGTTTGGGGAGATCAGTCTGTAACTCTTCACAGACAGCTTTGAACTTAGCTATCATGTAGGATACGTGTCTAGAGAAAGGTCAGTTTATGTAAGATAAGAGGCTGGTGAAGGAGAATTATCCCTATTTGGGCTGGATTGCATAGAACGAGAGAGGATGGAGAGGAGCTGGATAAATACCTGGAGAAGGATGAGGGGACCAAAGCACAAGTTTGCAGATCAGCTAGCGAACATACCATATGGCATGAACCTGTTAGTCCCTCGTAGATTAGTCCACACTGCATCTACTTCTGCTGTCAAACCTTCTTGTGGCTCCATAGCATGAGAGGGCTAATGCACAGATTCCATCTCTTCCTACAAGGTCACAAAGAATGTATCAGAGATCGGAGGCTAATCAGAAGAAAGGGAAAAGGTCATTAATGCCGTGGCTGATGTAATGAACCAGCTATCTTGCAACTTGTCCCATTATGGAAGGAAGACAGAGACGTAAGAGCAAATGCCCTTGGTTTTACACTAACAGTCTTGTCACCTTTTTGTTTAGCTGGAGCCAGTAGCCGTCATTCTGCTGAGTACTGGGGTCACTTAAACTCATCGCCAGCTGCCTACATCTCATGGGGAACAACGCAGGTAATTACCACAGGATCATGCAGGCACTGGCTTCGGGGCTGGAGTGGTGGCTCAGCTGACCTCCTCCAGTCACCAACTTCTCTGTGGGAACTCAGGGCCCTCCTGAGTCCCATCGGTGGCTTTGGGAAGGGTCCGGGCCACCCAAGAGATCTCTGTCAGGAGCATTTTCCCTCTCCTCCTGGCCAGTCAAGCAGCAGAGCAGGTTCCTGAATCTAGCTCCTAGGGTCTGACGTGACTGGTTTCTGCCACCATCCCGAACTTGCTGAATGGCCCGTGAGATACTGACATGGACAGAGAAATCCGGATCTTGCTGCAGGCCACTGAGAGCTGAGACAGAGAGAGGAAGCTCAGGTCAAAACACATATCATATTAGCATGCCCTAGCACCTGCACCATGGGCCTCTGTATCTTCCACAGGGGCGGCTCTATGTTTTTTGCCACCCCAAGCACGGCAGTCAGGCGGCCTTTGGTGGCATGCCTGCGGGCGGTCCGCTGGTCACGCGGATTCAGCGGCGTTTCTGTCGGTGATCTGCCGGTCCCGCGCCTTCAGTGTACCTGCTGCTGAATTGCCGCCGAGGCTGCGGGACCAGCAGTCCTCCCGCAGGCATGCTGCCGAAGGCTGCCTGACTGCCGCCCTCACGGCGACCGGCACGCCGCCCCCCGTGGCTTGCTGTCCCAGGTACGCACTTGCTGCGCTGGTGCCTGGAGCAACCCCTGATCTTCCACAGCAACTAACTCCTCCCAGATGCTCTGGACCCACCAGGGCTATCAATGTCACACCATCTGATAACCCCTTAAGTCCTCAGTGACATCTGCCCTTGGCAGCACCATCTTCCACTGCATTCTGGGGCATCCACCTCCTTAGCACCATCTCCCTGACACATGCCAGGGCCTCTCACCCTGCCTGGCATTTACTTTCTCCTTGTAAAACCTTCTGGCACCTGGAGATGGAAGTGACGCCTGACATCAGAGAAAACAAAGCTGGGACTGATGTCCAGGCTCTCTCAACAGCTACCTCTGGCCACGTCTAAATTGAACTCAATGCAGCAGCATGGCGGGGGAGTTGCACTTTTTCCTAGACTGGTTCACAAGTGGGAGGGATAGCTCAGTGGTTTGAGCATTGACCTGCTAAACCCAGGGTTGTGAGTTCAATCCTTGAGAGGGCCATTTAGGGAACTGGGGCTTAAAAAACAAACAAACACTATCTGGGGATTGGTCCTGCTTTGAGCAGGGGGTTGGATTAGATGATCTCCTGAGGTCCCTTCCAACCCTGATATTCTACAAGGAGCATGAGCTCTCCTTCCATATGCAAACACAGCCATGTGGCAACTACTTACACTGAAGTATCAGCTCCTTCTCTTGCCTGACCATGGCGGGCTCTGAGCTTCGAACAGTGCAACCTGGAACGTACAATGGAAATGAATCTTGCAGGAGTTTTCACCTCCCCTGGGGCTACCTTTTAAAAAATGTCAGTCTTTCCAACAAGCAAAACAGTTTTCAAGTGGTCCCTGGGATAATCAGACAAGTCCACAAGCTCCAAGACAAAGAGGCTCATGTCTTGGAAGATACAGAGAGCCTGATTGCCAATGGCTATGGTATTGCTGCAGTCCCACAGGGATTCCAGTGGGTGGAGCTGGAGGGTAGGGTTGTAATTTGCTCCAGGCCTTTTGATATAATCCCCAGCCCAACTGCCTCAAGGGCAGGATATCTAGACACTAGGATCCCAGGGGGTTAATTCTTGCTGCTAGTGCCCTCCAAGCAGAACACGGGACAACCTCTCAGATAGAAGTTGCTTAAGAAAAGTAGTGGTTACCGATAAAGATGGCTGCTGCCCGTCGTATTGGAGCCTGGGGGCTTCGGAGGTGACCCAGACATTGGAGCAAGATGTCAGATACGTTCTTGAGCTTCAGCACCTAGGAATAGAAACCAAGGAAGCTTCTTGTTGCTGGGGCCGCAGGGTGAGGAGAAGAGAGATTTCATCTGCTTGGCTTGGAGGGGTGGGAAGAATGCAGCTCCCATCTCCATGTATCCTGGGGGCGACCATCTACATGCCAGGCAGTCATTAAATGACCATTTCAAAGTGTCACCAGACACATTGCTGGTGTCTGAGCTGCTGGCACTGCAGGGCTGGAGGCTGGTACTAGAGAACACTGAAGCCCGGTTGTATGGGCTTCATCTGGGGAGGACATTAGAGAGGGTGCAGAGCATAGGAAATACGGTGCAGAAGTGGCCAATGGGCTGGGGTAAGGTGAAAAATGGGGACATCCAGTTTCCTGCAGGATTCAGAAGGCATTTTTGCCATCATCTGATTCTTTATGTTCTGAGCTTTCACCTCCGTACTGAACTCCTGGCCAGGTCTGGCTGTTCAGATCTGACAGGCACTGGGAGGAGTGGGGGAGCCGGGTGCTTCTAAGAGGAAGCCAGAGTGCAGTATGCTAGTACTAGACATGCAATCAGAGCAGTGAGTGAGGGAACACGTTTCCGGTCCCACATCTAGAAGCAGCACTCACGAGAAGCCGATTGTTCACTTACAGAGTGCTGGCAGATCTTGTCCACCACCTGGGGATGGGTGTGCCAAGCCTTCTTGCTGTTAATCTGCTTAGGACAAGACCATCCCAGGAGCTGAAAACACCCAGCCAAGGCTTTCTGACACCTCTGCAACACAAGATGGGACAAGGAGAGTTTGCATCATGAGAAGAGCTGGAATCTGTGGTCACTCTGCAGTGAAAAGCCAGCTGAAATGATCAATGAGGGAAAGGAATGTGGGGGTCACATGGTATCCTGCTGACCATTGGTGTCTCTTTGTTCCTATTAGTGGAGGCTCCTGGAGTTTGATCTTCATGGTGGCTGCAGTTCAGTGAATTAGGAAGTGGCTGCTGGGAGCCATAAAACATCTCCACTTGTGTGTCCATTGAAGGCCAGGGAACTTGCTTGGGTAAGCGGGTAGGGCTGAGATTTTTCACTTTTGGGAGGCGGCTCTGGAGACAGACCTAGCAGGAGAGCTGGAGCAGTCAGGGCCTGCTGCACCAGGGAGCACATGGCAGCGGGACTCACCTTGCCCACGTCAGGGTCCTCGTCCTGTAAGTGAAGGAGCAGTGGGACCAGGCTGCGGGTCACTTCCTCCTGCAGCAGGGGCTTCTGCCTCCTCTTCACTGTGTTAAGCAACTTTGTAAAGAGCATGATGGCAGCAGAGCGCACCTGGGGTCTCACCTGTGATGGACACACAACCGTGAGGGGATCTCACCGAGGGAGCTTCACACTCTCCTTACTGGGTGAGCTCGGCACAATGCAAACCACAGATAGGGGCCAGTCTGACTAATAACTCCATGGTCTGCCCACCAAGAGGGCACCCATTTGCAGAAAGGTTTGGGTGGAGGGGCAGACAACACAGGTTAGGACAGTGGTTCCTAAATTTCCCTGGAGGCCTCCTGTAAGTGCTGACTCCATCCACAGTGAAGGGCTCTTTGGAGGGTTTCTTTAATGGGTTCAACACTTTCATAGTTTCATAGCATTTAAGGGCCATTCATTCATCTAGACTCCAAAGCACAGGACATTACATTTCACCCCATGACCACTACATTGAGCATGTTCACTTGAGTTAGATTAAAGCATATCAGTCCTCAGGAGACCAAACGGTTGCATGCCACACACAGAGAACACGAGAGACCAAGGTGTCACCAATGCCTGAGGTCCAGGCAATGGCTCGGAACTGATCAGGTCAGATATGCCACCACTACAACTCCAGAGTCACAACACTGCCTGGCTGGGGATGGGCAGGTCAAGAGCCCCTGACTTACAGCATCGAGTAAGGGGATTAGCTTCCTGGCCACGCTGGTGCGCTCACTCCCATCCAGGCTCTGCAGAAGGTTCTGAACAGCTGAGATGGCCTCCAGAATACTCCCATCATCCTTCTCATCCGAGCCCCAAAGGATGGCAGGCAGCAGGGCCTTGACTTGTTCCACCTACACACACACACACACACACGGGGGGGGGGCTCATCAGATCTCCCAGCCCTCCAGTGAGTACAAGCCACAGTGCCAGGGCTGTGTTTATTCTACCCCGTGGTACCAAGTCAGAAAGAAGCTCCGTCTCCACAGTCGGAGGCGTGGTGCTTTAGAATCGATGGGGATGCCTGATGAGGCAATCAGTGAATCCTAACCCTGCCCCGGGTCGTTCTGGTGTAGGGTGGGCAAAGCTGTGGTTTGCTTCGGGGCTTTTCTCTCTTTTCTACGTGCTATTCATTATTATTATAGCAGATGCTGGCAGCAATCTCCATAGTTAAGGCTGGTACACAGTTTCCATTCTAGTTGCTCCTTTTGATACGCTCCTAAAAACATTCCCTTTTTGGATGGAAATGTTCCATGCTGTCTCCCCAGTCAATTGTGATTTTTTCCTGGGGAGATTGCGTCTCTGAGCTGTAGGACAGTTTTTCCACTTACAAACAAACAAATGAAAACTTCTAGCCACCTTCTTTTCCCATGCAGACAATCCCCCAAATGGTGAAACTTGGGGAAAAAAATCAAACCTGGCCCATGGGGAGTCCTAGGTGAGAGCTGAACCCTCTGCAAAGTTTGAGAAACTTGGACCTGATAGTGCAAGGCACTGAAATATCCTTTGGGGGCAGGGTCACAAACACTCTTTAAGAGAGTGCTCTGCCTCTCTCAGGGCCAGAGACTTTGGGACCAGCCAGCCCCATGCATTAATCAGATACAGCGGAGGAGGAGAGAACTATTTTGGGCTGTCAGGAAGGAAGGGGAGCAGGAGCAGGGGGGAGTGGCTCCTAGAGTACCCTGGGAGGGAAGGCAGGGGGAATCTGATGGGGGAAAAGGGCCTCCAGGGAGGAAGCCTTGGGAAGCAGTCCTCCCCCAAGAGAACAAAGAACTCCGCAGAGCCTGGGGGCAAAGAGCTTGCAGAAGGGGTGCCCAGGAAGGGGGCCAAAGTTAAGTTTTCTTATGTTTACTAAGGACAGGGTGGAACCTTTGTTGAGTGAGCTCAGAAGAGGAGATGTGGTAATGGCAGAAGATCCTGTTTCTGATTTTTAGTCTGTTGGACATTGTCAGGTTTGATTCTGAGGGTTTTATCTTTGGCCTTCAAAGGCTTGTTTGTCTTAATAAATGAGCCTGACTAAGGGTGTTATTGAACGAGGTATTTGTGAAGTCAAGCGAGGAGGGGAAAACTGAGGCAGTGCTGCAATGTTGGGTCTTGCCACTGGAGGGGGCTATGAGACAGGGCCTTGTGTGCTCGCTAAGGTCTTTAGACCAATCAAGGTCTTCCTTGGTGACAGCACCAGGATTGGTCTCTCCAAGAAGGAACAGGAATGCTGCTGGGGTAATTTGCATGGGGGAGAATTAGGGTTACCATATCTGAACTTTCAAAGAGAGGACACTCCATTGGGGGGGGAGGGCGTAGCCCCGCCCCCTAGCCACTCCCTCCCACTTCCTGCCCCCGACAGCCCCCCCAGAACCCCCAACCCATCTACCCCCCCCGCGCCCTGTCCCTGACTGTCCCAACCCCTCTCCACACCCCTGCCCCCCTGACAGCCCCCCCGAACTCCCGACCCATCCAACCCCCCCCGCTCCCTGTCCCCTGACTGCCCCCCTTCTCCAACTCCCCGGCCCCCTTACCGTGCCACTCGGCTTAGAGCAGGTGTCTGGCTCCATGCCCCAAGGAGCGCCCCGCCCGAGTGCTGCCGAACGGCGTGCTGAGGCTGTGGGGGAGAGGGGAAGCGGGGGAGGGGCTCTGGCCGCCGCTTCCAGCCCCGCCGCCGCGTTCCCTCACAGGCGCACAGCCCCGCCCCCCAGCGCTGCCGGGCGGCGTGCTAAGGCTGCAGGGGATGGGGGGAGCCGGGAAGGGGCTTTGGCTGCCGAGGCCCCAATGCAAGCGGCGCTCGGCCGCCCTGTCAGCCGCTTTTCGGTCGATAAATAGCCGACTGGGGGGGAAATCCCGGACATTTTTAGATTTTTAGAAATCCCCCCCGGACGGCTATTTAAAGAGCGAAAAGCCGGACATGTCCGGGGAAACCCGGAGTGTGATAGCCCTAGGAGAGTGATAATGTCCATCTGAAATCCAAGCAGTAAAATCCCATCTAAAATACTCTGAGGAAAGATCTGCATTGAGGGGCCGTTGTGATCCCCGTTCCTGCTGGGGAAATGGAGGCACCGAGAGGGTCAGCAAGTCAGCAGCAGAGGTGGGCTCAGAACACTGTGCCTCACTGCCTGCCCAGAACTCAGTCCACTGGGTCACAGCCACCTCGTCGTTTTCCAGTTAACCAAGCCTGGGCTCTCACCTTCCCTGGTTGGGTTGCCAGGATGCCGAGTCCTCTTAGACCAAGTGAACGGAAAACTGGGCTGGGGTGTTTTGTCCACTCCTCGAGACGGTCCAAAGTGTCTGGATGTGGGAGCTTCTTGGCCTCTTTGTAACGCAGAAGCTGAAAACAACACAGAGCGAATCAGCAACAGGGTGCTTACCAGAAAACTGTGTGTGTCGGTTCTGTGGAGAGGCATCATAACCTCCATGTTGTACCGTCCATTGCTATACATCAGCCCCACTTTGTGTGTGACACCCAGTCCTCCCACTGACTTCCTGGGGCTTCGACTGGCCGTTAGCACTAGACTCAGCCATAGGCGTTAGCAGAGCTGCTCTACCCTCCAGGAGAACATGTAGGGCAACAAACTGTTCAGTGACCATTTGTATGGCGGACTCTTGTGCATCTGGGGGTTTGCCAAGAGCAGCCGAAGCCCTCGTGGTGACCCTGTGAAGCAGAACAAGCCGCTCTGAGATCACGCGAAAGCTGGGACTGAGAAATCAAACCCCTGAGTTGAAATCCTGACCTCACTGAAGTCAGTGGAAGTTTTGCCATTGATCGCAATGGGCCCAGGATTGGACTCCTGGTGAGGAGAGAATTAAACCCCATCCCTTAATGAGTTAGATGAGGAGACAATCCCTGAAAACTGTCAATAGGAACTAGCCAGACAGAAACCGTGGAAATGGGGAGGACAACCTAGCGATGGACTATAGAGCCACCTCATTCCTGGTGATGTGCCTCTAACTAACCCATCCAATAGAGAAGGTTAAAGATTGCTCACCACATTCAGAGCTAATGATCCTGCATCTGGGGGAGCTTTTACCATGATCCTCTCTCCTCCATACCCACTCAAAATGCCCCTCTTTGCTTTTCCTTAGTGACTTCGCAGGGAGGAACCTTTCATGGACCTGCAGAAAGGCTGATGCTGACAGGAGACCCAGCTGCCCTTCGGGAGAGTCCAGGCTGATGCTGTTCTACAGAACCTTAGTTTCTTGGATATTCCCATCAGGCTCCTGATTACAACTTTGGAGCAACCAATGATCCCCTAAAGGATCCATCTCAGATTTTACCCTGAGCGTGCTGGGACAGGACTGGGGGAGCCTAGTCAGTGCTGCATGGACACCTGGCAATGTGGACATGACCAATAAAGCTCATTGTTTATGTAGCGCAAGAATGAGTCTCAAAGGCTTGATTTAAGCAGTTGCTCACTAATCTAGGACACAAGACCCAATTGCTCTCATCAGCTAATGAAACTTACTTCTACAAAGAAGGCCATCATGGTCAGCCTGTGTTTCTTATCACCTCTGTCGAGGAGCGGGATCACTAGGTCCAGCAGCATCCTTGTGGTCTCAGGGCAAGCATAGTGCACCACGGCTCTGTGACACAAAGCAGAAATACCTTTGTTAGTAAGGGAAGAAGCACATTCTGCAACAAGGGGGTGAGGGGTCAGCTTGGGGCCACATGGCAGCCCAGAAGTGAGGACTGTTTCATTCTGGAATTGCCCCCACTAGCAGGACTGACTGCATGGAAAACGCTTGTGTATTACCTGGCCAGCAGGCTCACCCCACGGAGGTGATCTTGGGGGCTTTGTAGGAGGATCCAGCCTTGCTCTTTCTCCATAACAGTCAGCTCGGAACGGCAGCCAACACAGAGAAGCAGCATCTTTATAGCCTCCACTGCAGAGCTAGATTCAAACAACACACCAGCGTGACTGAGTGCCAGGAGCCCCCTCATGGTAGGTCTGTCAGGGAGTGACGGATTCACTTGTGTGTGGAAAGACACACCAATGGTTTAAATAGAGCTTAGGAAGGCACAGGTTCGTGACTGGGGTTCCTAGGCACTATAGTAATACAATTTAATAATATGAAGAAAGAGAAAGAGTTCTGAGCAAATCCTACAGACAATTGCACTAGGGCATGTCAATGTCACAGAACAGGAGAACTTCAGCCCTTTAGTGTCGGACCCACATTCCTTTGACACACTGGCAAATTGGCTCCCACTAATTTCTCCCCATAGCTGCTGGGATAGTCTTTCTACTTCCTCTGCAGTGCATTGGTTGGTATGTCATTTACCACTGAGAGACACCCTTGCAACCTAAGCCCTGCCTGCTAACTCCCTGAGAATTAGAGAGTTATGGAAAACCTGCAGGGGCCACATGAGAGCTGGAGAAGAGAACTAGGACTTCTCTATGACTGTCCATGTAATTAGACCGTTGATTTTCCAGTAGGCACAGTACCTGGTGTGGAGGCTCTGCCAGCTGCTTTCCCTTCCAGAGACTTTATCCCCTGCTATGCTCTGTCCCAGGCTGAAATGGATTTCGACAAGAAGAGCCATTAGCAGCTGAGGATAGAGGCGGGTTGTGGCATCTTTGGACTTGCTCACCGAGATCATCTCATAGAGGGCGCATGTGGCCTGAAGAGGGAACAAGACAGACACAAGCTTACTTGGAAATCCTACTCCCTCCTGCGTCAGTTCTCAGGACTTCCTGCTTATGTGCTATGAAACTCCCCTGATTCATGGAGAAACAAACCGAGTTAAACTGCCCTGAGCAGCAGGGCGGGGGAAGCCGGGCACTGGCAGGTTGAAGGCTTTGCCTTGTGGAGTCTGGTGACACTAGGCTGCATTGCCACACAGGGGACCTAGCTTTGATTTCGGATCTCGCAGAGCTTCCTGACCTGCAGGGGCTGCAGAGACAGCATGCTTGGGGTGGGGGTAATGCCTCATGGGACTAAGAATGGGAGAGAATAAATTAATGAAGAGAAGAGTGGCTCTTTCATCAGCTTCCTCGGCATCATTCTTCTCCCTCATTTGAACTTCCACCGTCATTCTTTCATGCTTGCATTGTTCCTTGGCTTCCAAGTGCCTCAGAGGGGCCTTTTCTTCTGCGTCTGGGGTATAGGGGGGCTGAGACCCTGATTTTTGGTCAAAGTCCATGAGCAAATCTCTCAGTTCGTGTTCTGCGGCTTTCCTCTTAACAGTTAGCCCCCTTTCTTTACATACTTCTTCAAGTTCTTTTGAGTCAAGACTCTCATAGGATTGTGATTCACCCATTGTAACTCATCTTTAACCCTTAAAACTCTCCATATCAAATTTAAACTTTAAATAGTGTTGGGTTATGATCTTTAAGCCCAACTGACCTGTGGCATGTGACTCCTGTGTTGACTACGCCAATTGTCACGCTCTCTGGAGTGGTTCACAACCGTGAGTGCCAATCTTAGATCAGACTGTCATAAAACGGGGCAGGCACCCCAAACTAGTAGTATATTCTATAATTGGATTTCACAAAGCCAGTAACAATTGTGCATTCCTGGATTACAGTACCAGTTTTACCAAGGACAGTCTTACCACAGACAGTCCCCTTAGACATTCTAGCCTATCTTGCCACCCAGACAAACTGAACTTTGCAATTAAAAGTTGTTAAAACCAAAAATCACACCACATCAGGTTACTCCCAACCCCAAAGGGTCAGTCACTTACCATAGGTCAATTGGGATTCTGGATCTCACACCAAAAACAACACTGGCAGCCAATTCTCTAGTAAACTAACTAAAGATTTATTAGCTAGGAAAAATAAATGAGAGTTATTGAGAGGTTAAAGCAGGTAAAATACATTAACAGGTGAGTCAAAATTTGTAAATCCCAAATGATAGCGGAGATGTAGTAATCTCTTGGTTTCCTAAATGTCTTTTCAGGAACCCAGATGTTTCTGGGGATCTCCATTTTGCATTTGGCATCTTCCCTGTAAGAGTCCAAACAGTCAGAGATACAGGATCATTCCTTGACATCTATTTTACAGCTTTTCCAGAAACCAATCTGAACGGTGTCTTTACCCAAGTGGGTTTTGATGAGTAGGAAATTCAGACTTAGTCTGTGAATTCCCGTTGTCAAACACAGTAGCCCTTGCTTTGAAGTTAGCAGTCTTCTTCATTTACATTTCCAAGTCTCCAATTGTGTTTGATGGGTAATTTAATTACAGGGATATACATGATGCCAATGTAATGTAATAGCAAACAAGAATCCTTCATTAGTTTTCATAAACTTTACACATCAAGTTCATTCTCATCTTTTAACACCAACGTACACTTTTGATCTAGGGGTAACTAATTACAGGGATATACACAATACAATAGCAATCAACAGGTTAGAAAGATAAGTGTTTCCTTTAACTTTTCCTTTGAACTAAACAAACACACAGGTGAACTGCCTGATTACACTACAATAGCTTTTGACACTCCTTTGATTTCTATTAGCATCTGAGTGAATTAGCCTGCAACCCTATCCTGAGCTGGCACCAGGGCAGACAGCATCACAGGGGTTTCTCAGAGCTCCAACATGGATGCGATGAATGGAACCCCTCCCCCAAGGGTTTGACAGGACATTATGGAGTAGCCCCAAAACGGAGGGGATAGTCTGTCCCTGTAAAGGTAGCGGTGCTAGGGGTCAGCCCATCCTTGTCACGTGGCGTGGCCCTGTCAGATTTTGAGATGTCTGATATACGTAAGGAGCTGGGAAATACTGGTAGGGAAGAAGTGGTCCAAGGATTAAGTCGTGTTCAGGAGGAACTCCTGTTATGTTTCTGTAAGGACCTGGGACCAGGAGCCTTGCAAAATGGGAGGGCCAGGACTCCCCTCTCTCCCAGTGAATTGGGATGAGCTTTAGGAAGGGGATCAGCATACATGCTGCCTCCTCCCTCCTAGCAGAGAAAACACCAGCAGGAGAAGGCTGAACCCAGGGGTGCTGGAACACGTTGTGTAGTGGGGGTGCTGAGAGCCATTGAACCAAACTGTAAACCCTGTATATGATGGAAACTGCTTCAAGCCAGGGGGTGCTACAGCACCCCCGTTCCCCCTGTTCCAGCACCTATGCCTGAACCCTCTGAGCCTGAGGACTGACTGGGGAAAAAGGGCCACCAGGAGAATCTGGCTAAGGCCCCACAGTTGGCTAACTTACAACCCAGCATAAAGGAGGAGACTGGGGGAGTCCTGCCTGCAGGAGAGGTGGAGGGACTGCCTGAAGTAAATGCCACCTCCAGGAGGAAGGCTAGGGGGTGGGGACTCCTGTCTTATGGAGGGAAACCAGAAGGCCTGTTTGAAACACAGCCCAGCTGCTGCCCGGGAGGCTGGGAACAGCTTTGAGGAAGCTCCTCAGAAGTTGGGTGGGAAGAAGCCACAAGGAGCCACAAATCCAGGGCAGGAAAAGCAGAAGCTGCAGACCCCTGGGAGTTGCTAACAAGCAGGGAAAAGGGAGGAACAGCTCAGGGAAGTGGTGAGGGATTGAAGGGACAGTCCTTAGCAGCCTATCATGGGGTCCGTGGGCTGGAACCCAGAGCAGAGGTCAGGTCTGGGTTCCCCAGCAAGAGGCAAAGTACCGACCTCAGGACTAAGAGACTAAGAATGATGAGGCTCAGATGGGGGCTGAGGGCCTGGCACAGAGGCCACTACACGTTGGGTTTTCCCATATTGGACTTTTCTGTTAACCCTGGAAGAGGTGACGTGGCCAGAGGGCCAGACCATGGAACCTGCGGAGTGTTGCAGAACCAGGAGGCTGGACAAGGGGACACCAGTGTGGAATAAGCCCTGCAGCATCATGTCCTGGCACGAGGAGGCGCGTTGGCGGTGAGTGTGCCCTGTGACCGAGACATAGGATAGATTTAACTGTATGGGGCTATAGGTGTTCGAACAGTGACTTACGGCAGCAGACGTGTGAGAGGCTTGGTGCTCAGAGCTGTGGTGACTCTGCAGCTTCACAACCAGGTTCTCCATCACCTGTCCTCCGAGGGCCGGGTCAGCAGATAGGAACTGCCACAGCTCGGCCGAATTGCTAGTAATTCAGAAATACGGCAACATGAGGGACTGGATGGCTTAGGAGAAAAGCTATTAAACCTCTTCACCAATGTAACCTCTTTGTAAGAGAAATCCTCCGGTGGAGCCAACGCCCTGCCCAGCAGTCCAGTCCCCAGAGCTTGTGCAATTCAATGTGGAGCATGAACAAGGACTCCATGGACCTCAGATTGAGAATCACTGGCACAGGATATGGAGCATTTCAGCTCAAGGCTGCCAGTGTGAATCTGGCCTCAGTTGGTCACGACCTGTTACTGGCTGATGGCTAATTCCGAGAGGCTGATGGCTAATGACTAATACAGCTTCTCTGGCAGCAGATGTCCTATATGAAATGAACTAAGGGTCTCGGACCAGTGCCCAGTGCACGCTGTCCACATTACAGAGTCAACCACCATACTTGGCCCTTGTTGGTAGGTTCAGGGATTGAACGGGACATGGAGGCTGAATGAGCCTTTCTTGCCTAGTCGGCAGCCCCTCCACCTATGAGCTCAGAGTGTTGTTAGGGGCAGTGTGGAGGAAGCTTCATCGTCACTTCCTGGGCTGCAGCTGAGGTCTTCATTGTCCAAGGGTGTCAATGGGGCACCTTTCACCAGCATTAAATTCCCTTTAAAAAAAAAAAAGGGAGCGGGCATGCAGCAGCGTGGCTCAGCTCTCCGCAGCGCTCAGCCAATAACTGTGTGAGGGAGGGTTTCAGTGGAGTCCTCTGATATGCAGGGCTGGCTCTAGGATTTTTGCCGCCCCAAGCAAAAAAATTTTTGGCCGCCCCCACTTTTTTTTTCGTGCCCCCCTCCCGCGGCCCCGTCCCAACTCCACCCCTTCCAAACTCCTTCCCCAAATCCCCAGCCCCGCCTCCACCCCCGGGTGTGCCACATTTCCCCCCCCATTGCTTCCTGGAGGCCCCCGCGACCTCCCGCCCTAGCTCACCTCCGCTCCGCCTGCTACCCCGGGTGCGCTGCCGCTCTGCTTCTCCCCCCTCCCTCTCAGGCAAAGGAGGGGGGAGAAGCGGAGCAGCGGCGCGTTCAGGGGAGCAGGCGGAGCGGAGGTGAGCTAGGGTCGGGGGGCGCAGGAAGTAACGGGGGGTAGAGGAACCACTCCCCGCTCCAGCTCACCTCCGCCTCCCCTGAGCGCCCCCCGCTCAGCTTCTCCTCCCTCCCAGCCTTGCTGCGCAAAACAGCTGTTTTGCGCGTGGCAAGCCTGGGAGGGAGGGGGGAGAAGCGGAGCGGCAGCGCATTCAGGGGAGCAGGCGGAGCGGAGGTGAGCTAGGGTGTGGGGGGAAGCGCAGGAAGTAACGGGGGGGTAGAGGAACCGCTCCCCGCTCCAGCTCACCACCGCCGCCTCCCCCGAGCGCCCTGCTGCTCAGCTTCTCTTCCCTCCCAGACTTGCTGCACGAAACAGCTGTTTCTCGCGCAGCAAGCCTGGGAGGGAGGGGGGAGAAGCGGAGCGGCGGTGGCGCACTCAGGGAAGCAGGTGGAGGTGGAGCGGAGGCAAGCTGGGGTGGCGAGCTCAGGTGGCGGGGGCACTTTTTCCCCATGCCCCGGAGTCAGCACCTATGATGGCCGGTTCCAGAATGCCGCCCCTAGAAATGTGCCACCCCAAGCACCTGCTTGTTTTGCTGGTGCCTGGAGCCGGCCCTGCTGATATGGATTGTTTCTGGAACTCACCGCTTGGGATCATCCATCATAAAACCACGCTTTGCGTAATCGCAGTTGTTCAACTTTTCCTGCCCAAACACAAATGTGCTTCAGACAGCAAACGTTCCACCTAGGCTCACTATCTGTACGTTCAGATGAAGGAGAACGGCGGAATGAGCTCTGCGCTTGCCAGCCGGAGTAGCAAAGGGATAGTGAACTCAAGAACACAGACGTAAATCCACCCCCTGCTCCAGGACCCATGAGCACTGAGCGTAGGTGCGGGGGACTGTGCTTTTGAGAACCCCTCCCACAGGCAGATCTCTAACAAGTCCCAGGGGCCGGGAGAGGGAGACTGGGAATGAGAGCTCCTGCTTTGCACATGGGGAGACACATTCAGGGAATGGGGGAGAGGAATCTCTGACAGGTGGATTTTGCTCACTGTGGTTTGTGGCTGAAAAGAGAAGAGCCATCAGGAGGAGAGGGCAGGTAATTTGCCCCATGTAGAGGGGGGAGATTCAGTCCTCAACAGTCAGTGCTTTATACTTTGCCTTAGTAAGACCAAACAATGTGCTCAGTGGAGAGGTTCTCATATAGGGCCTCAAAGGATCACGCGAGGCCTGAAGAGTGGAGGCATTTCGTACCTGTCTGTAGGGAAGGAGTAGTCCAGAAGGCATGAGATCACTGTGTCCAGATGCTCCGCCTCGCCAGCCAGCAGGACCACTAACTTCTTCATCAGGGTCCTGGAGCTGGGCTGCTGGACTGAATCCAACCGGCTGTAAACCCCAGCCACAAGGTCTGCTGCCTGAGAGAGAGGGAACCAGATGAGACGGGACAAGACTCTCATCCCATCCTGCAGCTAGGGCAAGAGGGAACCTCAGCATCCCTGGAGAATCAGAGTTAGCCTCTAGGTTTTGCCTAAAAGTCACAATTTCCTATATTATTGGCAGGGCTCATTTCAGAGCCTTACAAGGTGCATTGTCGCAAAGACCACATATCAATGGCTCAAAGGAGATGAGTCCTATCTAGGCACAATACAGGGGTAACATAAGAATGGCCATACTGGGTCAGACCAATTGTCCATCTAGCCCAGTATCCTGTCTTCTGCTGGTGCCAGATGCTTCAGAAGAAATGAACAGAACAGGGCAATTTATTAAGTGATCCATCCCCTGTCACCCAGTCCCAGTTTCAATCAAAAGGCGTAGGGACACCCTGTGCAAGGTGTTTCACCCCTGACCACCTTGGCTAATAGCCATTGATGGACCTGTCCTCCAGGAACTTCTCTAATTCTTTTTTGAACCTGGTTATACTTTCTGCCTTCACGACATCCCCTGGCAGTGAGTTACGAGTTGTGTTGTGTGAAGAAATATTTCCTTAGGTTTGTATTAACCCAGGTTTGTGTGTGTGTGTGTGTGAAAGGATAAATAAAACTTCCCTATTTACTTTCTCCACACCATTCATGAATTTATAGGTGTGGGCATCCCATGGATTTATACAGAAGCAATATGCTATTTTCTGTCTTATTATCTATCCCTTTCCTAATGCTTCCTAACATTCTGGTAGCCTTTTTGACTGCCATTGCACACTGAGTGGATGTTTTCAGAGAATTGTTCATGATGACTCCACCCTTGAGTGGTAACAGCTGATTTAGACCCCTTCCGTTTGTATGTATAGTTGGGATTATGTTTTCCAATATACAGGAATCAGACTAGAAGATCTGATGGTTCCTTCTGGCCTTAAACTCTCTGAACGTATGACTGTTCCCAGCACTGGGAATTCTAGTTTCCGTCCATCTCAGCAGCAGCGCCCCATACCTTCTCCACCTTAGTCCCACCGCTGTTCACCATGGCAGACAGCAATCCCTCTGCAGTTGGCTGGCAGTTATTGTTGCAGTGATTCGTCAGGCCATCCATAACAGTCAGAATGAAATCTGTCCTCTCTCTTGGGTTGAAATAGACTCCAAAGAGCTGAAGCATACAGGGAAAAGTGTAATTTACAAAAGGCTTGTCCTGATTCCACGGGGGGCTGATAACTACTGGAGCCCAGAGAAAGCCCTGTCTGGGGGTTGCAGGTCCTCTCCAGCTTCTCAGGGGCTCTGTTTTACTCCTTTCTATTACAGGGCCCCAGTGGCTGATGAGGCTTCTGCTGCGAAACCATATCACTCACAGTGAGGCAAGAGGACTAGTTAAACCATTACAGTGGCCAACCTAGGAGTGCTGCCGTGCACGTCAGGATGTGCATTTAGTGGTGTCAGACATCTACTTCTCAGGCATCCGAGGTGCAAGGGTCACCATTAAAAGATCAGCAGTTGCGGGATCCATGTAGTAATATTAGTAATGACTGTTACAGTACTCGGTCTTTGACTGTGACTGTATGTGATACCCTCCTACAACACATCCCAGCAGAAATACAGCACCCAAGTCCTGATTACGACACCATCACCATACTTCCTGGCTTGCAGCCTGACCCAAAGACCATTGAAATCAATGGAAAGACTTCCATTGGCTTCAATAGGTTTTGGATCAAGCCTATATAGTATAGACCTCGTTGTGACAGCTTCTAACAATCCAAAGTACTAGAGCAGTAGGCGTTCAACCTTCCCCATATGGACACTCCCTTTCCTAGTCCCCTTCCAAACTAGCCAAGACCTTGTCCCATTTGGCAATAAGGAAAGGGCAGGGTGGCTGTGCCCCCCAGGTTGGGAACCCATCTGCTAGAGCAGTGGTTCTCAATCAGGGATACACATACCCCTGGGGGTACACACAGGGGTGGCAGGTTTGTATAATTTTTGGCATTGCCCAGAATGGGTCCAAGTCCCGCCTCCCCCTACACCTGCCTCAGGCTCTGGGAGGGAGTCTGGGTGCGGGAGGGGGTTTGGGGTGCAGGCTCTGGGACGGAGTTTGGGTGCGGGAGGGGGTTTGGGGTGCAGGCTCTGAGATGGAGTTTGGGTGCAGGCTCTGTGTTGAGGCAGGGGACTGGGGTGCAGGAGGGGTGCAGGCTCTGGGAGGGAGTCTGGGTGCGGGAGGGGGTTTGGGGTGCAGGCTCTGGGAGGGAGTCTGGGTGCGGGAGGGGTGCAGGCTCTGCGATGGAGTTTGGGTGCAGGCTTTGGGTTGAGGCAGGGGACTGGGGTGCAGGAGGGGCTGCGGGCTCTGGGAGGGAGTCTGGGTGTGGGAGGGGGTTTGGGGTGCAGACTCTGGGAGGAAGTTTGGGTGCAGGAGGAGTGCAGGCTCTGAGATGGAGTTTGGGTGCTGGGTGCAGGCTCTGGGTTGAGGCAGGGGACTGGGGTGCAGGAGGGGCTGCGGGCTCTGGGAGGGAGTCTGGGTGCAGGAGGGGATTTGGGGTGCAGGCTCTGGGAGGAAGTTTGGGTGCAGGCTCTGGGAGGGAGTCTGGGTGCGGGGGGGTGCAGGCTCTGAGATGGAGTTTGGGTGCAGGCTCTGGGTTGAGGCAGGGGACTGGGGTGCAGGAGGGGCTGCGGGCTCTGGGAGGGAGTCTGGGTGCGGGAGGGGGTTTGGGGTGCAGGCTCTGGGAGGAAGTTTGGGTGCAGGAGGGGTGCAGGCTCTGAGATGGAGTTTGGGTGCTGGGTGCAGGCTCTGGGCTGGGATAGAGGGTTTGGGTGTGGGAGGGGGCGTGCAGCTGGTCCAAGGATGAGCAGTTTGGGGTGCAGCAGGCAGGCTGACCCTGGGCTGGGGCAGGGGGCCAGAGAGGAGGACTCCCCCCAGCCCTCTCCCTGCTGGCGGCAGCGAGCTCTGGGGGAGAGGAAGGGGGGGCCTCCTCACCGACCCCCAACACGACACTCATCCAAGCCCCCCCAGGCTGCTGCTCAGGAGGTCCAGCCAGGATAAGCCTCCCCCTCCCCTCCCCCGAGTCGACTCGGAGTCTCCTGCCGGGGGGCGGGGGGGGGGCTGCCATGCGCTCCTCCCCTCCTCCCTCCGCAGGCACAGCAGCCGCCTCAGCCTCCCCCGGCGCCGTGTCCTTGTGTAGATCAATCTCTGATAATTTTCATATGACTTTACATTGTGCCTCTTCATATAACCTTGTGGTGGGTCTACCCACGTGTGACCTCTGTTTTCATGAAACTTTGTATCAAAGCCTCATTTAAAAACTTTGCATTGCCCTTGGTATAATATTATAGCCCCTAACGATAGAATAAGATAGAAAAAACATTTCTTTTTGCTAGCAGTAGAACAAGAGCTCTTCCCCCCCCGCCCCACTCTTAATCAATTGCCCTGTTGAATGAATGAGGTGTGAAGGCATGGAAGGCAGCACCTCCAGACAGCCTCAACTGTTGGAAAGGGGCTGGGAGCCAGACCCAAGAACAATAAAACGTGTCAAGTGGGCTCATTAAAAACAAGCAAACATACCAACGGCCTCGGGGGTTAGAAGCAAGCACCTTCTTTTAAAAACACCCTCTTTGCAGCATTGGAACAACACTCAAAAGAAAGCAGCACAAAGAACCAATGGACACAAACACAGAGTTTAAATCTGGTCTAAATTTGCATAAGAGGGAAGCTGCTATAAAAGTAAGGTGTCTTGCAGAGAACCCCGGGTCTCGTCTTGTCAACATGGGAGCATCGATCCGGATCGGCAGAAGCCCGGCTCCACCCCCTCCCCCATCTAACTCACCTGGCCAGTGAAGTTAAGGGGAGCAACTAATTGGTAACAACAAAACGAAGTGTGTTTGTGTGTGTGTGTGTGTGTAAGTGTAAGTGTAATATATTATATGCATATAATACAGTGTTAATAAATACATGTATTACTAATAAATGTGGCGTTTTGTCTTATTCCCCCTAAAAAAATCCTGTGCAGTACTTTAAGTACAACACTTGTAGCCGGCTTCGGCAGCGGCTGGCGAGGGAGCACAGTGCGGAGCTGCAGGGGGCGCGCGGGGGAGGCGCGCGGGGGTGGCAGCCGGGGCCGGGGGAGGTGCGTGGGGGCGGCAGGCGGGGCTGGGAGAGAGACCCGGCCCCGAACATTGGTGGAGCCGGGCACCATGGGCCCATATAACTTGCCGCCCCTGGGGGCACAGGGGGTACATCAACTCATCGAGATATTTGCTTAGTTTTACAACAGGCTACATAAAAAGCACTAGCAAAGTTAGTCCAAACTAACATTTCATACAGACAATGACTTGTTTATACTGCTCTATCTACTATATCAGTGTTTCTCAATCTGGGGGTGGCAACCCCCCGGGGGGTCATGGGATGGGTTTAGGGGGGTCACAAGTTTAGGGTCGCCATTGGGGTGGCAAGCAGGGCCCCCGCAAATCTAAGATATATGCAGAAGCTGAAGCCCAAGCCAAGCCCAATGCCTAGGTTTGCCAACTTTGTAACATTTAAAAACCGGACACTCATGGACCTGGATCCTCTAGACCTCTTCTGCCCTGCCTCTTCCCCCCGAGGCCCTGCCCCTCATTTGGTCCTCTTCTCCCCTTCCACTGTTGCTCACTGCTCTTCCCCTCTTCCCCGCCCAGGTCAGGAACAATTTGCCTGCTGGGAGCTGCAGCCGCATGATGTGGGTAGGTGGCGGCCCCGGTTGAGTAGGGGCTGGAGCGGGTGATGACCTGGCACCTCCCCACCTCCTTCACCCGCAGTAACTGGACTTTGGGTGTCCGTCAGTAGATCTGACCAGACACTATCAGATCCCCTTTTCAACCAGATTTTCTGGTCGAAAACCAGGCACCCGGCCACCTTACCACCACCCGGGGCTAAAGCTGAAGCCCAAACCCCGCCACCTGGGACTGAAATCAGTGTCTCCTGAAAGAGGTACAATAGTCTGGAAAGGTTGAGAACCACTTGCTAGAGAGTAGATCACTCTTTATGAGCATTTGTTGTCTTCACTGTTGTAGCCGTGTCGGTCCCAGGATATTAGAGACACAAGGTGGGTGAGGTTCTATCTTTTATTGAACCAACTTCTGGTAGTGAGAGAGACCAGCTTTTGAGCTACACAGAGCTCGTCTGTCTCTGTCTGAAGAAGAGCTCTGTATGGCTCCAAAGTTTGTCTCTTTTACCCACAGAAGTTGATCCAATAAAAAAATTGGACCTCACCCATCTTGTTTCTTTCTGAGCATGTCATTTCTAGCCATGAGTAAGGGCAGGAGCTGTAATTCTTGGGTAAGCCATACACAATAGAGATGGGCGATCCAGGGACAGGAAGTAGTTTGGAGCTGTGCGATACCGTATTGTACTGACACCAATGTAGAATGGTCATTAGTGCCAGGCTGTGATTACCTCTGCGACCTTGGAGGGGCTGTTGCAAACCACAGTGGGGCTCCAAGCAGCCAGAAATTCCTTGTTCCTCTCTTCAGTCCATTCCACATTGTTTCTGTCCAACTGTGCAACTGAAATACATGTTAATAACACTCTTAACTTTCCATTCTGCTTCCTGGCTTCTGCTCTCATCCCTCTTTACTGGACAAAGCCTTTTGTTTGGCCCTGATCCAGGAAAGCATTTAAGCACGTACATTATTCTAAGCAGATGAATAATCCCAGGGATTTCTGTGGGACTACTCGCCTGATGAAAGTTACAGATGTGCGTAAATGTTGTGCTGGATCAGGGCCTTGACCCCAGCGTAAAGTGGCTCTATCAAGTGGTGACTGGAATCTAGCCAAAACACTTCAGTGGCATAGAAGTGGATTAACACAGTCATGAATCGAGCCCCAGATTTGGATCCAGATTTCCAACAGCCATCAAAGTTCTGGGGCGTTCGGGGTACAGGCATCTCGAACTGATCTAATTGGTCTGATGGCGTTTAATCCCCTATCATCGTGTCCCACTGACCCTTCCCATTCCCACTGACGGAATGAGCTCTACCAGTCTCAGTTTGCGGTAACGTGTGTTGCCTTTCTCTGTATTCCCCCCTCCCCTTTCCTTTCTTTGAAAGTCAGGGCTAGAATTACGGGATGACTATCAGACGCTTGTTTCTAGAGCCACAAAAAAACCAGCACTCTGTTCAAAGGAACAAATACCGAGCCAGATGCTCTACTTCTTCCTCAGGCACTATCCTGAACGGGAGCTTTGCCTGAGGAAAGTCTCTAGCATTTAGCTCCCAGGAGGGGGATTCAGATGCTCATCAGTGCTTCTCTTACTCTTTTGGCGCCACGCAATAGAGACGAGGTAACCAACAGCCTCTGCTGCCTTTGAGCGGATCGCCTTGACGGGATCCCCACAGCGGATCCCCAGCACTGCAACCAGGTGTCCGAGCCTGGTGAATGGAGACGCTTCCTAATTGTACAAAAGAGGAGAGGAGGAATCCATTACCACTGCAGGTAAAGTGGGCTGCGTCTCCTAGGCAAGGAGTCTATATCCACACAGTCCCTTTCTATAATGGGGCGTGATCCTCAGCTCTCCCTCTTCAGAAGAGGCTTGGGAGCCAGAAGAAGAATATAGGGCTCGATCCCGCACCACAGACGTCCACTGGAGTTTTGCCACAGACGTCAGTGGGAGCAAGATCAGGATCGTAATGATCTGTAACGGCTGAGGTGGGCTGGAATGGAGAGGCCTCTTCCTGCAGCTCCACAAGAGGAAAGTATCCCATGGTACTAGGATGAGGAATGGAGGCAAACAGGGAACCAGCTGGGGATGAAATGTCTTCAGTCTCTAGGATTTTGAAATCTCTTTTCTCTGAAATTCATTAGATCCAACCATAGAAAAACCCGTTCTTCCTGTGCCCCTTGTTAGCTGCCTTTCCTGCATTGGAAAGAGGTGGCCTATTCCTCCAGGGCACTGGATTTATTTTCCAAGTGTATCAGACGCCAACCCATCTCAGTCAGGATGATGGACGAGCAAGGAGATCGGTTTTTCCTCCGCCTATTAGGGAGCATTGCACTGTGGGGCCTATCAACATACTTCTAAGCAGGAAGTTTCTCTGGCGTGGGAGAGTGCCCTGTAGGTCTAGTTTGCAATCAGGTCACTAGAAGTCAAGAGTTACTCACATCCAGTTTGACTTCTGTGGCCACGAAGTTTAGGAGCAGTATGCTGCTCCATATAGCCCTCCCCCGCAAGCAATCTTTCCTGGACTGCATCCAGGAGTCCATGAGCTGCAGGAAAAACAAGAGAGGTTAAAAATAACAGGGGGAAAGGGTGTATACAAGTGATCCCCAAAGGATAATCTTTATTCTGGCTGAATCATCTCACTCTTACAGATAAAGGCTGCGTCTGCTTTGTGCAGACTCAAAATACACATGGAATTCTTCTCTTCGAACGAAAGCAAAGTGCATTTCTCTCTGAGGGCCCAGTCACACACCCGCTGAAGTCAATGAAAGTTTTGACATTGATCTAAGGACCGATCCAATGCCCATTGAAGTCAACGGAAAGGTCCCCATTTGATTTCAATGAGCATTGAATCGAGCCTTTAATGGATGCAGGATTGGGTCCTATGTAAGGAAGGGAAGGACCAAGTCTTCTCTGGACAAGCCACACAATCCAGCATTTCATTCAGCAAAATAAGAGCAGCTGGAGAAAAACTTCTATTCTTTCATAATTGCAGACTTTGGGCCAGCCCTCATGCTCTGTAGTTAGCGGCACTCTTGGTTCCCATTGCACCCATTGGTTCTCACTGTGGGACAGCTGGAGCTGGGAGTTCTGTGGAGGCCAGGTGCCAGCCTTCACGGGGGACTAGAGTCCTGGCAGCGACCCCTCCAATTGCATCAGGAGTGGCAATGATGGGCAGTAAAGGGAATAACGTCCTCATTTGGAAAGGACACTGATGTAAGGGCCACCAGGAGACAGGAAAGAAACTGAGGGTAACAATGGAGGAGATTGTCAGACCTCACAGCTGGAAATAGAAGACTCCCCCGTGCTACATGAACCTTGTCACATATGCCCTAATAGGAGAACCCTGTGGAGATGGGGCACTCCGTTCTTTCCTTAACTCTCCTTTCCCTCACAAGCTCTTAACAAGATTTTCCTGTTCCTCTTCCCTACCTTACCATCCTCCAACCGGCATCTCCAGATCCTGTTTACCTGCAAGATCATCTCTAGCTCGGCCGGAACTGGATTTTCTAAAATCAGACACTGGAGCAGCTCGTGGAGGGTCTGCAATGTTCCAATGAAGAGGTCCTGAAAGGAGGGGGAACCGTTATGCTCAGCGCCACAAAGCTGTGGATTATACAAATAATTTATCTTATGGGCTTGAGGCAAGAATCACAGGGTGAAATTCTTTGGCCTGTATTATACAAGAAATCAGGCTAGATCAGGGGTGGCCAACCTGTGGCTCCGGAGCCATATGCGGCTCTTCAGAAGTTAATATGCGGCTCCTTGTATAGGCACCGACTCCGGGACTGGAGCTACAGGCACCAACGTTCCAATGTGCCCGGGGGTGCTCATCAGGGGCGTAGCCAGGTGGAGGGAACAGGGGCAGTGGAAAAAAAAAAGCGCCACCCGCTGCGGTGCTTTTACTGACAGGGCGGCGCTCCGGGTCTTCGGCGGCACCTCGGCGGTGGGACCTTCACTCGCTCTGTGGGTCTTCGGTGGTACTGTGGCGGCGGACCTTCACTTGCTCTGCGGGTCTTCGGCGGCACCTCGGCAGCGGGACCTTCACTCGCTCTGCGGGTCTTCGGCGGCACCTCGGGGGCGGGACCTTCACTCGCTCTGCGGGTCTTCGGCGGCACCTCGGGGGCGGGACCTTCACTCGCTCTGCGGGTCTTCGGCGGCACCTCGGCAGCGGGACCTTCACTCGCTCTGCGGGTCTTCGGCGGCACCTCGGCGGCGGGACCTTCACTCGCTCTGTGGGTCTTCGGTGGCACTGTGGCGGCGGGACCTTCACTCGCTCTGCAGGTCTTCGGCGGCACCTCAGTGGCGGGACCTTCACTCGCTCTGCGGGTCTTCGGTGGCACCATGGTGGCGGGACCTTCACTCGCTCTGTGGGTCTTCGGCGGCACCTCAGTGGCGGGACCTTCACTCGCTCTGCGGGTCTTCGGCGGCACCGTGGTGGTGGGACCTTCACTCGCTCTGCGGGTCTTCGGCGGCACCTCGGCGGCGGGACCGTCACTCACTCTGCGGGTCTTCGGCGTCATTTCGGCGATGAAGCTTCAGTGCCGCCGAAGACACCCGGAGCTAGTGAATGTCCCGCCGCCGAAGTACCGCCAAGACCCGCAGCGCTGCCCCGTCAGTAAAAGCGCCGCAGCAGGTGGCACCTTTTTTTTTCTGCTCCCGGGTGAGTAAAATGAAAAAGGCGCCACTTGTGCTCGGTCGGGGAGCGGCCGCTGCCCCGCTTCCACCCTAGCTACGCTACTGGTGATTACTGCTCAACCCCTGGCTCTGCCACAGGCTCTGCCCCCACTCCACCCCTTCCCGCCTCATCCCCTGAGCCTGCCGTGCCATCGCTCCTCCCCTCCAGAGCCTCCTGCACACCACCAAACAGCTGATCGGGACGTGCGGAGAGGGAGGGGGAGGCGCTGATCAGCGGGGCTGCCAGAGGGCGGGAGGTGCTGGGAGTGGGGTGGGGGAGCTGATGGGGGGCTGCTGACATATTACTGTGGATCTTCAGCAATGTCCATTGGTAAATTCTGGCTCTTTCTCAGGCTCAGGTTGGCCACCCCTGGGTTAGATGATCTAATGGTCCTTTCTGGCTTCCAAGTCATAAACCAATAGAATTTATAGTTCAGACCTTGTCCTAAGACAAGGTCTATACAAATAAGGCCAGATCCTCAATGAGTGCATATTGACATAGCTCCATCAGCGGGCGTGAAGCTACACGGATTCATACCAGTGAAGGGTCTGGCCCGTACTTCTTGTACACAATAGTTGCTAAATAATTAGCTACTTCACTTATTCAATAATGTGGGTACTCTGAGTGCAAGAGAAACCGTATTTAGATTTATTCTGGGCAGTGAATCCTTCAGGAATCTCGAGAAAACTAGCCTCATGTTTCAACTGATATTGGCCTGCCATGATTCAAAGCTGTGCTCTTGACAATCACCCAGAAAGCCAGATGCATCGTTATATCCCTGCCTCGTTTCCATTATAAACCAAAGGAAACTGATAACAGAAAGACATCATCTTCCAAATCATCCCCCAAACCTGATGTAATGAATTCATCAATGCCTCCCTTGGGAAGATAACATGCAGCAAAGCCCTTATCAGAGAGTAAGGAAAATGTTATAGCAAAAGAAAGTCCTACATTGAAATGAGATTTTTTAACATTAGAAATAAATATCACTTTAATAAATATATCACCTTGTCTTTGCAGGAGCGCCGCCAGCTTTTCTGCTGCCCTAGGCAGCGGAAGGTCCCGCCCCGAAATGCCGCCCCCCACAGAGGCGGCGGAAGGTCCTGCCGTCAAAATACCGCTGTGGTCGCCACCCCCCAAATTGTAGCGCCCTAGGCAACCGCCTAATGGGTTGCGCCGGCCCTGTGTCTTTGCCCTTTACTCCTCTGGGTCTTAGATACTATTCACTCCAATGATTTGGTTAGAGAGAGCATATGTGAGCATGCGGGATGTGAGGCAAATTAAGTGTTCTAAATTCTATTGACTTTGGTAGTGAATTTGGTCCAGTGTCTGTAATTTCTCTCCCCTCAACTTTAGGGCCATTAATCGCTTTTCAGAATTAAAAAGCGCAGGCACTGAAAGCTTTAGCAACTCTGACAGTACGGGTCAGATGTTTAAAGATTTGCCACCATATTTACACCCACAATTTGAAGGCGCAGCTTTGCTCCTACTGGTCTTTTCACCCGTCAAGTTGATCATTTCGATGCCAAAATACTGGATTTAGGTGTGAAATCAAGTATTTCAGGTGCCCACGTGAGCTAAGGTGTAACTGCAAATAATTGCAGGTCAAAAGTAGGGACTAAAGTAAAGTTCAGGCTGAAAATGTGGCTGTATCGAGTGCCGCAGGACCCCAACTTTATTCAGCCCCTTCATGCAAGAGGACCTAGCTGTGGGAGGTGCCACAAACCAGAAATACCTGGTCAGTGATCAAACAATAGCCAGCCCCATTTCTGGGGCAAGCACTACGTACGTTTTCCTCATTCCACATGCCTCATTCTAGCTTCACCACCCAGATTGGGATCCCCAGTAGTTCCCTAGTAAATTGAAAACGGATGGATCATTTTCATAATTGGGAATGTGGCAGCTACTTGCTGTAGGCATGGGACGAATGATCAGGGCTACATCACCGGGGCTAAAGTCCCCAACTGATACTCCACAATGGCGTTCCATGAGAAATTTCGCTGACAGTGTAGTCACATATCACCAATATGGGCCCAAAGTAAGTAACAGGAAGCCATTCTTGAGTTACCTTTGTGTCCTGGGCGCTTGTACCCCTGATTACTCCTTGCGCCTGCAATGTCGTTAGAAGTGGCAGGGAAAACACGCTCTTGAGGAATGTTCTCAGCAAGACCCTTCTTTGGTGGGAGCCCATGGCCTTCACCACATGCTTTTTGCTGGTAAAAGGAAGAAGCCTGGATTGGACTTTGAGGTGCTGAAGCGTAACAGAGGCATCAGATGGTGAGGACATGAACTGAGGGTTATGCTGAAGGAGCGTGAGACTAAGAGACATTTGGACTATACAAGAGAACAAGATCATGTGAACAGTAACAATGTAGAAGAGTAAGACACTGGCAAAGATTAACAGAATACAGGAAAAGCACAGGAGGGCAGGGACTGGTGACCCGAATAGTAAATCCGGCTCAGAAACGCTACAGAAGAGAGTGAAGGAAATGACTCAGCTGACACCTCCAGAAAGAAAATCATCTAGGGTTACCATATTTTGTGCCTCCAAAAGGAGAACACTCCACGGGGCCCTGGCCCCGCCCCCAGCCCCGCCCCCTCCCCCACCACAACTCCGCCCCCTCCCCAAAGTCTCCGCCCCCTCCCCTGCTTCCCGCGAACATTTAATTCGCGGGAAGCCTGGGCAGGTAAGGGGGGGTGTGGGGGGAGGAGGTGCGGCCCAGGCTGGCCCCCCGGCGGCTCCAGCCTGGGTCGGCTCGGGCCCTGGGGTGCCGGCCCTGGCCCCCCGGCGGCCCAGCGCACCCCCCCGGCTCCCGGCCCCGGCAGCCCAGCGCACCCCCCGGATCCCGGCCCCGGTGGCCCAGCGCACCCCCCCGGCGGCCCGGCTCCCGGCCCGACCCCCCGGCTCCCGGCCCCGCGGCCCAGCGCACCCCCCCGGCCCCGCGGCCCAGCGCACCCCCCCGGCCCCGCGCACCCCCCCGGTGGCCCGGCTCCCGGCCCGACCCCCCGGCTCCCGGCCCCGCGGCCCAGCGCACCCCCCCGGCGGCCCGGCTCCCGGCCCGACCCCGCGGCCCAGCGAACCCCCCCGGCCCCCCGGCCCAGCGCACCCCCCCGGCTCCCGGCCCCGCGGCCCAGCGAACCCCCCCGGCTCCGCGGCCCAGCGCACCCCCCCGGCGGCCCGGCTCCCGGCCCGGCCCCACGGCCCAGCGAACCCCCCCGGCTCCGCGGCCCAGCGCACCCCCCCGGCGGCCCGGCTCCCGGCCCGACCCCCGGGCCCCGCGGCCCAGCGCACCCCCTCGGCAGCCCGACCCCACGGCCCCGGCCCGGCACTGCGCCCCTGGACCCCGGCCCGGCACCGCGCGCCCGGCCCCGCGACCCCGGCCCAGCCCTCCCTCCCGATTTTCCCGGACATGCCCGGCTTTTGGGGATTTCCCCCCGGACGGGGATTTGAGCCCCCAAAAGCCGGACATGTCCGGGAAAATCCGGACGTATGGTAACCCTAAAATCATCTCAAAATGTCTGCAGAGACTCTTGGCTTTGAATCGCATGTGCAGTAAAGAGAATTACAATGTTACTGGGTAGAAAATCATCAGTCAGCCATGCAATAGTCCCCCAGCTCCTCCCCAAAGAGTCCTCAGCATCTAAAGAGAAAAAGGCACGAAGTGAGGGACTGCTATTGGCAACTCTGGTCCCACCGAGCATGGAGTGAGAAGCCAGGTGTGAAGGCTGGGCAGTTAAATGAGAAGTCACGTTACCTCAGTTCGATAATGATGGCCATGGCCTGGAGCCGTATGGTGCTGGAGAGAGAGTCCCGGGGTTCTTTCTTAATCATCTCCTGTAAGTCACAAAGGGGCAAACATAGTAAATGAGACACAAGTGCTCCCAGCATCAGTCCTACTCCCTCACACATTCATTGAGGAGGTTATACAAAGCCCTGGCATCACAGCTAACTCTGGAGGCCTCAAAAAAGGCTAAATTATCCACAGGCTTCTCCGGAGTCTCCAATAAATCCCCAGCTAAAAGAACATCAGATATTCCAAAAGTAACAAGGAGCCCAGCCAAAACCCAGGATCTTCCTTTCTGATGGAAGAGCTCCCAGATCATGAAGCTACTCAGCCAGTGTTGTTGTCCAAAGGGATCTCATCCATTTCTACCCAGCCACAAATTCACTCACTCATTTCCTCATCCATCTCTGTCCACTCATCTCCTACTTCCCACCAACTAGCATCCTCTCTCTGTCCATTCACACTAATATTTCCAGTCAATCAGCACTGACCTCAATTTTACACACTGAAATAATTGCTTCAGTGTATACAACAAAGTTCTTTACAACTCTCCAGATTCCATGGACCCTAGCGTGGGTTTAGCAGCTAAGTATTCTCCACAGTTCATCAATCTTTTCCAACCAACAACACGGACCCTGTGTATATTATTTACTCACCACTATGGCTCCTGCAGTGTCTGATGCAAAGTTGTAAATAAAAAAGTCAGGCATGTTATGCCAGTCGATGCTCTTGCTAAGAACAGACAAGAGTCTTAAGAAACTTTTTTTCATAATGAAATCCTAAACCAAAATGAGAAAAAATATATATCAGGGTGAAAGGGATTTAGATAGAGAACATCATCGGGTAGAATATTCTACCTTCATTCAAAACCCCTCCACACGGAACACCTGGTAGATAAATTAACAATGTTGCAGAGCAATGAATAGTCAGGATCAGAAATCGTGGTGAGTTGAGGATGATGATGTATCCGGGCAGCACCTACAATATACTGGGCTCTGTCTGCAAACAAAGGAAGACACAGGCCCAGCTCCCAAGAATTGACAGTCTAAGAAGGATTCTGATGGCTTCCAGCAGGATGTTGGCTTGTGTAGGACCTGACTGTGTGAGCTACTTGTTCAGAGAAGGGCTGGATCAAGGAGAACAAGCAGAACAGCAATGGGACTCCATGTGGAGGACTCCACACAGGGCCTGTTTTCTGTAGGACAAGTAGCCAGATGTAGCGTGACCATGTGTAATAAATGAAGGGGGGGCTCTCTTTTATGAACACCCAGCCAGCCAGTTAGCTAAAAAGTCCCTCTTGGTGGCTGTTCTCTGCTTGCTTTACCTGTAAAGGGTTAACAAAGTTCCCCAGCTAAAGGAAAAGGAGTGGGCACCTGACCAAAAGATCCAATGGGAGGGCTAAAACTTTTTAAAATGGGGAAAAAACTTCTCTTTGTCTGTGTCTGTTCTCTGGAGACGGGACACGGAGCAGCAATTCTGTGTAAGGCTGGAACCAGGTATGAAAATTCATCTTCCATACCGAGAAAAATCATTGGACAGGGAATGTTTAACTAGACGCGATCAGGTTTATTTCTTTATTTTGGCTTGTGGATCTCCTCTGTGCTAACCCCAGATACTTTTGTTTTGCTTGTAACCTTGAAGCTGAACCTCAAGAGAGCTATCTTGATGCTTAATTTTTGTAATTGTTTTCTTTTAAGATCTAGCAAAAAGCCTAAGTTCCAGATGCACTTTCTTCCTTTTTGTTTTTAACAAAATTTACCTTTTTTAAGAACAGAATTGGATTTTTGGTGTCCTAAGAGGTTTGTGCATGTTGTTTAATTAGCTGGTGGCAACAGCAGATTTCCTTTGTTTTCTTTCTCAGCTCTTCCCCGGGGGGTGAGGGGGAAGGGGCGGGATTTGAAAGGGCTTGAGGATACCCCACAGGGAAGAATTCCCAAGTGCTCCTTCCTGGGTCCAAGGGATTTTTTTGCATTTGGGTGGTGGCAGCGTTTACCAAGACAAGGTCAGAGAAAAAGCTGTAACCTTGGGAGTGTAATACAAGCCTGGAGTGGCAAGTATTGATTTTTTAAATCCTTGCCACCCTCCACCTTCTGCACTCGAAGTGCCAGAGTAGGGATTCAGCCTTGACACCATGTGTATAAGCGACAAAGCTGGACCCATTTGTTTTGTCAGTGAAGGTCTAAGGGTACGTCTTCACTACCTGCCAGATCAGCGGGTAGTAATCGATCTATCGAGGATCGATTTATCGTGTCTCGTCTAGATGTGATAAATCGATCCCCGAACGCGCTCCCTGTCGACTCCGGAACTCCACCAGAGCGAGAGGCGGAAGCGGAGTCGACGGGGGAGCCGCGGCCATCGATCCCGCGCTGTGAGGACCCAAGGTAAATCGATCTAAGATATGTCAACTTCAGCTACGCTATTCTCATAGCTATTCTTGTAGCTGATTTTGCGTATCTTAGATCGATCCCCCCCCCTAGTGTAGACCAGCCCTGAGAGAGGAGCAGTCCCCAGGGGAGACCTTGGGTGGAAATGTCTCGTCCTTGAGTCCAACGGATAGTGTGAGGCAGGGGAGTAGCCGGGCAAGAATCTACTGAAACTAGCACAGATTGGTGGGAAATCCCTGCAAATCAAGGATACCACCGACAAACGGGGCATGAGATCACCAAAGAGTTTGTGGGATGTATCTGGAGAAGGCACCTAATATGTATAATAGGAGAAAAGCATCCAGAGGCTGGATTGTCTGGAGTAAGTGAAAGAAGAAAGGTTGAGTGCTGTAGGCAAAGGGTTTGAAGAGAAGTCAGACCCTATGTGATAAACCTTCTGGGATGTTCCAGGCTGGGTCAGGTGGGACGGACAGCGTGAGGGGACACTAGTTTACAGATTAGATGGAGAAGGTTTATACCTCTTTGTTACTATTGAAGTAGTCAACAGTGTTTCTCCATGATTCCAGCAAGAGCATGGCTCCCTCCATAGCACAGCCATGCTGCTCACGACCACTTTCATCCGCCTCCCAAATAGTCTCTATGCACAAGATATCTGGGACTACTAAGAAAGAAGGAATGAGAGAAAGAAAGAAATTACTACCATTGCTGGTTAAAGGGGAACGAACGCCCCTGAGGTGTCATTCATGGACTGATTGGTGCCCAAAAGACAGTTCATTTAAACCAAAGAAAGGACACGGTATGTCTGTCTTGGGGTTGTATACTGCTGCCCATCACCGTGGTATCTGGGCTCCTTCCAGCTAAAATCAATGAGCAATAGCGAAGTTCCTAGTGGAAAGCTTGGCGTCACTGGCACATCTCCCTTTTTGGGGTAAGATATCTCTGCTCTGGGTAGGGTTATCTTTTGTTTGTTGGCTTGATTGGTTTGATTCCCACCGCTTGTTTTAAATAGGGCTAGACATCTATATCCTGCTTGAGCAGGGGAGAAGTGAAGGAAACTGTGATGCTGGTGAAATAAGCCACTGACTCTCAAAGCAAGAGAGATTGGTGTGATCAAAATCAGAATCAAATTGGGGATTCCTTAAAAACCAAAAACAAAATAAGAGAGACCCAGAATGAGACTCTTTTGCATTTCTATGGAGTTTTTCAGTGGAAGATCTCCAAATGGCTTTTAAAGGTGGGCCGGTATTATTACCACCATTTTTATGGCTGTAGAAACCATGGCACAGGGAGCTGAAGTGACTGGCTCAGTCAAACAGCAGGTCACTGGCAATGCTGGGAATAGAAGATAGTTCTCCTGACTCCAGTCACATCCTCTACCCCCTTTATTTCTTGGATAAATGTTATTGATTCATTACACAATAAATATCTTGTGCTCTCCGATTGGACATGAATGAGCACAGACCCAGAGAAATACCAGGACTCGCTGTACTGTATAGGGCCAACCAAATAATAGATTTGTCCAACAGCATGAACATTAGCCAGCCAAATCTGGCTGAATAGGACTGGCTGATGCTCTTGCAATTAGGATTCAGTTCACATATCCTGCTTTGCCGCCGTCAGCAGCATGGGAAAGCAGCTAGGAGCTCGTGATGGGTGGAACAGCCAGGATAACATCCTCCCAAGGGAAGTGGTGGAAGCCCCATTGCTTAAGTCTGTGGTTTTCAGGTTGGCCACTTATTCAAAGTCAAAGAATTTCGCCTTTACACTCACTCTAAGAGTTAGAAATGTGTCATTGCTAACAACGTTAGCCCTACAGAATTCACCTGCACGTGTGTTGTGAGAGGTTGGCCAAGAATATTTGACCTTGAAGGGTAAAGGTGTGCAGGGAGTGGGGAAGCAAGATCATTTTTGCTTTAGGTTATAATACAATTTTCAATGCCTCCTGACTCCCTTGATTGCTCTGTGTAATCATCTGGGGTCAAGACCCACTGTTTGAGAAACAACAAGGAGTCTGGTGGCACCTTAAAGACTAACAGATTTATTTGGGCATGAGCTTTCGTGAGTAAAAACCTCACTTCTTCGGATGCATCCGAAGAAGTGAGGTTTTTACTCACGAAAGCTCATGCCCAAATAAATCTGTTAGTCTTTAAGGTGCCACCAGACTCCTTGTTGTTTTTGTAGATACAGACTAACACGGCTACCCCCTGATGTTTGAGAAACGTTGGCTAAAGACATTTAAAACTAGACTGGACTAAACCAGGGCTCAGCGTGGGATGGGCCGCCGTGGCCTGGCATATTGGCTTCTTTTTTCGAATGCCTTTTTGTTCTGCAGCATCTAAGCTTTCATTTAGAAACAATGTAAGTCTCTAGCTGTTATTTAAGATTTTGATTACAGTAATGCCTACGGGCTCTCCAAGAGCAGGGCCCTATTGTGGAGAGGCACCAGCTGGGCCCAGAGTGTGTGTGGGGGTGTCTCCTTTGCACACTTCTGGGTGCAGAGGCGTGGCCACACCTAGGCCCCATTTTACTCCCTGCCCATTCCTCCTTATGGTTCCTGAGAGAGATGTACGTGCCAGAGCAGTGGAAAGAGGCCTTAGGGCTTGTCTATACTTACCGCGCTGGTTCGGCGGCAGGCAATCGAACTTCTGGGTTCGATTTATCGCGTCTAGTCTGGACGCGATAAATCGAACTCAGAAGTGCTCCCCGTCGACTCCGGTAATCCTGCTCGCCGCGAGGAGTACGCGGAGTCGACGGGGGAGCCTGCCTGCCGGGTCTGGACGGGGGTAAGTTCGAACTAAGGTATGTCGACTTCAGCTACGTTATTCACGTAGCTGAAGTTGCGTACCTTAGTTCGATTTGGGGGTTTAGTGTAGACCAAGCCTTAGTGTAATGAGAACCAGGCTCTAGGATCCAGAAATAGGACTCCCATTCCAACCCAGGTATTGGGCTAGTCACTCATCCCTAGTGTTGTATTGTTCTGCCTGCTCCAAGCAATGACTTCACTACAAGGGTAAGAAAGAGAAGGGAGAGCAGTGTGTGGTGGAGAGAAATAGAAACTGCCCTTCCTCTTCCAGCAGCCAGAGATTCCGAGAGAAATACAGGCTCTGGGGGCATCATCACCTCCACCAGTGTTGGAGAGCCTTAGAAATACAGGGGTCTGACCGTCACCCGGGTCTAGTGTTTGTATCAGGGCTTGTAAGTATTGTGTTCACACTGGGGATGGAAGGACCTCACGGAGAGCCAGCATTTATCAAACTGGTCCTGATTCAGGAACACTGTCTCCTGTCATTCCAGTCTCTGGGAGATTCCGGGATGATTAGTACTGGGACTGATTACTGCTAGCTCATTATTTATTTGCCAAGCTCCAGCAGTGATCTCTGCACCCGGTGCAGAACAGAGGGCTGCCCTCGAGCTGCATGCAGACTCAGCCATGGAAGAGCGCCGTCCACCCACTAGCAAAGCCATGCGGCCACATCTATTTGTTCTCCCCTCCTCCACTTTTTCCATGTTTCCCCCCCACTCTCTGTGCCTTGTCTTCAGTTTCCCCTAAGTGGAACACAAACCCAAGAGCCTTTGGGATCGCTTGAAATCTTTGAACACATGGGGGTTGAGACTGAGTTTGCCTCCCTTCATTCCCACCCCTTAGCGCATCCTTAGCCTTTCCTTTTACCTGTAGTGACAGTTCGGGGATATGGCGTCTGGCCTCTCTTCGCTTTTTGGCAGATTCTCTTTAGACACCTTAGGATGGGCCCACTCTGCTTAGGAACGACCTTGGCTGGGCCATCTTGAGTATCTTCTCGAGCCAGCTCCGGCTCACGTTGACTCCCACTGGAACGTTCCTCTCTTCCCAAGGTAGACGTGCCCTCAGCAGCCGCGTCCTCCTCCTTCTCCTCCCTTGGCAAGCTGTGCACGTCCATTCTGCAACAAGTCAGGAAGGGTGGCCAGTTTTGTTTCAGTCCATCTTATTGTCTGCGGGACAATTTCCAGCCTGAAGCTAGTGAGAATGTGTGCGTCGTCCTCCGGCTAAAAATGTGAGCCACAGACAGCAGAGCCCGAGAACTGGGGCCCAGATCCTCAAAGGTTTGGAGTTTCCTAACGTCCATGGAAATCAATGGCAGTTAGGAGCTTAAATACCTCTGAGAATCTGGGCCTGGGACCCTGCACCCCCTGCCAATCCCCCCACCAAGTGTATCTCTACACTTGCAGCTGGGGGTGTGACACCCAGCTCGCATACACATATTTGCACTGGCTTGCTAAAATAGCACTGTAGCAAGGATAGCACGGACAGCGGTGAGAGGGGCTAGCCACCCCGAGTACAACCCCACCCGGCTCCTATGAGTACGTACTCCGGCGGCTAGCCCAAGCCACTGCCTGAACTGTCGCAGCCACGCTGCTATTTAACACACTAGCTTAATGACAGCTAGCGCAGGGATGTCTCCTCAAGCAGGGAATCGCACCCTGCTTGGTCCTGCCTCAGCGTAGGGGGCTGGACTTGATGATTTCTTGAGGAGCCGTCCAGCCCCACAGTTCTGTGATTCTACAAAATGAGAAGTAGCTGGGGCCAGATTAAAAGTTGGTGCCAGAACCTCAGTTGAGAATTGCCTTCCTTTTTAGCATGTAAATGCTCAGCTGTAATGAATCTAGTTCTTTTAAATACAGAAATAAATCCTCGACTCAAATTGTATATTAGCAAAGGTTTGGGGGTTCCTTTTGGAACTTTGTTGTTTTAATAAAGTCAATAAATATACTCAAAACTATGCAAAGGATAAGCAGTGTGGTCTAATGGTTTGAGTATGGGACTGGCAACCAGAAATAGATTTCTCATCCTGGCATTGCCACTCACTAACTGTGTGATGCTGGGCAACTCATGTCCCCGCCCCGTGCCTCAGTTTCCCAATATACCAAAAAGGGATGATACTGACTCTTCTGTACCTCCCAGGGATGAGGAAGGTTACTTAGTTAATATTTGTAAAGAGAAAAGAGGCGACAAAACTAACCTGACACAATGACGGCACCAAGAGTGGAATTATAAAGCACCTAAAAATCCAAACAAATATACATGTATCACAATATTTGCCAACCCAAAATTCAGTTATGGTGCTTCTAAAAAAACCCACATTGAACACTGTCCATCGCATACGCGTTTCATTTGAATAATACCTTTGTTGAGTCAGATCCGCAGCTGCTGGAAATCAGAATACTTCATTCAAGTCAATGGAGCTGTTGATTTATAGCAGCTGAAGATCTGGCCCATAAAACCCAACACATTTTAAGCCCGAAGTTTACTTGCTTTAGAAGTTGAGACTCTTAACTAATTTCACAATCATTGGTTTCCTCCAATACTTGAGCTATGAACAAAGATGGAGAAAGAAGTTCACAAAGCTAAGATTACAGGCTTGATGGTCATCAATCAATATCACAATATACTTCTTAGTCTAGTGGGCAACACAAAGTTTAGCTGTATTCAAAATATCACATTGTGCTCCAATATTACTTAAATCCTCTGTCAAAGATTTCAATTTTAATCTACATGCTTGTGCTCGGGAGGATCTAGCTTTTTTGCCGCCCCAAGCCCAGAAGGCAGGCTGCCTTCAGCGGTGCGCCTGCGGGAGGTCCGCCGGTCCCGCAGATTCGGCGTACCCGCCGCCGAATTACTGCCGAATCCACAGGACCGGCGGACCTCCCACAGGCGCGCCGCCGAAGGCAGCCTGACTGCCGCCCTGGCAGCGACCGGCAGGGCACCCCCCGCGCTTTGCCGCCCCAGGTACGTGCTTGGAGCCCTGGTGCCTGGAGCTGCCGCTGCTTGTGCTCCACTGGAGACAGCAGGAAAAATTACAGCTCTTCACATTCATCGCAAAATTTCATTGCACTCTCCAAGGCTCTGGATTTTAGTGGGATGTAAGAGGTACATGACTTTTTGCTGACCTCAGCCCGGGGGAGAATTGCACCCCCAAAAGCATTAAAGAGCATGTATCTGTATCTCCTCATTCCTTCCTAATCCTGGAAAATTTTAAACATTGAAATGGGCAGCGCAAAACCAAAATGATCTGCCACAGTGGGGAAAGGAAATGTTATTCTTCATCCAAGATGGAGAATTATGGAGAATCAACTTGAAGGCAGATTTTAAGGGCCATGTCTGGAGCCCAATTGCTGCCTCTCATGCCAGCTGTGAGGGTGAGGCCACAGAATGGGGATCAGCTTCCCTAAATCTCCAGGAACTGAAGTGGAAATCCCCTACTGTCCATTCTGCACCTGGAGGGAATAATGCCACAGCAAAGAGCCTCTCCTTTCCACACTCTGCTGCAGGGACAGCAGGAGCCATCTTTTTATTGGGCCTATATCTGGGCCTGATCCAAGCCCATTGAAGTTAGTGGGCGACTCCCCTGATTGTGTCCTCTGGGGTCTGTGCGTATGGAGCTCGTCTACAGATGAATGGAGGCCTGGAACAGAACCCACTTCCTTTCATTCCCCACTTCAGGGACAAGGGCCCAGTGTGAGATCCTAGAACAGGGTCTCAGAGAGGGATCAGCGGAAGAGACTCCCAGAGAGGGCAAGTCTTTCTAGGGATCTCAGTGATCTCCGGAAGTCCTTGCTGGGTTAATGAAATATAACCTTACCATGCAGCCTTATCAACTCTGGAGTTATTCCCTATCTGCCACAATTTTTACAGCTGAACTAAAGAATTGAGTGTAAGAGAGAGGTAGGGCACAAGTAGCCCCTGATCAGACAGCTGGATTCCCTCCTGGATTCTGTTAGGATGGCACTTTTCATGCCAGAGCAAGAGAGACATAAATTGGAACAAAGGTCCAGATTCTCAAAGGTATTTAGACTCCTAACTCCCATGGATTTCAGTGGGAGTTAAGTGCCTAAATACCTTTGAGGTTCTGGGCCAAAAGAAAACAATTTAATTTGGTGACCCTTTTCAAACAGAAGTTAAGCAAAGTGGGTCTCTGTTGGTCAGAGGTAGGACAGCCATGGGGAGTAAGAAAGCCCACTTACTTTTTCCCCTCGGTAATAGATTAGATCTTGGATCTGAAATCGACTTTAGCCAGCACAATATCCAGCCTCTCCTTCTGTCCAAGTAAAAGCAACTGACACTGAGGGCCAACTGCCAGTGTTCAAATCACAGCATTGTGAGGTCACACCGCAGCACTTATGTCATTGTTGCCATGAACACGGGCGGGTAATAAAGGAAGGACCAATGGTTGTTAACCATATATGGTCTCGCATGATGTTCTTATCGATAAACTAGGCAAATACAATTTAGATGGGGCTACTATAAGGTGGGTGCATAACTGGCTGGATAACCGTACTCAGAGAGTTGATATTAATGGTTCCCAATCCTTCTGGAAAGGCATAACGAGTGGGGTACCGCAGGGGTCTGTTTTGGGACCAGCTCTGTTCAATATCTTCATCAACGACTTAGATATTGGCATAGAAAGTACACTTATTAAGTTTGCGGATGATACCAAACTGGGAGGGATTGCAACTGCTTTGGAGGACAGGGTCATAATTCAAAATGATCTGGACAAATTGGAGAAATGGTCTGAGTTAAACAGGATGAAGTTTAACAAAGACAAATGCAAAGTGCTCCACTTAGGAAGAAAAAATCAGTTTCACACATATAGAATGGGAAGAGACTGTCTAGGAAGGAGTACGGCAGAAAGGGGTCTAGGGGTTATAGTGGACCACAAGCTAAATATGAGTCAACAGTGAGATGCTGTTGCAAAAAAAACAAACATGATTCTGGGATGTATTAACTGGTGTGTTGTGAGCAAGACACGAGAAGTCATTCTTCTGCTCTACTCTGCTCTGGTTAGGCCTCAGCTGGAGTATTGTGTCCAGTTCTGGGCACTGCATTTTAAAAAAGATGTGGAGAAATTGGAAAGGGTCCAGAGAAGAGCAACAAGAATGATTAAAGGTCTTGAGAACATGACCTATGAAGGAAGGCTGAAAGAATTGGGTTTGTTTAGTTTGGAAAAGAGAAGACTGAGAGGGGACATGATAGCAGTTTTCAGGTATTTAAAAGGGTGTCATAAGGAGGAGGGAGAAAACTTGTTCACCTTAGCCTCTAAGGATAGAACAAGAAGCAATGGGTTTAAACTGCAGCAAGGGTTGGACATTAGGAAAAAGTTCCTAACTGTCAGGGTGGTTAAACACTGGAATAAATTGCCTAGGGAGGTTGTGGAATCTCCATCTCTGGAGATATTTAAGAGTAGGTTAGATAAATGTCTATCAGAGATGGTCTAGACAGTATTTGGTCCTGCCATGCGAGCAGGGGACTGGACTCGATGACCTCTCGAGGTCCCTTCCAGTCCTAGAATCTATGAATCTATGAATATAAGCGACATAAAGTATTATGGAGGTGCCTGGTGGCAACTCCAGTTAAGGTTAAGGTTAAGGTTTTGTCTAAAATGGGGCATAAATTCCTGCTTTTCCCTATGAGCAGGTGGTTAACCAGTATGGATTAACCTTTACTCTGACCGTTAGTCAGGGAGTTAGGCACATAAATACCTGCAAAACTCTGGGCCCAACTGCCACTCAGAACTTCCCCTGAAGATGGTGGCCTCATTGGTTCTGTCGACATTCCTATGCTGCTCATAGACATTGCGGATGCTCCATCCAGCTGGATGGTGTACACAATGATACCATCCAAGTAGAAGAAACATCTGCTTAAGTCATTAATCTCTGAGAGGCAGCAGGCCCCTGGGTCTTCCCAAAAAGCTGAACTGAACTATAATGACGCAGCCCAATAGTGAAGGTTATCTTTATGCTGAACTTCCGTAAGAGAACCTGGCAATATCCACTGGGCAAATCCAGAGTAATGGATTCCTGAGCACCCCCAAATTGGCCCAGAACATCATCAATCTGTAGGATTGGCGGGGTATGTTTTTTGTAACAGTATTTAGCTGTCTAACAACCCCACAAAAGCAGTGTACTTTATCTTCCCTTGTGACTAGAAAAACGGGTGATGTCCATGAGATGGCCAAATCACTCTCTTTTTGACCTGTAACAGGTTTTCTACTGTCTTGGCACAGCTGTGCAAGAGGGTCTCTGTTTATGGGGTGTACATCTCGATGTATCGATATAGTGCTGTCAAATGAGCCCATCCCAGCTTGGCGCTAAGTCCTATAATGAAGATGCCTTTGTAACTGGACAAAAGGATATTCACATCCTCCAAGGGCACTGTTGTATCAGTCACAGAAGATGAAATTGATACATTGGTGTTAGTGTGTAATTCAGCACGATCTTCATCTCACTCTGATGTTTGATTACGCACATGGAATCGCCATCGGATTCCAGTCTACAAAAATCTACTCCCAAACTGGACCATATCAGTGACCACAAAGGGGTGTCCCCTGCTGAGGCACCAATATGTACAGTGAGATCTGCCTTGCCTTTAACTGACAATTCTTGGCCCTCAGTTCCGTGGACAGGAAGCAGATGAGGAAAGGTCAGGGGGATATTTGCTCAAAGTTCTCAAGTCACTAGAGAAACAGCAGCTCCCATAGCCACTAAACCAGGCAGCAGCTGTCTGATTCACAGTGACCCATACAACACCAGCAATGGAGGTAATGCTACTTCAGTAAATGACCTTTGCTCTGCTTCAGTTAGTCCCTAGTCTATTCTGATTCACCGTATCCATCACCGTATCCATCACCATGATAACAGAGGGTCTGGCCAATAAGCCCAGCCCTCACCCCTAATTTCCTGATGGCTTCCAGGCATTATTCTTAGCCCTGCATTCATATTGGCCCATCTGTGACCATATGTAGCAAGAAACTTTTCCCCCCCCCCTCTTTGTGGTTGCTGGGGAATTGAAGCAGCATCTGCTGGTGCAGCTAGTTGACCCACACACTCTACTAGTTGTTGTAAGTGCTGAGTTGATCTTCCGCCTTCGCCAGGCAGGATAGGTTGTACCTCACTACCCAGACTCCCGGCATGGTAACAGATAGCTTCTTAGCTTCATGGACTAGATGACCTCCTGAGGTCTCTTCCAACCCTGATCTTCTACGATTCTATGATAGCTGGATGCACCAAACTCAGAGAATCTGGGTCCCCTGGAGTCACATCACCGATAATGCCTTTTCCTCGTAGAATCCAGCATTACTCCGTCAGTGTCGAAACAGCACAGTTCTGTAGCTGCTCTCACTAGGAAGCATAAATATCAATGCCCTCCTGCGGTTTCCACATCCTCTCCAGCCACACCAGGAATTTCCCTACACTCCACCCTCCAAAAAAACTCCCCCATCACCCTCCCAGGAGTCAACCCAACCAAGCTGAAGAACATACCAAGAACCAGGAATATAGTAACCTGTCCTCTGCAGGTTCAAAACATCCAAACAGCCCGAAGCACAAATACAGCTACCTACTGAAGAAAGTCTCCACAATCTAAAGGCAATTCCCGATGTTTGTCGGTCAAACTTGTCCCATTTATTGAAGTTACAAAACATGGCTGCTGGTGCACCTCTTGCAAATAAGCTTACGAAGAAGGAAAGCTTCCCACTGTTACAATTGGTAAAACTGGAGGAGCTTGGTTTGCCGGACCGATCAGCAAAGCCAGAGCTGACAAACTACATGAAAAGGCTGCATGGGCTGGGGGTGGAGGTGAAATGCCAAGTGTGCAACTCTTCTCCTTCTCCCATGCCTGCACCTGCAGGCAGCATTTCCCTATGGATGCAAAATTCTGTTTGCAGAGAATCTCAGGCTTCAGCTTTTGTCTTTCAGAAGCTCAGCTCCGTAGAGTACCTCTAGGTGGCACTACAAGCTGGAAGGTGGCACCAGGCACACCCCTGGTACAACAGAGCGTTTCACCTTTCAGTAATATCACTCTGTGCCCACAGGCTATATCGGCTGGATTTCTCTGGCCTGACCAAAGAGCTGAGCTCAACTTTTGACCAAAGACCACTAAAAAACCTCCCTGGGATAGGGCTGGTTTTATGGCAAAGCATGTGCAGGAGTTAGGAGATGCAGCTTCTATTCCTGAGTCTGCCTCACATTTGCTAGGAGACCGTAGGTAAGTCACAAAGTGTCTCTGTGCCTTAGATGCCCCGTCTGTGACTTAGGGATAACACTTTGCTATGTCACATGAGGTGCTATTCGGCTGCATTCCATGCTGATTGGAAACCCGCAGGCGGAAGTTGCTATAGAAGTTCAGAAGAGTATTTATGTTATTTGTGTATTTTTTATTACCTTCCAAAGGAGCGAGGGGAGAGAACCCATCTCCAGGAGCAGCTCAGTCAGCACTTCTCAGAAATAATCCGATCGGCCAGTCACTTTCAATGCTTCTGTGACGGGGAGCTCGACTCACCACTAGAATGGCACCTCCTCTGGCCTTTCTGGGGATTAGCTTCACGAGGTCAATGTCCCTTCCCGCGGTTACATGCGGTCTCTCCGCCTCTCTGGCCCCCCTCTAGTTCTACAAGCTGCAGCCTGCTCTTGGGGACTTAGCACTCTGGCCAGGTCACTCAGCAGTTTTCCCCTACAGGGTACCAAAGTTCTTCCACATGAACGGTCTCAGGCAGTCTTCTCTGGCACTCCCCTGAGGGTGCCACTTCCCCCGTGGCTACCAGGGGAACCCAGGCCTGCCCACTACTCCAGGTTCCAGTCCAGGAACCTTGCACTGGGCAACTGCGGTCTGCTTTCCCTCAGATCCCATTGCTCCTCCCCTGGACTCCTTTCTACAGTTTCTGGTTCCTCCCACTGTGGGTGTAACAGCTCAAACTCCCTCCTCCCAGGGAGTAACTACAGACTACTGAACCCTGTGACAGACCTCCCTATTCCCAGGGATTCCGTCCCTGTAGCCACGTTCTGCTGCCAACTTCCTGGCTTTATAAACCTGGACCAGCTCCTCCCCCAGCTGGACTTTATCAGCAAATTAGGCCGCAGCACTCCCTGACTCTCCTCCAGATGTGGCCTATAGGTTAATGGGCCTAATTTACCCCTTCAGGCCCTGTAGGGGACAGACACCCTGTGACGCTCTATACCTTGGGGAACACCCTGCACCCCCATGTTCGTCCTTATAATATGATTGTGTGGTATCCAATGCAAAGTTTGTCACGTTGGGTGTTTTCAGAAGGCTCATGATGCACGGAGCATTGTTGTTATAGCAATGTTATAGGTTGTAATTTCATGTATATAGTTATGAGGCTGAAAATGTGTCCTCGTGGCTTAAAAAAAGCCCAGGCAAAACCCTCCAGGAGCAGAGGCCCAAACAAAAAGTCTCCAAGAGCAGAGGGGCAGTTCACACCTCATCAGGGCATGTATGAGACAAACCCAGCCCAGCCTCACAGGAACAAGGACACTGGCCTAAGCAGCAACAAAGGATCTGTTGGACTCTCGAGTGAGTCACCCCCCTTCCCTTGGTCAATTTGGGACTACGATGAGGTAATGCTCACCTGACTCTGAAGGGGTGGGGGGCAAAGCCAAGAGAACATAAGAACATAACATAAGAACATAAGAAAGGCCATACCGGGTCAGACCAAAGGTCCATCTAGCCCAGTATCCTGTCTACCGACAGCGGCCAATGCCAGGTGCCCCAGAGGGAGTGAACCTAACAGGCAATGATCAAGTGATCTCTCTCCTGCCATCCATCTCCATCCTCTGACAGACAGAGTTTAGGGACACCATTCCTTACCTGTCCTGGCTAATAGCCATTAATGGACTTAACCATCATGAATTTATCCAGTTCTCTTTTAAACTCTGTTATAGTCCTAGCCTTCACAACCTTCTCAGGTAAGGAGTTCCAGGAGTTGATTGTGCGCTGTGTGAAGAAGAACTTCCTTTTATTTGTTTTAAACCTGCTGCCTATTAATTTCATTTGATGACCCCTAGTTCTTGTATTATGGGAATAAATAAATAACTTTTCCTTATCCACTTTCTCCACATCATTCATGATTTTATATACCTCTATCATATCCCCCCTTAGTCTCCTCTTTTCCAAGCTGAAGAGTCCTAGCCTCTTTAATCTCTACTCATATGGGACCTGTTCCAAACCCCTAATCATTTTAGTTGCCCTTCTCTGAACCTTTTCTAGTGCCAGTATATCTTTTTTGAGATGAGGAGACCACATCTGTATGCAGTATTCGAGATGAGGGCGTACCATCGATTTATATAAGGGCAATAATATATTCTCAGTCTTATTCTCTATCCCCTTTTTAATGATTCCTAACATCCTGCTTGCTTTTTTGACCGCCTCTGCCCACTGCGTGGACATTTTCAGAGAACTATCCACGATGACTCCAAGATCTTTTTCCTGACTTGTTGTAGCTAAATTAGCCCCCATCATATTGTATGTATAGTTGGGGTTATTTTTTCCAATGTGCATTACTTTACATTTATCCACATTAAATTTCATTTGCCATTTTGTTGCCCAATCATTTAGTTTTGTGAGATCTTTTTGAAGTTCTTCACAGTCTGCTTTGGACTTAACTATCTTTAGCAGTTTAGTATCATCTGCAAACTTTGCCACCTCACTGTTTACCCCTTTCTCCAGATCATTTATGAAAGAAAAAAGAACATGATAAAAGAGAGAGATGTTTGCCATGCTCTCTCTCTTCCACCTCTATCTACAGACACCACCACCAAGCAACTGAAGCGCTGATCAAAGCGGAGAGCCTGGCTGAAGGGCAACCAGCCAGCCTGTGGTGAAAAGCATCTAAGTTTGTAAGGGCACAGAAAGTGTTAAGATCAGCATAGAATGCGTTTTGCTTTTATTTCATTTGATCAAATGTGACTTGTTGTATTTTGACTTATAATCACTCACAATCTCTTTTGTAGTTAATACATTTGTTTGTTCTACCTGAAGCAGTGCGTTTGGTTTGAAGTGTGTCAGAGACAAGCCTGTGTGACAGACCCAGACCAGTGGGGTACAGGAGTCTGGTAGAGGGCAAATACACTGGTCACTGGATGAGTAGTTTTCTGTTCCCTGAGTGACCAGAGAAGGGGCTGCACTAGAGTAATCAGGAACCTGCTAGAACCAGTTAAGACAGGCAGGCTAATTAGGACACCTGGAGCCAATTAAGAAGAAGCTGCTAGAATCAATTAAGGCAGGCTAATCAAGGCACCTGGGTTTTAAAAGGAGCTCACTTCAGTTTGTGGTGTGAGTGTGAGGAGCTGGGAGCAAGAGGCACAAGGAGCTGAGAGTGAGAGGGTGTGCTGCTGGAGGACTGAGGAGCACCAGCGTTATCAGACACCAGGAGGAAGGTCCTGTGGTGAGAATAAGGAAGGTGTTTGGAGGAGGCCATGGGGAAGTAGCCCAGGGAGTTGTAGCTGTCATGCAGCTGTTACAGGAGGCACTATAGACAGCTGCAGTCCACAGGGCCCTGGGCTGGAACCCGGAGTAGAGGGTGGGCCCGGGTTCCCCCCAAACCTCAAGGACTGTGGGGTCTTCCAGAGGGGAAGGTCTCTGGGCTGTTCCCCAACCCACATGGTGAATCTCTGAGGCAAGAAAATCCACCAATAAGCGCAGGACCCACTAAGATAGAGGAGGAACTTTGTCACACCTGGTACATATCAATTTCTTTGTTAAATTGATGAACTCATATAAGCTTGCAGCGTCCAGTGGGCATAACTGGAAATTGCAAGACAGAGGTTCCTAGGGTTGGTTCTGGGGCTGGAGATATTGGCTAGTGTCATTCGGTTGCACGATCCAAGCACCAGCTTGCTAAAAGTGCTCACTCATGTAGCTGGGAGCAGGTTACAAGCTAGATGTTGTGCGTGAACAGTCCAGGAGTGGGGGTTCTCACAGCAAAGCATGGTAAGGCTGGTTCCCAGAGTTGAGGATTGGAGTGACCTAGCAAATCACCAGTCCAAATAGCACCCTGGGAACGTTACACATCCCATCACAGCTTCTATAAAAACAGATATCACATAGAACTAAATAAGATCATTATTACAAAAGACAGACAGAAAACAACACAGGACATCAAGCAAAGTTATTGCAATATTAGATTGTATCTTTATATAATATTTATTATATAACAGATGCATGTGTGCTGTATGAGTGCCGCATACAAACATAAACAGCTCTATTCATCTTTGATATAACTGATAAGTTAATGGACTCAGTGTTAAGCATCTCTATATAGCTGGGTTTTCCTTGAAAATATAGAAGACCCTCCACACATCTCTGGAGATATATGGCAATACAGGCCGTATATCAGAGGGGCGATTCAGGAGGGAGCTTAGTAGTGAAAATCCTAGCTGGTCTTCAGGCCAATTGTTTGGTTTTAAATCTGATCTTTCATTTTCCACCAGAAGTTTTCAGCATCCGCTGTAAGGAAAGTTTGGCCTTAACTATGGTCTAATTGTATAACCCTCACTCACGCTGATTATCTAGCTAACTATTGGTTTTACACTACTGCCCATCACCATAGTATCTGAGTAGCTTTCATGTAAAATCAATAGCAACTGCAGAGTCCCTAGAAGACATCATGGAGTCTCTGGATTGTACCTCACTACGCAGAGTCCCACTTGTTTCAACAAGACAACTTGTTTAGTACAAAATCAATGAGGAGTCTGATGGCACCTTAAAGACTAACAGATTTATTTGGGCATAAGCTTTTGTGGTTAAAAATAAAATAAATCTGTTAGTCTTTAAGGTGCCACCGGACTCCTCATTGTTTTTGTGGATACAGACTAAAACCGCTACCCTCTGATACTTGTTTAGTACGACACTATCTCTGTGAGTAAGGGCGGCACAACTGGTCTCCTCAGCGCAGTTTTATTTGTCTTTGGCTGAGAGTGCAGATCTTAGCTAAGTGCAATTGTTTCATATTTTTAACTCCTTGCTCAGACCCATCCTCCCAGATCTCAGGTGGAGTCATGTTAATGGTCAAGATTAATATTTCTCATCAGTCATGGCCCTTGCTTCTCATCCTTTTCCCTGCCACGCATTCTTGCTGTTTTTTTGAAGTCTCCCAGGCTGATGTCCGTTATCCATGAGGTGCCTGCCCTCATGTTTCTTGATGTTGGCTGATACTTTGTCTTGGATGAACTGGTTATGATGCCAGCTTGTCTGGATGGCCCTTTAAATCAGCACTCCAACTCTAGAAAGTGCCAGACACACAGATGGTGGAACAATATTAATAATATCCATTTTTCCTTTGTTGCGATGAATTCATCCCAACGTCCTGTCCTTTTGTTTATTTATATAGGTTGATCAAAGGCACTCAGACTTCTGAGAGTACAAAACTGAAACACATTAGCTAAAGTAGCAAATAACAAATTGATCCAATGTTAGTTAAAGGACTGATCTAAAAATCCAGTAAATGTCTCAATAAAATCTGCACTCACCATAAAGATCCTTTCCTCTGGTCACCATCACTTCCAGCAAATAAGTCTGCAATGGAAAACAGATGGGGCTTGCAGTGTGCCTGGAAGGTCAACAAACTTGGGGTCTGTCAAACCCACTGTGGGAGGATCAGCCTGTTCACCCAGCGGGGGGTGGTTCTTAGCGAGGCAGCCTATTCCAGTACACCGACCATAGGACTAGGAGCCACCATGGTCCATCTGCATGACCCAAGTGTTCCCCTACACATGGAGAACCCTCAAGTGGCTGGTTAAACCAGTTTACAGCTGCTGTGTGTGGCTGGAAAGGCACAACACTCAGGTATATGGGTATGTCTGACAGGACATGTCTAGTAGCCCCCTCAATGTACCAAACACTGTACAAACACCTGCAAAAAAGGCATGCTCCTGCCTAGGAGATTATGACTCATACCTTCAGATCAGTGCTGCTCCATTGAAGCTGAAGATGTGGCCCATTATTATTATTTTATTTCTGTTTCATATGTATTTTCCTTGTGTATCATTTTCTGCTCATATCAGGGCTTTCATCATCTCCTATCCTCACAAAGAGCCCAATTATGCCACCCTCTACTACATCTGTCACATGAATTTACTACATTAAGTAGTAAATTACTCTGCAAGAGCCCTGGAGGGCCTGATTCAAAGCCCATTGAAGTAACTGGAAAGACTCCAAAATCATGTTGACTCTTCCCCAACAAATTATGTTCATCTGTGTGTCTGACAATTCTGTTCTTTACTAGAGTTTCAACCAGTTTGCCAAGTACTGAACTCAGGCTTCCTGGCCTCTAATTGCCGGGATCACCTCTGAAGCCCTTTTTAAAAATTGGCGTCCATTAGCTATCCTCCAGTCATCTGGTACAGAAGCTGATTTAAATGCTAGGTTACAGACTACAGTTAGTAGTTCTGAAAATTCACATTTGAGTTCCTTCAGAACTCTTGGGTGAATCCCATCTGGTCCTGGTGACTTATTAATGTTTAATTTATCAATTTGTTCCAAAACCTCCTCTAATGACACCTCAATCTGGGACAGTTCCTCAGATTTGTCACCTAAAAAGAATGGCTCAGGATTGGGAATCTCCCTCACATCCTCAGCCGTGAAGACCGATGCAAAGAATTCATTTAGTTTCTCCTCAATGGCCTTATCGTCCTTGAGTGCTCCTTTAGCACCTCGATCGTCCAGTGGCCCCACTGATTGTTTAGCAGGCTTCCTGCTTCTAATGTAGTTAAAAACATTTTTTTTTTTTGCTATTACTTTTTGAGTCTTTGTCTAAATTAATGGAGATGTCCTATCTCCTAGAACTGGAAGGGACCTTGAAAGGTCATCGAGTCCAGCCCCCTGCTGTCACTAGCAGGACCAAGTACTGATTTTGCCCTAGATCCCTAAGTGGCCCCCTCAAGGATTGAACTCACAACCCTGGGTTTAGCAGGCCAATGCTCAAACCACTGAGCTATCCCTCCCCCCCCCAGCTGTTCTTCAAATTCTTTTTTGGCTTCCTAATTATATTTTGACACTTCACTTGACAGAGTTTATGCATCTTTCTATTTTTCCCACTAGGATTTAACTTCCACTTTTTAAAGGATGTCTTGTTGCCTCTCACTGCTTCTTTTACTTTGTTTAGCCACGGTGGAACTTTTTTGGTTCTCTTAGTATGTTTTTTAATTTGGGGCATACATTTAAGTTGAGCCTCTATTATGGTGTCTTTAAAATATTTCCATGCAGCTTGCAGTGATTTCACTTTTGGCCCTGCACCTTTTAATTTCTGTTTAATTAACTTCTTCATTTTTGTGTAGTGCCCTTTTCTGAAATTCAATGCTACCGTGTTGGGATGCTGTGGTATTTTCCCCGCCAAAGAGATGTTAAATTTAATTATATTATGGTCACTATTACCAAGAGGTCCAGCTATATTCACCTCTTGGACCAGGTCCTGTGCTCCACTTAGGACTAAATCAAGAATTGCCTCTCCTCTTCTGGGTGCCAGGACTAGCTGCTCCAAGAAGCAGTCATTTAAAGTGTCAAGAAACTTTCTCTCTGCATCCAGTCCTGAGGTGACATGTACCCAGTCAACATGGGATAGTTGAAATTCCCCATTATTATTGAGTTTTTTTATTTTTATAGCCTCTCTAATCTCCCTGAGCATTTCAGTCACGATCACCATCCTGGTCAGGTGGTCAGTAATATATCCCTACTGCTATATTCTTATTGTTAGAGCATGGAATTTCTATCCAAAAGAGATTCTATGGTACAGTTTGGTTCATTTGTTTTTACTTCATTTGACTATGCTTCCTTTCATATATAGTGCCACACCCTAACCAGCACGACCTGTTCTGTCCTTCTGATATATTTTGTATCCTGGCATTACTGTGTCCCATTGATTATCCTTATTCCACCAAGTTTCTGTGATGCCTGTTATATCACTATCCTCATGCACGAGGCACTCTAGTTCACCCATCTTATTATTTAGACTTCTAGCATTTGTATATAAGGACTTTAAAAAAACTGGACCACAGGACCCTCTGTTGCTTTTTAAAAAAACTGTCATTTTTTAGCTGTCTGCCATTACATGATGTCATTGAAGGGACTCTTTTTCAATTGACTGTTTCTCATCAGATCCTACCTGTATTTTATCATCTTCCATCCTCTCCTCCTTACTAAGACATAGAGAATCTCCATTAATAGATCCTACCCTAAGGAATGTCTCTATCTGAACCATGTGCTCCTCCACACCTGTCGGCTTTTCCCCAGCCCTTAAAATTAAAAAGGTCATAGAGCAGTTTTTAAACTAAGTGCCAGGAATCTGGTTTCATTTTGGTTTAGGTGGAACCCATCCTTCCTATATTGGCTCCCCCTTTCCCAAAAGTTCCTAATAAATCTAAACCTCCCCTCCCTAGACAATCATCTCATCCACGCATTGAGACCCTGCAGTTCTGCCTGTCTAACTGGCCCTGCACATGGAACTGAAAGCATTTCAGAGAATACTACAATGGAGGTCCTGGACTTCAATCTCTTAAACTAGCAGCCTAAATTTGGCCTCCAGGACGTCTCTTCCCTATGTCATTGGTACCTACATGTACCACGACCACCATCTCCTCCCCAGCACTACACATAAGTCTATCTAGATGTCTCGAGAGATCCGCAACCTTCACATCAGGCAGGCAAGTCACCATGCGGTTCTCCCGGTCATCGCAAACCCAGCTATCTATGTTTCTAATGATCGAATCCTGCATTACTATTACCGGTCTCTTCCTAATAACTGAAGTTCCCTTCCCTGGAGAGGTATCCTCAGTGCAAGAAGATATCACGACATCATCTGGAAGGAGGGATCGTTTCCCTCTGCTCCAGTTGAATGTTCTCCTTCCCTGAGACTTTCATCTTCCTCAACAGCACAGAGTCTGTCAGACCAGGGTGGGAAGGGACGGGACTGTTCTACTGTGTCCCGGAAAGTCTCATCTATGTACTTCTCTGTCTCCCTTAGTTCCTCCAGTTCAGTCACTCTGGTCTCCAAGGCCCGTACACAGTCTCTGAGAGCCAGGAGCCAGGAGCTCCTTGCACCAAATGCACACACATGCCACCGGCCATAGGGCAGGTAATCATACATGCTGCATTGAGTGCAATAAACTGGATAGCCCCCACTCTGTTGCTGGACTTCTGCCTGCATTCTCTTTCTACTCCTGCAGCTTGTCTACAGTTTCCATGGGGGAAGACCAGCGTTTCTGCCAAAAAGGGAGTTGCAGAGGGGTCACAAGGTTATTTTAGAGGGGTTGTGGTATTGCCACCCTTCCTTCTGTGCTGCCTTTAGAGCTGCATGGATGGAGAGCAGCGGCTGTTGGCCAGGTGCCCAGCTCTGAAGGTAGTGCCTCTGACAGCAGCAGCACAGAAGTAAGGGTGGCAATACCATACCCTGCTACCCTTTCTTCTGTGCTGCTGCTGGCAGCAGCTCTGCCTTCAGAGCTAGGCTCGCGGCCAGCAGCCGCTGCTCTCCAGCTGCCCAGCTCTGAAGACAACGCCGCCACCAGCAGCAGTGCAGAAATAAGAGTAGCAGTACCACAGTCCCACTACAATAACCTTGCAAGTCGTCCCTCCCCCAACAAATCCTTTTGGGGTCAGGACCTGTACAATTATAACCCCATGAAATTTCAGATTTAAATAGCTGAAATAATGAAATTTACGATTTTTAAAATCCTATGACCATGAAAATTGACAATAATGGCCTGTGAATTTGGTAGGGCCCTACCCAAATTAGGCTTTGTCTTGGTCTCTAATAGAGATTGCTTTAAACCCTGAATCGTGAAGTTTGCTATCCCCTCCAAAAATTATTATTAATCAAGATAACTCTGGCTATTCTTGTTATCCATATAAATGTCCAATCCTTTTTTGAATCCTGTTAAGTTCTTGGCCTCAATGACTTCCTGTGCCAAGGAGTTCCAGAGTCTAATTACAGTGTGTGCAAAAGTGTTTCCTTTTATCAGCTTTAGATTTCCCATCTTTTAATTTTGTTGAATGTCCCCTTGTCCTTGTGTTATGGAGATAGGGGAAAGGAGTTCCTGATCTACCTTCACTAGGCCATTCATTGTTTAATAGACTTTTATCATGCCCACTCATAGTAGTCTCCTTTTTAAGGTACCAAGCCCAGTGTTTTCAATCTGTCTTCATAGGAGAGTTTTTCCAGGCCCTTGGTCCTTCTCCTCACCTTCCTCTGACCCCCCTCTAATCTAGGGCACAATCTTGCACTAATCTGGTCAAGCCACATCACAGCCAGGGCTGTCAAAGTGTTTCTAAATGCAGGATGGAAAATATAATGATGAAAACTAAGCTTTCTATGCCTGTATGTCAGTGGTGTCTCCCCCGCCCTGCGGTGCGTAATATTGCCAGAAGCTTGTCCATGCAATAGCCTGCACTGGGAAACCAGTGACGCTGGAAATGCCTGACAGAGCATTCCTTCTGGCATCTAAAGCTGTCAAAGATACTTAGTGGAGCAGGCTTCCCCAGGGAGTCGATGCATGGAGTGGCTATGCTGAAGCTGAGTGTGCCTTCTCAGCGGCCTTTCTTGCCCCTCTTGACTTGGGCAGTGAGGGAAAGTATTTGGTTCCAAGCCATTATGCATTGCCACCATTCCAGCGGTGCAGCTCTGCCCCCTCATACACTCCTTTATGTGAATCTCTTACCACCTGGGTGGTTTCTTTTCTCCTTTACCTCATCTCCTCCAGTGACAAAAAGAGGAGCCTGGCTATGTAACCCAGAACACTTCCCATAAGTGGGGGATTGCGGGGAATCCCAGGAGGGAGTGGCTTCTGCCTCTCCACCCCATCTGATTGCCCTGGGAGAGGGGAAGACATTGGGCAACAATTCAGGTGAGGGAGGGTGTGAGGGTTATTGGTGATGACAAGGAGATGGGAGGGATTACGTGGCGAGCTGGGTTTTAAGGAGGAATTTGCAGAAGGAAAGAGATTTCTAGTCAGATGAATCCAAGGAGACTGCTCTGTGCACAGGGGCAGTCTGACAAAAGGCACAGTGCAAAGAGTGAGGGGAAGAAGATAAACGGAGCAGGAAGGAAAAAGGTATTGTGTCACCTTTCCACATCATTGTGCCATGATCTGTAACAACCAACTCTGAATCTCCACCTTGCTCTGTCTATGCACCTCAGTCATATAACCTACATTACCCCTCCCCCTGCCATTCCACTCCTAGGCCTCTTCAGCAGAGACTGGGCCTCACGCTGAACTGTGTGGTATTTGTGATGTGGACAAAATGGCCATTAAGAACTACGTTGCTAGTAAGAGTGTGACTCATTTGTCACCTAAACCAAGTCTTCTTTCAGGTCTCCAGAGGTGAAAGGCTAGCACACTAGCCTACTGCACTATTTAGCTCCCTGTAAATACTTCTAGTCCACGTATTAGGCCACTGATTAAAGCCTAGATTAAATACTCAGTCACACTAACCTATCAAATGCAATTTACGCTAATGGTTAGAGCACAGGATTAGGAGGCAGGGAGATCCTGAATCCTAACTGCCTTTAACCTGAGGAGTCAGGGTCACATTCTGTTGCTGGCAGGGTTGCAGGTCTCTACGCGAGAGCAGAATGTAATTCATGGTGTTAAGCAAAAAGCAAAAAACCCCAGTTCTCCTGAGACGTATTGGTATGAGCTGTCAGGAGACATCCTCTCTGGCAGGGTGATTACCAGTATCTAGAAAGCAGATGCGACTGACTCACAGGCTGGGAAATCATCCCAACCTTCCTTGCAATCTGGTGGCAGAATATTAACTGGTGGATTCAAACAGGCCCTCATATATTCTGTTGGATCTGTGTATTTAGGTCCCAATCCTGCTTTCAGCAAAGTCAGTGGGTATTTTGTCATTAGCTGCAGTATGGGGGCAGGATTAGTTCTTTGCAGGCTGACATCAATAGCCCATCAGAATTAAACTGCAGAATTCTAAAGCTATTTCCTAATCCCTCTGCCCATTACTATAGAGTCCTTCACATTTCCCTGCCTCTTCCTTTTGTTTGTGATGCACCCTCCAGGCCTTTGCTGGTTCATTGAGACAAAGCACAGATGATCTGACCCCAGATCAGATTGGAAGCTTCATTCAGAAACCAAGTGACATCAGTCCTCTCTGCAGCGTGCTAGTCATTTGGCTGAGATGCTGTTACAGTCTGGGTTTAAGGTTGCACTGGGTTTCTGGAAACACATTACTGTTAGAGAGACAAAGAAAGGAACTGTGTTACCACAATATCATTACCATGTAAACTGAGAGGCACAGAATGAGCATGGGGCACGCAGGTTAAATAAATAATGATGAGACACAAAAGGAGCACTGCAGAACAAGGGCATGGGTATGTACAGTACTGCTGACTCTGCTGGCATGTAATCTCTCAAGAGACCCACTGTGCTTATCTTGCATGATCTTGATTGCTAAGAAAATCTGAAGGTGGGAAGGGAAGTAAATGGAAACATTATGGGAGACCAATACTGAATAGGATTTAAAGAATCTGGAATAAACAATATACAGAGGGATTATAATGAAAACACTGGCCAGAATAAAAAAAAAAAAGTACCTAGTAAATTCAGGACCAGATTTTCAGCCGTAAATGTAAATCAGAGCAGCTTAATTAAAGTCAATGGTGCTATCCCAATTTACCCCAGATGATGTAGGGATCCAGCCCATAATAATGATTATCTGGATTGCACTAACTGATTTTGCATGTACCACTGAATTTTGACTAACGACCGTATCACTGTGTTGTTAATATGTATTACACTTATCGAAAAGTAAAATACATTTTAAAAACTTAAAAAATGATGCATCACTATTCAGAATGGTTAGTTATATGATACTGCTACCTTTCGGCCTAATTGTAGTCCCACTGAAGTCATGATAAAATTCCCATTGACTGAGGAACAGCAGTAAGCACTTGTTCTCTAGATCATATACTTGCAAATCCTGAAGTTTATTATTTTAAATGATATGTTAGCTTTCATTTTTCAAAGATATTATTTTCTCTGCATTTTAAAACAAAACTTTTTTTGGCCTAAACGATGGTCACCTACCTCTTTGCAGCTGTCATTACACTACACACCATGGCCACTCCTAGCTTCATGACAACAAGGCCAGACCTCACATCCTCCTATTGTGAAAATGCAAGCCACTTGCCACCAAGTGGAAGGAGAAGCTTTAGAGGTGCTGAACATCCATACAAGGCTCCTTTCAGCCGGCCAGTCTCCCTTTTCATCGGAGTAGCTAGCAATAGGGTGCCTGGTACCAGAGTGATCCAAACCCACAGAAAGCAAGACGTCACACACACTCTTTTTACAGTGGCTTTGCTCCTTGGCAATTCCTGGTGAATGAGAGTTGGCAGCTGTATATTCTGCTCTGGGACAGAGAGTCAATGAACCTTTACTTTCCCAACTACCCAGGCAGGCTGTACATACCTTTTCACACCAATTAGTCTGTTCATGTTTGTCTCTAGGGATGTTGCTTCCTTGGCCTTTCTCAGTTAATTGTCCCATTGGACAATGGACTTTACTGTTACATTTTCCCCTCATAGCTTGATTCAGCTCTACAAGTTTATCGTATTGCCAATCTCCAACATTCAGAACCATGTGTCGGACTCCAAAAATTGTAAGATTAGGTTAAAAATCATCAAATTTACAAAAATAATAAAAGCTGGGTTCTTTTTACTTGCCTTTTGGTTTCTGAGCATTTAGCGTTCACTTTTTCCAGCTAAAACCATTAGAGTTTGCAGCACTGGGTTAAAATGAGTCAGTTGCATCTCTCTGCACCACTGACCTCACCCACCACACTGGGGGAGGTGTCTGTGGGGAGGGGCAGAGGGTGTTCCTATTGCTGAAGCTCCATTGGTGGAGGCTGTAGCAGAGATATACTGACTCAGCATAATCCCAGCCCCGTGGGCCACCCTACTTGACCAGCATCGCCCTTTTTGGGCAGCACCAGTCCCCTCTGGCTGACCCCTCCCCCTCTTATAGGAATAATTCTTCCAGGGCTTCCAGGCTGCCTCTATTACACCTTTTTACAAGGTGCAGCATACGCTCTGCCCTGAATGGGGTCAGTCCCTGGCTAGCGTGGAGAAGGATCAGGGGCCATCTCTTCCCTGCTTGGGGAGGCTAATACCAATGTGGTCACTAGCCTGAGGCAGCCCGTGTCCTGTTTGAGTGCAAGGACTGTGATTGTGTCTGGCCCCTAAACAGGGCAAGCCAGACAGTGGAAATGCTACATCCTCTGTCTCTCTTGCACATCTACACAGGGACAGATGCAATCTAGCCTTAGGATAGCTTATTTGCATTACTCCTCTTAACCAGCTTCAGCAATTCCTCCCCCTTTTGGTGCTATTAACCCTGACATATATCGGGCCAGTTGTCATATCCCACATTGTCTTCTTTTCTCTAGGATGAATATATAAAATCCCCTTAATCCCTTCCAAGCGCTACAGCCTGAAAGCCTTTTATTTTATTGCCCTGCTTTGGAGTCCCTCCAGATGGCTTTCATCTGTTTTCTACCAGCGAGCCTCAAACTGTGCATGGTACTTCACATCCAAAGCTCTCGAAAAAGAAACCATTGCTCCATTAACAACGCCAAGGGCCATATTCTAGTATTGGAGACACTTGGACGGCTCCCAGGAGTTCCAGACATGACCCTAGATGTTGTGGCCAGTGCTGTGGGTAAATGCTGTGAGACCCGGATGTCCACAGAGCATATAAAAATAAACCGGAGTTTTCCTCTTCCGTTGAGTTGTTTTATTTATAAATGACATTCTGCTTTCCAGGTGATTGTCACATGCAGGCGTGTCACCCCAGGCTCTGTGAGCAAGACATCACGGGAAAGGGACGGTCTAGATTTCTGGAGTTTCCTACAGTGGTATGTTTTATTATTATTATTTATATTATTGTAGCATCTTGGAACCCGAGTCATATACCAGGGCCCCGTTGTACTAGGCAGAACAAATAGACGGTCCCTGCCCCAAGGAGCTTACAGTCTAAGTACAAACCAAGAGACAACAGACAGCTATAAACAGATGAGGAGCACAAGAAGTCAGAATGACAGGCAATGTTCTCAGCACACCAGCGGCCTAACTGTTGTCAAGTTAGTTGTAGGGTGTGTGTGGTAGCTTCCCCCAGGATTTATAACTTCAGCTGACCAAAATCCTCCGGCCTGACTCTGTTGCCACATTCATTGCCTGGAATGGGAATCAGTTGTATCCAGCAGCCAGAAAACAGGGTGTCTCAGGAAGCTGACTCAAAATCCTTGAGACTGGTCCAAACCACTGTAAAATTAGGATAGCTCCCTCCTATATCTCAAGCTTTTAAATAGCTTCTGTTGTTATCCTGGTACATATTATTTAACTGAAGCTGCCTGCGTCCCATTTGAGTTGTCTCCCACATTTCTTTGGTCCTGTTCCCTTCTTCTTCCACCCACACTGCATCCCTCCATTGTCTCTCCTCCCTACTCCCCTCATTCTCTAGCTCCCCCCCATGAATTTCTTACACCCACAACTGTGATATCCCCGTTCTTTTTTATCTCCCTTGATTTCAACCAGTCCCTAGACTGACATTACCAGGTCAGGCTTTTGTTTCCCTGCACAGCTCATAAACCGCAATTGCCGCCTCCTGCACTGATGGTTTGGCCAGAGACTGAAACCATCACATTTCTCTGCAGTCAGTGCCTCCTATCGCTATGGAAACAGAATGTGCTGCAGAGATGTGATCACTACAATGGCGTAGTGGGGAATTGATAGGGTATGTGAGCAAAGTCAACCTGAGCGGGGTGGGAAGGGGTGGAGGGGACATCAGTTATACTTTTCTTTTTGTGGTGGTTTAACTCCAGCTGAGGCACAGCTGGAAATGCTGCTGAACAAAGGGTTTATTCCTTAGACGAAGGGCTTTTTCCTCACTTGCTGGGAGGCGGATGAGAACAGTCTATTTGGATCACAGAGCTGTTCTAGGGATTTGCAAGTAGAACAGATGACAGTGTAACTGGCAATAAATGCTCATTTTCCTTAGCTAGCAACTGGCTACTAAGTGTTCTGAGCCAACATAAAAGGAAGGAATGATGAAGCAACTGGAGAGGATTTTCTTTGCTCATAGATGTGGCTTTTCCGGACATAAGAATGGCCTACTGGGTCACACCCATGGTCCTGTATCCTGTCTTCCAACAGTTGCTGGTGCCGGATGGTCCAAAAGTAATGAACAGAACAGGGCAATTTATCAAGTGATCCAACCCATTGTCCAGTCCCAGCTTCTGACAGTTGAAGGTTTAGGAACACCCACAGCGTGGGGTTACATCCCTGACTATTTTGGTTAATAGCCACCGAAGGCTCTATTCTCCAGAAATTTATCTAATTCTTTTTTTAACCTGATTCACTATTCTTTTGGCTTTCACAACCCCCCCTGATGAGTTCCACGTTTGGACTGTGCATTGTATGAAGTACTTCCTTATGTTAGTTTTAAACCTGCTGCCTATTAACTTCATTGGGTGACCCCTGGTTCTTGTGTTATGCCAAGGGGTAAATAACTTTCCTATTCACTTTCTCAACATCATTTGTGATTTCATAGACCTCTATTATATCCCCCCCTAGACACACATCTCGATACCCAGGCTCAGGGCACCTGCTGGGCAGGCATGCTTGTGAGAAGAACAGCTATGCTTTACTTATGGCAAACCCTTCTGCTTTCCTTCTTAAGTGGGATGGGCTCTTGGAATCCTGCCTGCCAAGCGCTGAGCCCACTCAGCTGCTCTGTGACCTGCACTTCCTGTCCTAAACTCTTGGCTAGTGCTCAGCAGCTGCTCCCTGCCCCAGAGGTGGCTGCACATCATTGCTGGTGTGTGCACTTGATTTAGTTGGGATTGGTTGTGCTCTGAGCAGGGGTTGGACTAGCGGGCTCCTGCGGTCCCTTCCAGCCCTGAGATTCCATGATTCACTAGTCCCCATCGGGTTGCCATCAAGGTGGGGTTTGCCATTGGCGTCACTGGGAGCCGGAGAGGGCCATGGCTGCGTGAGATGGTCTCTGACCAAGAGGGGAACACTTGGTGGGCACCCACAGTGGGTCAGCCCTAGCCGCCTAAACACGGGCGGCGTCCAACTCCGCGAGAGCGAGCAGGGACTGCCGGGAACTGGAGTCCCTTACTCTCCCGATTCTCCTCCCACATCTCGACCCGCGGGGGGAGGGAGAACTACATTTCCCGTCGGGCACCGCGAGAGGGGCCGTACAGGGACGGGCACGCAGCAGCGCCGGCCGGAGTCGGAGGCGGGCGGGGCGCGGGGCCAGGAGCGCGCGTGCCGGGATGGTGCCGCTGGCTCTGGGTGGGCGTGGCCTGGAACGCGGCTGCGGCGACGGTTGGGGGCGGGGCCGGCGAAGGGGCGGGGCTGCGGCTGGTGTTGTTGATAGTGCTCGGCTCGCGGGGTGCGCCGTGGAGGGACCGTTACCCTGAGGCGACGCAGCCTGGCGGCGGGAGGGCGCGTGAGGGCCGGGGGCTGCACTGGGTGGGGTCTGTCCCCGCGCGCGCACAACCCCCCGCTCCGCAGTGCCCGGCTCGCGCCGGGGTCCGGGTCCCTGTCCCTGCGCCATCGCCGCCTCGTCCCCGGCTGAGGCACCGAGCAGCGCCCCCCCCCCCCCTTCCCGGGCGATGCCCTTGGCCGGGCTGGGCGCCGGCAGGTGATTCCCAGCGTCCGTCGCTCGTGCGATCCGCCGCCGCCGCCATGGGGGACGGGGATGTCAACTCCAACCTGCTCATCGCCCGCAGCACCGGGGACGCGCAGCTGGACAGGGCGGTGGGGCAATGGCTCAGCTGGGACAAGGTGGGTACCCGATGGGCGGGGGGGTCTGCGGCTGTGTGCCCTGCCCGGGAGCGGCCGGGGATGAGCCGGGTGCGCGCGTGGCTGCCGGGGGGGCGCGCGTGGCTTGGGGGGGGGGGCTGCCGGGGGGGCGCGCGTGGCTTGGGGGGGGGGGGCTGCCGGGGGGGCGCGCGTGGCTTGGGGGGGGGCTGCCGGGGGGGCTCGCGTGGCTTGGGGGGTGGGGGGGGCTGCCGGGGGGGGCGCGCGTGGCTTGGGGGGTGGGGGGGGCTGCCGGGGGGGGCGCGCGTGGCTTGGGGGGTGGGGGGGGGCTGCCGGGGGGGCGCGCGTGGCTTGGGGGGTGGGGGGGGGCTGCCGGGGGGGCGCGCGTGGCTTGGGGGGTGGGGGGGGGGCTTCATGCCAGAAGGCAGCACCAGATCCTGTGGTCTGACCCCCTGTAAATCAAAAGCCACAGATTTTCCCCCCCACACCCCGCCCTGCACTAAACCCAACCCCCCGGAATTAGACCCGAGTATGACCGCCCGCAGGGGGGAGACTTATTATGCGCTAGAGGCAGCGTGTCTGCCTTTTGGAGTGACTGGATTGCGCAAAAGGGCATCATGCCGTGTTCTCAGATCACTGGTTATCCCATCATTGGCCGATAGCTCTCCGATGGGAGTTACATTCCCCCACCCTTTGCAGATTATCCCACTAAGGTGCACTTTGCTGTTCTTTAAAAAAGTGTATTTTAGTCACCACTGGATACTGCTGTCTTGAGACATTTAAAAAACAAACATGACCACTCTGGGTGGGTGTGGGTGTCTTTGTTCCCTCTGTGGACACATTAATTTGGCATTATTTGGCTTTGCCCTTGGTAATGTGTTTATCCTCCTCATCTCTCTTTGCCAATAAGTGTCAGATTTGGTCTCGTGACATCTCATTCCAGTTCTCCTTCTCCCTTGCCCAGTAACTGATGCTCCTTTTATGAGGTTGTCCAACTGCTCAGATGGTGTTGAGCTGAGCTCTCATGCAACAAGGGAGAAGGGTGAGAGCAGTCATTTGAAAAATATATGGGGGGAGGAATGTGGCCTATGAAGATCCTGGAATCACAGATGGGAGTAAACACTATGTTCTGTTGTAATCTGTTTAGCACATAATGCAGCCTATAAGAAGATATTAAGGGGGGTGTTGATGATTGGCAATAAATGCATTGATTGGCAGATAAATTACTGAATGCATTGCTTTATGTGGCGAAGCGAACACTTCAATGGTTTCTCTTTTCAGATAAATCCCAGAGAGAATTAATCTGGTCCTAATGTAGAAGTCAACATAAGAAACTCTTTGTGGTGATTTGACAGGTTCTGAGGGGGGAATTCAATATGAAAAAGGCAAAAAATGTAAATGGGCAAACATATTTTTAATGCAATGTGTAACTAACCTAAAGGAATACACTGCCGTAGAATATAGTGTTGTAAATCCTAAAAAGGATTAGGCGTCTGTATAAATAGGGATAGCATTTACACTTACTCTGTCTAGCCTAAAAAAAATAAAGGCTATAATACTTCATGGCACAAGCTCACCACCAGCTGGGGTCAATGAGCCAGAGTATCCAATGGTATTACATAATTAGATGCATTATGGTGTTGGAATGCTTTCATCTGAAGCATTGAATATTGGCTGTTGTCCCTGATAACAGACTAGATGGCTTATTAATTTGTTTTGATATGAGAGTTCCATTGTTAGGCTTGATCCTGCAAAGACCTGTCTCCTGCTGAAGCCAAAATTGCATACGTGTGATAAGCTTTTGAAGGATTTGGCTCGTTTTAGGATATCAAAGCTCTTATAAATGTCATTGATTGTAAGAACTCTTTGTAAAGAGAATATTTTGGCTAGTACTGAATGTAGTCACCTGAAACCTAGCAACTGCTTCATAGCACATGCACAGCTGCTTGGGACAAGAAGTGAAGAATACCTTGTATTGACATTAAAGGAGTTTAAAAACAATATACTGGTAATTATCCATGTTCCTAAAGTATATTTACACTGAAGTATGTGAGGCCATTGTAACTTTTTTTATTTGTCTTGCCTTTCTGAATCTAGAAAACTAACGTGTAAACATAGACTTACGTCATTCTTTCAACCTTAAACATGGAGGTTGGCGTTGTAGCTATTTGAAAATAGAACGAGGCACCAAAAGGGCGGCACAACTATTCCAGTTTTCACAAAACACTAAAATTTCATTCTAGAATGTAGTCAGGATCCAATATTGTGGATTATGTGGCTAATCATTTTTCTTGTAGAGATTCATCAATTCTAAACCAAATGGGACCATTGTGATCATCTAATCTGACCTCCTGTATAGCACAGGGCATAGAACTTCCACAAAGTAATTCCTAGGTACATTGTCAGGTTAAAAATGGTTTGCTTTTTAAAAAGCTTCCTGACCTGTGTTACTAAATACCTAAGATTAATAATGAATTTTAAAAACATCTAATTTATGAAGTTTACACTTTTAATTTTAGACAGTGGGAATAAAGTGTCAAAATCGCTTGGTTTACACTTGCTTTTAGGTCAGTTTCACTTTGTGCTAGTGTCTGATTTCCAGAATTCTCATGCAACTGCAGCCCAAAGTGCAACATCTTAAAATCCAAACACCAGACCTTATTCAACAAACATCTCATTGAATGAATGTATTTGAACAAAGCATGAAGGGAAAATGTGCAGGATTTTTGGTTCTTGTCTCCTGAAATGATGCTAGATAGAAGAACATTAAAAACAGGTTTTTTAAATACTAAATTTTAATGGGAAAATATTTTGATAAGATTTTTTGCTATTGCAGCTATGTAGTATGATATCCTTATCAAAAACGAATATAGTGAATTTGATTTTTTTTTAAATTATAATCTTTATATATATGGTTTCTCTTGTTTTTGCTTTTAAACTCCTTAATTATGATAGCTTTCCTTTGGCCAAATGCCAAAGACAAAGCAAAACATGCTTTGCACATACTTGATTAATTTACTTCTGCGAAGCTTTCATCCCATAGCATTGTCATTGTAAACAGATACTTGCTGTCTCCATTTTAAAACCAGTTTTTGGAGCCTAATTAATACACAACCCTCAGCCTTTTGGACTGTTATCATTTTAGGTTTTTAATGTACCTGCAACTGCCTGTGGCTAACAAACACCCACTTTAGCCATTAATCTGCAGTGCCCAAGAGGAACAACGGGGAACCATTTGACTCCAGGCTAAATAGCACTAGCTTGCTAATATTGACTTTTCCTTTTTTTCCTCTCAGATTAAGAGCTGTAGGATGCTTTCCAAAGAATAACATCACACGTAGGCGTTTGTACAAAGGCAACTTTCACTAATCTAAATTCTGTTTCCATCATGGTTTTCCATTTGTTTCCTTTTCTGCTCATTTACTTTTTCCTCAGTTTCCTCTCTTTTTGTCAGGTTTTTTTGTTGATCCCGTCTCATATTTCTATTGCTGAGAAATTAGCTCTTTCAAGTTTACAAGGTACAACAGCATCCTATTCCCCCGTCTTCACTCCTCCTCATCTGTAGGCCACATAGTTGACTAAATGAAACGCTAGCCTATTCTGCTATGAGCATTTCCCCCCCTCTCCTTGGTCCCATTTTTCATGTCTGAATTCTTTTTATTTTCTCTTTGCTCTCCCAAGATTGAGTATGGGCATGTACAGACTTCTCAAAAAGGGGTCCCAGGACAGGGTTTTTTTGAGCAGAACATCTCCCACATGGAGCTCACTGTAGGGTCCCAACCTCAGTTGGGAGTAGGTGGGCTGTGTGTTTTCATTAGCTGACTTTATATAGTGTCGGAATATGCTTCTCGAGTGGTATGCTTCTTTCACTGAAGATCTGATATAATCCTCTTATAAGGCCCCTGTCACCATAGTGTCTGAGAACCTGTTGTGGAGAGCAATGCTCCAGCCGGGGAGTGGGGTTGGGTGCTTGCCCCGCTCCGTGCGGCTCCCGGAAGCAGCAGCATGTCCCCCCCCATCTCCTATGCGTAGGGGCAGCCAGGGTTTTCTGCACACTGCCCCCACAGCTCCCACTGGCCAGCAACCACAGCCAATGGGAGCTGCAGGGACAGTTCCTGCGGACAGGGCAGCGCGCAGAGCTGCCTGGCTGTGCCTCCGCATAGGAGCCAGAGGGAGGACATGCCACTGCTTCCGGGAGCTGCTTGAGGTAAGCGCCGCCCAGAGCCTGCACCCCTCATCCCCTCCTGTGCCCCAACCCCCTACCCCAGCCCTGATCCCTCTCCCACCCTCCAAATTCCTCCGTTCCAATCCTCCCGCACCCCCAGCCGAAGCCCTCACCCCCTCCTGCACCCCAACCCCTAATTTTGTGCGCATTCATGGCCTGCCGTACGATTTCCATACCCAGATGTGGCCCTCGGGCCAAAAAAATTGCCCACCCCTGCTCTAATGGATGTCTGATTACTTGAGCATGCTCAGTGGAGTAGTCTTAACTTTATCAGTGTTGGCGATATGTGATATTAATTTCTGGGGGTGGGTAAATGGAGAGTCTCCATAATGGGAATATGGCTGTCATTCTGTGCCTGAGAAGAGGGATTATTATACTGGTGTCAAGCAGCACAAACTGCAAAGCTGTTATCTGAACAGCAAGTGGCGAAAACTTGCTTGACTTGTGGAACTGCCGTAATTCTGGATGTGCAGACCCCTGTGAGCAGTCCCATTGATTTCAGTGGGGGCTCTGCCAGCATAGTGGTGCACTTGCACCGAGCTTATTGCAGAATTAGCAGTTCAATGAAATAAGAGGCTGTAAGGTAAGGCAATACTTTGGTATTAGTTTCTTAAAACTGAACCTAAGATGTACTGGAAACCAAATCTTCAAAAAAATTAAAACCGCTACACTATTAGTATTTGTTAGTGAAGAATCCTTGGTGCTATTTAAGCCAGGCTTGCGGAGAGGCTTGAAAAATGCATTACTATGGTCTATTGCACACTGGAGTGTACAAGTCAACAGATGTCTGCCATGTCAACTTAGGCAAACATGTTGATGCTTTGAATTTTTTCTGAGGTAAAAAGGACAAATGTTAAATGATCTGTAACAGAGTCCATAAGGATCCCTGGTTAAAAGAACTGCTGTTCTGTGTAGATTCAGGTGATGTAGTGAACTAAAATTGATGTTGAGAACTAAATAGCACTTTATCTCTGAGGACATCTTGTAACAGAAATAGAAAAGGTCTACAAAGATCCTTTATACAAGGAGAAACTAAAAAGAGTAGAATAATTTAGCTTAAACAGAATAAGGAAGAGATGGAGGTATCAAGCTGACTAGAGTAATTTGAAGTAAATGTAGGAGTTGAGATACTTTAGTTTCATCGACAGAAATAATACACAGTTTAAAACAGGTGAAAATACTAGAAAAAGCTAAAAATAAATCTTATTTGCTTTTTAAGTCTTTATGCAACTTCCTTTTTCATTTCCTTCAGCTCTTTCAGTGACAATCAGTGAAACCAATTTCCCTTTCATTGTTAATTTCACTTCAGGGTTCTCAATACAGCAATGTTTAGGTTTTACTGAGATCCTAAGAATCCCTCTGGTAAAGGAACAGGGGTACTTGTGGCACCTCAGAGACTAATAAATGTATTAGAGCATAAGCTTTCGTGGACTACAGCCCACTTCTTCGGATGCATATAGCCTATGCATCCGAAGAAGTGGGCTGTAGTCCACGAAAGCTTATGCTCTAATAAATTTGTTAGTCTAAGGTGCCACAAGTACTCCTGTTCTTTTTGCGGATACAGACTAACACGGCTGCTACTCTGAAATCTGGTAAAGGATTCATTGTTCTGTAACCGTACCTTCTGGCACATCTGACAAACTCACTACACCCGACATATTGCTCTCATAGTATTTATCCAAAGAAGGTAAAGTGTGAGGCATCTAATAAAAATTTGTCATACTGATTCTCGTATACATTGCAAGATGTATGTACATGGGATATTTGAGTTGTGTATATGTACTCGAAAAAAGCTTTAAAATCTGCGGGCAAACAGGTTTTGCCAGACAAAATGGATGTAGATTCAGCTGTCGGCCTTGATTCATATGTAGATTAAGCATTGGAAGCTCTGTTTTGTATATGGTGTCAACAGGAGGATGTGAAAGCAACTTAAAGCCAGCACACCAGGAACGGAATCACTGGGGGTCATCCTGACCATGGGGACAAAAACAATGAGTTTTGGGAAATGCACAAAGTCATTTTGTTTTCATTCGCTGAGGAAGCAAAAAGAACAGTGCATTTTGCATTCATGAGATAAGCTGTTTTAAATAAAACTTTAATAGGCTAAAAACCTAACCGTAGGTCTTGTATTATTGTCCAGGTGCAAATGCTAGTAAGTTGAGATGATTAATAAAGAATAAACAGGTCTTTGGATTTTTTTCTACAATAGAATTTAAAAATCAAGAGCGTGGTATAAGTGGTACTATCAGGGTGATAATGCTTTAAATTATATGTTAGAGATTAATTAGTTGTCACAGAATTTTAAATTCCCTGTCGCTCAGGAACATTGATAAAATACTTTCCATACTACAGTCATATTGGATTTTTAGGGGCTGATCCTGCTTCCATTTGAAAACATTAATAAAACATCCATTGACCTGCAATAATTGCAGGAATTGGCTCTACCCTCGTAGCAGGAATTGTAAGTTTTGTATAGGCTGGTGGCCATGGATTTATGTACTCTGAAATTCTGTGGCTGTGCAATTTATTGTAGAATTGTGTTCTAGATTGAGTATTTATTTATTTTAAAAAACAAAAAGCTTCTAGTCCTTTATGGATGGGAAGAAAACATAAATGCGAACAGTGTATCTAATGTAGTGTTTGCAGAACGATAGGAACAATAGTTCTGAGGTGTGAACTGTCCTATTATCTCAATTAGTGTTTGTTTTGAAACCTAATTATGGCAGTTAAAAATGCAACTTTCACTGCTGATAATGTTGGCATCACTCACCTTCTCAGGTGCCAAAAGTCCCAATTGTCTCCTCTGCTTCCAAAACCTTCAGGTTTCCCCTGATATTTATACTTCATCGATTTGTCTTCAGCAGGGCCGGCTCCAGGCACCAGCTTCTCAAGCAGGTGCTTGGGGCGGCCGCTCCTGAGAGGGGCGGCACGTCCGGGAATTCGGCGGACGGTCCCTCACTCCCGCTGGGAGCAAAGGACCTCCCGCTGAATTGCCACCGCAGATCGGGATTGCGGCGCTGTGTGTGTGTGTGTGTGTGTGGGGGGGGGGGGATGAAGTTGAAGATGTCACAGAATTTCCAACCCGGGAATGTCTCAGGGTTCTGTGGTTTTGCCATGGAATATGTGACTGCTTGGGGGGTTTCATAAGTGGGCATTTAAACCTGCTACGTGTGTGAGGAGGGAGAAGGGATCTATACATCTACTGTCAATTGTAGAGTCACACTTCAAAATTAGTTCCACAATACCTACAACGTCAGCAAAAGTAATTTTGTATTGAAGAATGAAAACAGTAAGTCTGCTCCTCCTGATCATTAGTCTTGGAATAGGGCTTCAGCATGTCAGTCGAGAGCAGTATACTGTCTGCAAATGTTCTAACTTCCCTGGACAAAATCTGGATGTGTAGAGGGTACAGAGGATTTAATATCTTCCTACATAGAGAACACTTTCAGGTAATGCACATCTTTCTTTTTGTAATACCTTCTTCACAGCCAGGGACAAGGTTGTATCCTGTCACTGATCCTCCTGCCCCATGTTTTTTTTTTTTTTTTCCATTTCATGTGCTAATTCATTCCCCTGCGCTCTTCTGTTTACATCAGACCTGAAATTAATCATGGTCTGTTGAGAAGAAACTTCTGCCGCCTTCTTCACACTGTCAAGTAGCAAACTTGGTGACGATGCAAAATGCTTCTCTTTCCCGAGTTGATGTTGGAAGATTTTTCTGAGCATCCATAGCAGAGTCCACATGAAATGAGCTATTAAAAACGCTATTGCTTAGTCAGTGGGATGGAGTAAAAGGCCAGAATCATCAATTTGCAAACCTCGGGGAGAGAATCTGATGAAATTTGCAAAGGATCCTGATGTCAGTAGACCTGAAAACTGTTTTGAAAGGGGTAAAACTTGGTAGATTCTAACAATGGTTGAATTATTGTCTTTGCTTTTACTCTCAGAATCCCTGCTCTTGGAACGACTATTTTGTCTTTAATATGAAATCTTTGTCAGTGTCTGATAAGACCAGTAACATCATTTGAACTAGAAAGTGCCATGCAAACTCAATTGAACGTTAAATTCAATTAAAATTAGGTTTAGTTAAAATGGGTTTAAGACACCTTATCTGGTTTTGTCCAATTAAACACTCAAATCTGGTTTAGAAAACAATTTGAGACGAGAGCCTTCTTAAAAGGAAAAAAAAAAGTTCGGCTAGTTCAGTGCAGCAGTGAAAGCAGACGATTATAGGACAGAGGCATTGGCATATAAGTCAATGTAAATATGTTGGCAGGAACAATATTCAAACTTGGTGTTGCTTAGAGAGGAAATCATCTTTGTTGGCTCCTGTGGTGCTGTGTGGTGTTAGATAAATGTATTACATTTTGCTGTAGTTTTGTTGGTTCAAGACTAACAGTTCCCAGTAGCTTTTATGTTACTATTGATTATATCTGCCTAACAATTCAGTCTTATTCCTCTTCTCTTCCAAATGGGATTTCCCTTCAGTTTCCAAAGAATATTCTTTAAATATTTTTTCTTTAGCTTTCTGAGATCTTGTTTGGAGGGCTTACTGAGAATACCTACAAGGTGAAAATGGTAGGAATTTTTATTACTAATTTGTGCTTTTCTAGATAAACATTGTTGATTTTATATAGCTCATAGTAGGTTTTGAAACAAATCTTAACAGTAGGGTTAAAATAACTATGTAATAGAATGCTAGGTGGCTTCTCCATTAATCCAAACCTTTAGTCTAACTGCAAACCTGGACAGAAAGAATTACTTATCAGAGGGAATGGAGCACAAAACCCATTGGGAGGGGAACACTTGATCCCGTGCAGGGATTTGATCTCTGCTGACCAGGCAGGGTGTGGGAGTGCTGAGAGCAGCATGCTCATTTGCTTTGTGGGGGTGTCATGTTTGCACTGCCTTTGAACAAGACCCCTTATCCCCAACAATGTTTAGACAACCGAATGAACAGCACAAACTCTTCAAATAGCTGAATCCAAGTCCTTAGCAGAAGGAAAGTTGCTCAGTTGGGGCCTTTAAGGATGCTAGAGCGTCCCGGAGCATCTGTTTTATAAAACAAGGAAAATGTAAAAATCATTGAGGAGCAACTGCTATTTTATATCAAAACAAGCTAGGTTTTTTCACTTTAAAGGGTTTCAGTAAAGCCTCCTGTCATAGTAATTCTGGCAGCTGTCAAGAGAAGGCATGTCGGTCTACAGCTGTATTTGATTTATTTTAACTATTCTCTTCTGACCCTTCTATTTTATTTTAATTGAATTTGGTCTGAATTCATGCCTGTGTCTGTTTCTACAATACTTGTTTTCTGTAGCCTGAAGAGCATGATTCTAAGTAGCAACATCCTCTATGCTTTTGTTTAGTTCAGTAAAAGGTATTCTCTAACTTAAAATAAATAAACGTAATAAAGGTTGTTATAGAAAAAGGTCCCTTGTACAAAGGGTTTGGCTCTCATCCAAGCATCTCTCAGCTGTGTGTCTAGTCTGAGTTAAGGTTTACTTGTACCCCAGAAATATAATGGAATGCTACGTAGTTTTACTAATCCCCTACATCTTTCCTGAGCCCTATATTCATTTTCAGCCAGTGCTAAAGTTACTCTCCGTGGGAAGCGTAATGGTGCAGTGATGCTGAAAACTTTCCTGCACAATACAGTGCCTTTGAAATAGGGTGTGTCAGTTTTTTCCTTTACTTCATGCACTCGCAGTCTGCGATGTTAAATCCATGCCACACAAATCTTAATTTTCAATGAGTATGCTGATTGCTGGTTCCTGTTTGTCTTATGGATCTAAGAACTGAACCTTTAGAAGTGAGCCACTGCACACCTGAAAAACTGAGCACAGTAGAATTTATTTAATACACATCTCTTTAAAAACAACAACAAACAACAAAAACCTGGTGGTCTCACTCCACTTCTCAGTGAAGCTATAATAACACAAGCTGTGGTGAGGGATTAATAGTGTAAGACTCTGCTCTTACAAAATACACTTGTGTGTATATTTTTTGAATATCGTGTACAGTACAGTATTGAGTGTTGGGATGGTGCCATACTGGTGTGACCGTACTGAATGAACGGTGACAACATGGCTTGACATGACTGAACTGTGAAAGAGGATTCTGGGAGAAGAATCCTTTTCTTAGCATCAGGCAGATGCCAGAAGTGAAACTGACTGGCTCCATGCTGCGTGTATGATGAATACTGATCTTTGCGTCAGCAAATATGTCCACTTGAAAGCAAACAACACGTGTAGAACATCTTGAGTGGAGCCTGGGCTGACCGGGGCATCTTGACCCTGTAGAAAGACATCACGCAGGGGGCTTGTCAAGTCTGCTTCCCCACTCTGAACTTTAGGGTACAAATGTGGGGGCCTGCATGAAAACTTCTAAGCTTAACTACCAGCTTAGATCTGGTCTGCTGCCACCATTCCCAAAACTAGTTCCCTTCCCTGGGAAGCCTTGAGAAACTCTTCACCAATTCCCTGGTGAATACAGATCCAAACCCCTTGGATCTTAAAGCAAGGAGAAATTAACCATCCCCCTTCCTTCCTCCCACCCACTCCTGGTGGATCAAGATCCACCCCCCTTGGATCTTAAAACAAGGAAAAATCAATCAGTTTCTTAAAAAGAAGGCTTTTAATTAAAGAAGAGAGGTAAAAATCATCTCTGTAAAATCAGTATGGAAAATAACTTTACCGGGTAATCAAACTTAAAGAGCTCAGAGGACCCCCCTCTAGCCTCAGGTTCAAAGTACAGCAAACAGAGATAAATACTCTAGTAAAAGGTACATTTATAAGTTGAGAAAACAAAGTAAAACTAACACCCCTTGCCTGGCTGTTTACTTACAAGTTTGAAATATGAGAGACTTGTTTAGAAAGATGGGGAGAACCTGGATTGATGTCTGGTCCCTCTCAGTCCCAAGAGTGAATGACTTCCCAAACAAAGAGCACAAACAAAAGCCTCCTCCCCCCCCCCCCCCCCGATTTGAAAGTATCTTGTCCCCTTATTGGTCCTTTGGGTCAGGTGTCAGCCAGGTTACCTGAGCTTCTTAACCCTTTACAGGTAAAAGGATTTTGGAGTCTCTGGCCAGGAGGGATTTTAGAATACTGTACACAGGAGAGCTGTTACCCGTCCCTTTATAGTTATGACAGGGCTAAAGTGAATGATTCATCAGGGAGTGAATGTGAGGTAATGTTCAGTTGGCACCAATCTGCAGTCTCCTCCTAAAGTATTAGGTAAAAATTAATAACCACATTCCCATTGAGCATGCTTTTAAGACATGTGAATCCATTGAGGAAAAAGTATGAAAATCAAACCAATTAAATTAGTGTTGGGGATTCCTTAATTGAGGCTTGAAGAAACTGCTAGACAGAGTAGCCAAAACTCTGCTCTATGGGCTTGAGTAGGATTGTGACCAGAAGGGTTTCCAGGCAGCCAAGGCCTTGCCTCCAGGGAATCTGAGACAGACCAGAGGGCTGAGACGACGAGACCTGGAGAGAAGAAGCCGTCCATAAAATTGGTGACCACCTTCTTTGTTTTCGAAGCAGGGATTGCGTGAAGCTAGCGCAGGGCCTGTTTGTGAATGTTTGTGAGAGAGAGGCTCGCTAAGAGGAATGTATAGCTCTTAACATATAGTTCTTAATGTTTAACATAGGAGTTATGTGCATAATGTAACCCTTTACCGCTTGTGTAATTCCTTCTCAATAAACTGCTGCACATGCAAGATAATTATTGTGGACCTCTTTCATTGGTTTGACAGTAATCTGCTCCAATGGGAGCCATTAAAGATCCATTTCAGGGGTAGTAGTGCCCCCTGATGCCAACATACAAGGAATTAAACATGGCTAACCAGATTTTGAAACGTTCCAATCCCAGGCCACAATTTTATAGCAGTCTGAGATCCCTGAAAAAGATTCAGGGCTAGTCAACAGTGGGAACTTACATGGGCATAGCTACATCTCTCAGGGGTGTGAAAAATCCACACCCTTAAGAGACATCGCTACACTGGCCTATCCCTCGATGTAGACAGAGTTTATTCGATGGAAGAATTCTTCTGTTGACCTAGCTACTACCTCTTGGCATAAGTAATCCACCTCCCCCAACTGGAGAACCTCTCCCATTGGCGTAGTGTCTATGCCGACACACCACAGCAGCACAGCTGCAGCTGGGCCACTGTAGCAGTTTAAGTGTAGACAAGTCCTTAGAGTTAAAATGCTGCCAGCTGTGCGTACAATGGTGTAATGGTTTTTACCTTCAAGGTATGTGTAATGTTGACCATAAAATCATAGCTTTAATTGCCTTTGGATAAATTGATGTAGAGTCATGTAATGGTTTTTACCTTCAAGGTATGTGTAATGTTGACCATAAAATCATAGCTTTAATTGCCTTTGGATAAATTGATGTAGATGACTCATTAATAGAACAAATCTTTCCATTTTTAAACCACAGTACGCTGGTCTAGTGGATGAGAGAAAGCAGCAGATGTGATGTATCTTGGTTTTAATAGGCTTTTGATACATTCCTACATGACATTCTCATAAGCAATCTGGGGAAATGTGATCTAGATGAAATTACTGTAAGGTGGGCACATAACTCTTTGAAGAATCCTATTCAGAGTAGTTTATTAATAGGACTTACCTAGTGGGCTCCCCTGGGGGTCTGTCCTGGGTCTGGTACTGGTCAGTATTTTCATTAATGACTTGAATAATGGAGCGGAGATTATGGTTATAACAGTTGGAAATGACACTAAGTTCTGAGGAGCTGCACTTTGAAGGACAGGATCAGACTTCAAAATGACCATGACAAATTAAGAGAATTGGTCTGAAATCAACAAGATGAAATTCAATAAAGACAAGCGCAAAGCACTATACATAGGAAGGAAAAATCAAATGCACAACTACAAAATGGGGAATAACTGTCAAGGTAGTAGTTCTGCAGAAAAGGATCTGGGACCTATAGTGGATCAGAAACTGAACATGAGCCAACAATGATGATGCAGTTGCAAAAAAAGGTTAATATAATTCAGGAGTGTAGTAACAGGAGTGTTGTATGTAAGCTATGGGAGGTAATGGTCCCCCTCTGTTAGGCATTGGTGAGGTCTCAGCTGGCGTACTGTGTCCAGTTTGGGGCGCCAGACATCAAGCAACATGTGGACAAAGTAGAGAGAGCCCAGAAGAGATGGTAAAAGGTTTAGACAACCTGACATATGAGGAAAGTTTGAAAAACAAACAAACCCACCTGGGCATGTTTAGTCTCAAGAAAAGAAGGCTGAGGGGGGACTAGATAAGTTTTCAAATATGTTATAAAGAGGACAGTGATTGATTGTTCACGTCCACTGAAGGTAGAACAAGAACTAAGGCTTAATCTGCGGTAAGGAGGTTTAGATTAGCTATTAGGAAAAATGGTGTAATTATAAGGGTAGTTAAGCACTGGAATAGGTTATGAAGGGAGGCTGTGGAATCCTCATCATTGGAGGTTTTAAAGAACATCTTGGACAACCACCTGTCAGGGATGGTGTAGAACGGTTTACTTGGCCCTGCCTCAGCGCAAGGGGCTGGATTAGATAAGCGCTTGAGGTCACTTCCAGCCAGAGCCGTCCCTAGGGTATGGCAAATCGGGGCGACCGCCCCGGGCCCTGCGCTTTGAGGGGCCCCATGCTTTGTGAGGAGGAGACGGGAAGGAGAGCAGGGGTGGGGGTGAGGAGGAGCCCACCACCAACCTCCTCCTCTCCCCAGTGCTTCCTGCCCACCAGCAGCCCTGCCAATCAGCGCCTCCCCCTCCCTGACTCCCAGCACCTACTGCTAATCAATTGTTTTGCGGTGTCTGGAGGTGCTAGGAGGGAGGAGCGAGGGTGCAATGTGGGAGGGGGCAGAACTGGTGGGGAAGAGGTGGGGTGAATCCAGGTGGGAGTACCCCCTGGCAGATAGGCCCAGAGTTTCTATGTCCTGGGCCCCATACCCCCCTAGGGCTATGATAAACAGCTATTGAAAGCTTTGGGATTTACTAATTTTTGGCTCATAACTGGTAAATTAAAAAATATTCTAGTAATCGCCTAGCTATTGAACAAGACCCTAACAAATTTAGAATTCATTTTGGAAATTCTTGGCTGCTTTTCTTTGTGTAATACACATGGGATAATTCCTTTTTGGTGCACCAGCATTATTGGTTTTAGCAGGCTTTTGTGGGAATGGCACACTTGTATTGGTAAAATCTGCATTCGTGCTATGGTTTAAGTTGCAATACTAAAACCTAATTAATTTTACAGAATGTACTTGTGACTGTAAAAGAGCACCCCAGTGCCAGATAGCAAAGGGCTCTCTGGTATTTAACAGTAAATCTCAACTGGCCTGACCAGCTCAATGCACCTCACACTGTTGCCATGATATTCATTTAAAAGTTGTTTTGTAATATATCATTTGAAAACTAATATCACATTGGTTGTTGATATCACTGGGAAATGTATGTAATAACATTGTGTGTGAAATTATGGATGCTCTAATACTGTTTTGGAGACTGTAAACAGACAAAGGAGGCAAAGCAGGCTTGTTTCCAGACAAAGGAGAAGGGCAAAAACCTCTGTCTCAATTGCAAACAGAGCCAGGTGTGACCAGGGACTGGAACAATGGGCTGTTCACTTGCTTGGGAGATTGCAGGAAGACCATTTGCATTGTAAGCCACAAGAGACTGCAAAAGTAATGTGGTGTCTGCTCCCTAGTGGATATGGGAAGCTGAGCCTCCAGGAGGGCTTTCTGACTTTGAAGACAAAAACTTTGGGGATATAAAGATCTGCTTGAAAGACTTTTGGGGGATCTACCAAGTGAGAGAAGCAAAATGCTACGTTCTTTGACCTATGAAAGATGGGTTCTCCTGCTAATCCAGCTGGAGAACGCTGACCCCTTGATGTGAATAAGAAACTAGATTAGGAAAAGATGTATCTTGCTAGAGTATTATTTTGTTTATAATCCTTTCAGATCTTTTGCACTTTAACAAACAAATTTAAGAGATTTTTTTTAATAAACCTATTCTTAGTTTTACTGCAAATCATCTCAGTGCTGTGTATTGGGGTGGAGTGTATAACTCCAGCTGAGTTAACAGGTTGGTGTGTGTCCTGGCTTTTTGGAGGTAGTGAAATTGGTGTTACTGAGCACTCAGAGGTCAGAGGGACTGGACGCTGCAGGGGAGACAGTTTTGGGGAGAATTGGGACCAGAAGAGGTGTTGGGGTCACCCTGCAAGGAGTAGCTGGTCTGGTGGAAGCAGGGGTGAAACCATTGTGCTGTGAGCGTGCTGCTTGTGTCAGGATTCTGTGCCAAAGCTGCGCAGCCCAGAGGCATCCAGAGTTAGAGAGCAGGTGGGACAAAACCTCTTACTGGTCAGGGGGAACTCCCAAAGTGTCTCAGCACTACAGTACATTTCCTAGTATGCTGTCAAGTTTTATGATAAAACTAAAGTATTTATCAGAATAAATGACTAAATAGTATTATGTGATGTAGCGTCTTTCAGCTTCTTAGCGTTGACTGGCTTGCAGAACCTTAAGCAAGCAAAAATGTGGTAATCTGCAAGGAGTCTTTCAATTAGCATGAAATGAAATTCTCTCTTAGCTCAAAAGGTAAACCCTCTTCTTTGGTACACCTGCCGTTTGGCCAGTATTGGCTCTGTCCCGGCAACCAGTTCAAATAGGAAAAATGAATCTAAACTAGATGAAATTCCTTTTTGGTGCACCAGCATTATTGGTGTTGGCACACTTTCGAAGCGAACCAGCTGTTGCTGCACAGTCAGCTGAGAGAACTCGCGCACTGTGGCATTCGTCTTTTTGTGCATTTAAACTAAACGTTACATTATTCTCTACCGTTCAGGGCTTATTTCCCATTGGTTGCACAGTCTAATGAAGGATCATTCGTTTTGATTGGAGCAAAATGTTAGACTGTTATTTTAATCCTCTCTACAGCGTTTCTCTTAAGTGTAGCAGAAGCCGAGCCGTGCCAGGCAGTGCTAGCTCTAGCAACTGGCTGACCTTCGTGTGGTAAATGTCAGCGGTGCTCACTCAATCTTTCAGATTCCAGTTGCCTTTTTTTAACCTGTGCTCAGGACACTGCCTTAAGCTACTCTGAAGAACTGCTTCTTTAGTCTAAGCCATACTGTACCCAGTGTATACATACAGTTGGGCTGTCTGATTATCACAAGACGTAATTGTGTTTATAGCTGTGTATTAATTGTATTGCAGCTCAATCTGCATTGTTGGTGAGTCAGTTTTGAGTCTTGGGTTGTGTCTACACTACAAATGCTGCAGTGGCGCAGCTGTGCTGCTGTATTACTGTAGTGTAGACCTTTACTACAGCGATGGGAAAACCCCTTCCATTGCAGCAGTAATGAGTACCCTCAAGTACCTCTGTATTTTTTTTAATAAACCTAGACTCTGTACCAGTCTGTATTTATCTATCTTCAACTTCTAGCCCGGGGGTAGGCAACCTATGGCAAGTGTGCCAAAGGCGGCACGCGAGCTGATTTTCAGTGGCACTCATGCTGCCTGGGTCCTTGCCACCGGTCCAGGGGGCTCTGCTTCTTAATTTAATTTTAAATGAAGCTTCTTAAACATTTTAAAAACCTTATTTACTTTACATACAACAATAGTTTAGTTATGTATTATAGACTTATAGAAAGAGACCTTCTAAAATCGTTAAAATGTATTACTGGCACACGAAACCTTAAATTAGAGTGAATAAATGAAGACTCGGCACACCACTTCTGAAAGGTTGCTGACCCCTGTTCTAGCCATTGGATCATGTTATACCTTTCTTTGATAGATTGAGGAGCCCTCTATTAAATATTTATTTCCCCATGTAGATTCTTAGTGTCTAATCAAATCTCTGAACCTTCTCCAGTGTATCAACATCCTTCTTGAATCGCGGGCATCAGAACTGGACACCGTATTCCAGGACTGGTTGCACTGTTGCCAGCTCTAGAGATAAAATAACCTCTCTACTCCTACTTGAGATTCCCCTGTTTGTACATCCCAGGATTGCATTAGCTCTTTTGGAAACAGCATCACAGTGGGAACTCATGTTCAGCTGACTGAAAAATGATTTGGAGGTTGTGGTGGACAATCACTGCTTCCCAGGATAGAATTCCCCATTCTGTAAGTTTTTGGCTCACTTTCTCCCCCCCTGTTTCTAGATGTACACATTTATATTTAGCCATATTAAAAATGCTGTTTGCTTAAACCCAGTTTACCAAGCAATCCAGATCACTCTGTATCAGTGACCTGTCCTCTTCATTGTTTACCATCTGCACATTTTCAGTGACTATTGTTTTCTTCCAGCTTGAGTGAAATAACTATCAAAAATTACACCACCACATCGAGTTCATGGTGTTCACTGCTCAACTGTGTTGAAAGGCTTCCTTACTCCGTGCTCTCGTTACAAGATGCCTGGAAGGAACTTTCATTTCTGTCTCTTGAACTGGTTCTCCTCTGTATTTGAGGGCTAAAAAGCTTTGCAAGGTGCCTCATAAAATAGAAGGATCCTTACAACACTGTATAAACTAAGAAGTCTGAACAGTGCTATAAAAGTAAGAGGATCAGTTTTCTACTTTAAGTATTTTATAATCTAAGGGTCTGATGATCTGTAGTTTTGTTTGGGTAAATGCTAGACTCCAGGGGGTAGAACCTTTTCTAGGTAGTACCATACAAATTGGTGGTGCTATAGTCAATATAACTTTATAAACTGTTAAACCGGATATAATTAGTAATCGCAAACTAGGCGTTCCCCAGTGCGATGTGAGGCACCACTTCCGAGTGGATGTTTAGCAATAATAAGGGCCACTGTGGTGGCATGGGTCCTGTAGTGAGCTCTAGGAGGCAGTGCACAGGTACTGAGCCTCCTTGCTACCATTCATAAAATGTGTCGATTAAAGGACGGAGCCCCATTCCAGACTCTCAGGGAGGACAGTCCTGCCCTCTCCTTGCCCTGGCATATGAGTAGGTGAAAACTGGAAGTACAAACTCGGTTCCCTATAGCTTATGGAGGTTATTCTCATGTATGGGGCAATTCTGCCCTAAGTAAATGGCCAGGTGTCCTTTTCAGAGTCTCATCTTCTTCCTCCACAGATCTGTTTCCTGTGTTGTCACTATAGCCACGTTTACAACAGTAGGAAACAGAATTTTGAACAGTTAATTTAAATAATGTTTTCAACCTTCTTTCTGCCCTGACTCTCCCTATCCTGTTAATCCAAGGAGACACTGGGTGAGAATGCTCTGTGATCATTTTGTTCTTCAACTTTCCTTTCAGCATATTTCTCTAAATACTTTACTTTTTTCAGATAGCTTTGTCCCCTGCTGTTGTAAAAGAGGGAGTAGTACCAAGGGATATGGCGGCAGATTTTGCCACTTGCTGCCACTGAATATGAGTTTTGTGGGACAGGGCTCTTAATAAATACACATGAACATGTTGGGGGGGGGGGGCGTCCTCCTCCTCCAGCAAAAGATGTGGGGGAGGAGGAGTGTTTGAGCATCATATCCTTTGCCTCTTTGATCATCTGCCTCAACACTGTCCTTATGCTGAGTTTCTGAATGGACGGGGCACCTCAAACAGCCCTGACTGTCCCTTGTTACCTGCAGTGTTGTTTGCAGAGGGCTGGAGAAGCAAGATTTAAAAAACATTCCCCCTCCCAACCTACTTTCTGTAATAACTAAACTAATAAACTACAAGCAAGCACACTTCCATACTTCAAGCAAAAAGCCCCCCCCTAACGTAGACTTCTGGCCTCCTGCCAACATACTCTATCCAGTATCTCATTTCATGGAACAGAACGTGTCACTGGACTTTTAAATACAGTAGAACCTCAAAGATACGAACACCAGAGTTACGGACTGACGGGTCAACTGGACACCAAGTGGAGCCGTAAATAACCAATCAGTCAGCAGCAGAGACCCCACCCCTTCAAAAAAAAAAAAAAAAAAAAAGCAAATACTGTACTGTACCTGTATTACATCTTAAAGGTAGGCACATCTGGGCCATCTGTCTCCACCCCACTCCCACCCCCACGCACGGGGCAGCCACTTACAGCAAGACACTGGGGTTGCCAGTCCAAGGCAGCAGGAGCAGCGCTGGGTCTGCATTGCTTTCACCCCACCTCCCGCCTGGAGCGGGAGGGGCTGTTTTCAGACACACCTCTGCAGGTAGGGGGACAAGCTTGTGAACTCCTGCAGGGGCTGTGTAGGGAGCAGCTCAGCGGCTGCTGAAGCGTGGCCTGGAGTGTCAGCTGCTGGATCCGGAGCTTCATTCCGAGTTACAAACATTTCAAAGTTCCGGACAACCTCCATTCCCGAGGTGTCGGTAACGCCGAGGTTCTACTGTCGGGATTTGGAGCAAGTTGAGGCTTTCCATAGCATCTGCGCCCCACCCCCCCAATCACATACCTTTCTATGCCCAAAACACTTGCAGAGACTCCTCCACGTATCAAATTAAGATTCAGCCTTCAAGAATGTTGAACTCGCCTTTCAAGGGACTTGTCCACTGATCCCAGTGTGGGGGCCACAGTGGATGGACAGCCAGAGGAGGCAAAGAATTCTTAACAGTGATCAGTGAAATAATGAGGGCTTAGATTGCCTAGTTTAATGTCATCAAGGGATGATAGGGGAGGGCCATTATAGTTCATTTAAACTGGCCAATGTAATTGCAGCAAATTCAAATTCTTTTTTACATTTAAAAATGTACTCTGCGCTGCATGCACACCCAGATATCTCAAATTCTTGAATACACTGACGTTCTGTACCTCGAGGGAAAACCCTGCACCCCCATGTTCATCCTTGTAATATGATAGTGTGGTATGCAAAGTTTGTCATGTCGGGTGTCTTTGGAAGGCTCATGATGCACTGAGCATTGTTGTAATGTTATAGTAATTATTGTTCTAGTAATGTTATAGGTTGTAATTTTACGTATATAGTTATGAAACTGAAAATGTGTCCTCGTAGCTTAAAACAAGCCCAGACAAAAACTCTCCAAGAGCAGAGGGGCAGTTCATACCTCATCAGGGCACGTATGGGACAAACCCAGCCCAGCCTCACAGGAACAAAGGACACTGGCCTAGGTAGCAAGAAAGGATCTGTTGCACTCTCAAGTGAGTCATCGCCCTTTCCTTGCCCAGTTTGGGACTGGGATGAGGTAATGCTCACCTGACTCTCGGGGGGGAGGGAGGGGCAGAGCCAAGAGGGAAAAAAGAACATGATAAAAGGGAGAGACGTTTGCCATGCTCTTCTTCTCTCTTCCACCTCCCTCTACAGACATCACCACCAAGCGACTGAAGCGCTGATCAAAGGGGAAAGCCTAGCTGAAGGGCAACCAGCCAGCCTGTGGTGGGAAGCATCTAAGTTTGTAACACTGAAACACTGAAAGTGTTGAGATCAGCTTAGAATGCGTTTTGCCTTTATTTCATTTGACCAAATCCGACTTATGTTTTGACTTGTAATCACTTAAAATTTATCTTTGTAGTTAATAAATCTGTTTGTTCTACCTGAAGCAGTGCATTTGGTTTGAAGCATGTTAGAGAGTCCCCTTGGGATAAAAGCCTGGTACATATCAATTTCTTTGTTAAATTGACAAACTCTCATAAGCTTGCAGCATCCAGTGGGCATAACTGGACACTGCAAGACGAAGGTTTCTAGGATTGGGTCTGGGACCGGAGATATTGGCTAGTGTCATTTGGTTGCACAATCTAAGGAGCAGTTTACATGCCAGAGGCTGTATGTGAACAGCCCAGGAGTGGGGGTTCTCACAGCAGAGCAGGGTCAGGCTGCCCCCAGAGTCAAGGTTTGGAGTGACCTAGCAGATCACCAGTCCGGATAACACCAGGGGAACGTCACACGTAAGGAGGCTTTGCAATACTACAGCTTGAGTGAGCACTAACCAGAGGTCAGTTAAAACCAGTGTTGGAGTTATGCCAAGTCTTGTCTGCCAACTGGGGTCTAGAGTTAAACAGCAATTATTAAGGCATCACACATGGTGGCTAGACTCACTAACTGTTTAGCTGAAATTTTATACGGAGATTCACCGTGGTGTTGACCGCAGCCATACTAAGTGAGACAAAATGGAACCTCCTTCTAGCCATGGGCTCTGTATTAAACTTGTCTCCACTGGAAGCTGGTCTTTGTATATGCTACACCCAGCAGGGCTGAGCCCTGACAAATCACCAGAGACCAGAGAGTACTGAACTATCTGGTATCCTGAAAGGTGGTAGTAAAGAGGGTGAGACTAGTGCTGGCAGGTGAAATCCAATACTGAGGTAACATTATTCATGGAATTTAGGGGTAAGCCCAGAAGCTCCTTGGTGTGAATTCATCCTTGGACCAGCACTACTGATTTCAGTGTACTTACAACTGAGATGGATTTAACCCTGTTGTCCAAAAATCAGAAATAGATGTACGGTACTGCATTTCCTGATACTCACACAGTCTTTGTAGATCCTTCAGTATAGGTGGGCTCTGAAGCACATCAGTTATTTTTATCCAGCCACTTCTCCCAAAATAACCTACTGTACTTGGATCACTTCCAGTCTGACTTCCACCTTTTCACAGCACTGGAACTGCTCTTCTAGTAGTGTTCATTGAGCTCTTTGTTTTGACCATGGCTCCCTCCTATTTTTTTCCTTTTAACCCATTTTATTCACCTGTTTCCTTCACTTTGTGTATGTAATACTTTATCTGCAGTCTGTCCAAGATAGCATGATGGGGATGAATGTGAATCTGTCTTCTCTTAGTTTGTCTGCTATAGATAACAAAGCTGAAACTGTTCAGTCCTCACCTCCTTCCATACGTGTATTTTGACTGTACCAAATGTACTGTAAGCACACTGATCCTGATTAAGAATTCCAGAGAACGTGTACTGAAGGACTATCCCTGAAGTGGACAGATGCCAATTCAGATACTGCTATATCCGATGAAGTGGGCTGTAGCCCATGAAAGCTTATACTCAAATAAATGTGTTAGTCTCTAAGGTGCCACAAGTACTCCTGTTCTTTTTGTGGATACAGACTAAAACGGCTGCTACTCTGAAACCTGCTATATCCTAGTGACCTAGAGGAAATCTACCACGGACAAGATCCTGATGATCTTGTAGAGCATATGACCTTGTGGGGAGAGGTGACTGATAAAACTCTTTCCTTGGGGGCGGGGGGGGTGGGGGGGAGGAAAAGAGAGAGAGAAAGGGGCAACCCCAAAGAATTTTCCTTATTCACCAACCATGGTATTTCTTCAGTGTCTTTGATGCCAAACCTCAGGAGGTGGGGAGAAATCTTTAAGAAAGTCTTGGGAAATGTCAAGGAAATAGGGCAGCTAGTTTTTCAGCTGAAGTGTATTCAGAATGCCTTACTGACGTTCTTTAAAAGTCTGTTTAAAGGGGCCCAAATTTTACATCAAGGTTCACCGAGGAAGTAACTTCTTGGCGTAAGTTTTTAAAGGTGTTCCAAGCACCTGCAGCTCCCATTGAAGCCAGTTGTAGCAGCTCTGAAAATGGGGCCATCCATATTTACCTTGTGCATAGAATAACTTTAAAGGACAAATGGTGTATGTGCGTTGCAGGGGAGAAGTGAAGGCCAGGAAAGGCCGGTATAAGGCTGAGATGAAAACGGGGGGGAGGGGAAGCATTGGAACAAATAGCCAGTTAGCACAGAGTGGAGAAGGTCCAGTCAAAACTAGAAAATTCTGATGATATCAGTGTCTGTGGGTCCCTTCTTTGGTCACTTTTACTAGCTGGAGTCTCTGGCTGGCTCCTCCCTGTAGTTTGTTTAAAGTATAATGTACCTGGGTCACTGCATCCACTTTAATTTGAATTAAATGTTTCTGACCTTGAACATCTTCCTGAATTGTTTTAAATCCAGTCTTAACTTGAAAATTCACTTTGCTAAATGCCTATTAAAAATTGTCCCAAGCGTTAACAAAGTGTACTCTTGGTTGACAACTAATAAAAATGGAAGTCTCCAGTTAATTAATACCACACTACTTCTTGTTGTCAGAGTGCTTTGTCTGAACAGCTGCTCCAGGCAGAACATCAGTTTTTCAGAAAGATGTTGCTGTCTGTGAGTCATGGTGAATGGGTGCTCTGTAGTAAACATGGTGTGTATCAAATGCTCAAAGGCAGCTAAGCTCAATATAATTACTTGTAAGGTTTTTTCATGTTCAGTGCTATAGTTGGATCTTATATCTTCCTACAGCATCAATCCATTTAATCCCCTTGCATACATGTATATAACATCCATTGTTTGATACAGTGGGGGACAGTGAATCTAATTTTTGGATAATAGAGGGAATGGTCATTGTTATAGGTCAGGGGTCGGCAACGTTCTGCACACGGCTTGCCAGGATAAGCATCCTGGCGGGCCGGGCCAGTTTTACTTACCTGCTGACGCGGCAGGTTCGGCCGATCGCGGCCCCTACTGGCCGCGATTCGCCGTCCCGGGCAAATGGGGGCGGCGAGAAGCGGCGCGGGCGAGCGATGTGCTGGCCGCAGCTTCTCATTGCCCCCATCGCCCCGGGACGGCGAACCGGGGCCAGTGGGGGTCGCGATCAGCCGAACCTGCCGCGTCAGCAGGTAAGTAAAACTGATCCGGCCCGTCAGGGTGCTTACCCTGGCGAGCCGCATGCCAAACTGTTATAGGTCGTGTCCTATGATAGCTATTTCAGGAAGCAGCATTTTGGGCTATCTTGGTAGGACTGCATTTGTATAGTTTACCCATTCATATCTGACTTCTGTTTAGTGCAGCTGAGTTATTGTTGAAGTTGGAACCATAACTTTGACTTTCCTCACTTCAGTTCTACCACAGCGATAATATTGCACAAGCATCACTTGTTGGTCTTTAAACCTTGGCTTAAAAACAAACAAAAAAATTGAGTCAAACCTAATTTGTGTAGTAAGTGACAGTTGGTCTCAGAGACCATGTGGATTATCTCATTGAAAGTCATGAGCTTCCTCATTCTGGAGAATGAAACAAGACGTTGCTCTTTAACCACAAAATCGCAATGTTGCTATGAAGCTATTTAGGCACGTTGCATGGCCTACTTGAGAATGTAGAGGATGTAGCAGATTTCTTCAAACTTCTCCCTGCCATCAAGGTCCATCATCCTGTAACTTAAGTCTTCCATTACTATAACCCTGCTCTAATGTGCACAAATTAGAAAGCTTCTTGAGTAACAATTATATTGGCTAAAGCTAACAGATCTGCTATCCGATCACTTTTAGAGTCCATTGAACTAGTAGGGCTCCAGGTGGGTAAAAGGGCCTGCCTGAGAGGATACAACTGCAGGTTAGGTACAGTATTTAAATTATGCTCTTGATAACTCCAAATTAATGCCACTTTAAGAAAGAGGCTTTTGTTGCTGACTTCCATAGTAACAAGACAACAAACCTACTTCTGTGTCATCAAATTCACTTGTAATCATAGAAGATTAGGGTTGGAAGAGACCTCAGGAGGTCAGTTAGTCCAACCCGCTGCTCAAAGCAGGACCAACCTCAACTGAGTCAAACTTAAATTTAAAATAGTTAGTTGCAAAACATGCTGGGCAGCTGACTTCATCCAACTACTGTTTATTTCAAAGGAAGTTGTTTCTGTGTTCTTGTGGTTTCTGTAGAAGTATGCTACCATAGATATTCACGTATTGACTCTGCATCCAGATAAAACTCATGGATACTTGGCCTCTTAGAGACTAGGCCATTAAAAAACAATCAACTTTTAATCTGATTTGCTTTTAATTTTATTGCAAGCCTTTCTAGTTGACATAGACCTCGGAGGGTGTGTCTACACAGCTTCTGGGAGCAAGTCTTGTAGCCTGCGTGGACAGACTTGTTTTAGTGGGGCTTCCACTAGCATGCTTACAAATAGCAGTGTGGCTGTTCGGGTATGGCCTAGGGAGCCCAAATGTCAAAGCAGTGCCTACACAGCTATTTTTAGCACACTAGCCCAAGCCCTGCAAGTGTGAGTCTGTCGAGACTCGCTCCCGGCAGCTGTGTAGACATACCATAGAGTCCTTGGTTAAATGCGCTGCATTTAATTTCACTCGTATCCCCAGTCATTTCAGCAGTTGGGTCTAATCTAATTCCATAATAAAGAAGCAACAAACTAGACATTGTTAGTTGCCATACAAATAATCCTAGCAGAGGCAGAAAAAAGTACTGCCAGCAGTTTAAAAACGACTAAATAAAAGCAGTTTCAGCTTTCCTGGGTTAGATTTGTACTGGTTTTGAGGAATCAGGTAGGAAATATATCTAAGCCCAGTTAAATTATTTAGATCTAACTGGATTTTTCTGTCATGGAAGGAAAGTATTTTGAAGGAAATATCCTCTCAGAATGTATACTCAATGAGGAGCATGTCAATTATTATTCAATAGCCCTATTGATCATCAGCATGAATCTTTGAAATAATGGACCACTTGTTGGCAAGCATAATGATGAGTCAGTTCACTGTCAATCAAATGGGATTTTTCCAAATAACAGGTTGGACAATTTTCAGAATAGCAGCCGTGTTAGTCTTTATCCGTAAAAAGAACAGGAGTACTTGTGGCACCTTAGAGACTAACACATTTATTAGAGCATAAGCTTTTGTGGACTACAGCCCACTTCTTTGGATGCAACCGATGCATCCGAAGAAGTGGGCTGTAGTCCACGAAAGCTTATGCTCTAATAAATTTGTTAGTCTCTAAGGTGCCACAAGTACTCCTGTTCTTTTTAGGTTGGACAATGGATTGGAGGCTTTTGACCATGAGAGAGAGTTTGACACTGTCTTCAGTTGTATGATGGTTACATACAAGGACCTCGGAGTCATTCTTCTGGTTAAGTGTCAGTGCCCATACTAGAAAGACAAGGTGCGAGAGGTAATTGGACCAACTTCTGTGAGAGAAGTTTCAAGCTTACACAGAGATCTCCCATCTTGCCAGTCTTACATTATAAATGGCAAATATTTGCCTACAGTCTCTAATTCTGACCAGGATTTTCTGACCTATTTAAAAATATTAAATTGTCTGGGTACTGTTTGTATCTATTATAGTTCACTTGGTACATGGCCAGTGAGGAATGCTAATCTTATTTACTTTTTTCGATCTCTGAATTAAACCCCCCCCCCCCCACAAAATATCTCAGCACAATGAGTTGGAGCAATTAAATTGTGCATATGGTTAGTCTGTGACCATATACCCCTATGATTATCTAGTTCATTCCTTTCTTTTATGCCCACTTGTTGCATCTTGTTTTAAGCTAGTTTGTAAGCTCCTCATTGTATGAACCACCTCTTATATGTTCAGATTGCACCCTGATTCTTATTGGGGCTCCTGGATGCTACTATAATCTAAATAATGGCTGTGGGCCCAATTCTGCAAACACTTCAAGTCTGGTGGGACTATTCCATTGGTAAAGTTAATCATGTGCATAAGTGTGTGGCTAGACTTCAGTTGCATATTAGTTTCAATTGCATCTTTTTTTTATGTATAGAATTTTCTAATTGTAGGCTTAAAGGGACATGATTTGAAAGATCATTTGTCTGAATGTTGTACGTACTATAGTGACAGGTCACACCTAAAAGTACTGTAATTTAAAAGCTAGCAAAAAAATTCTCAATCTTTTTTTATTTTGTGTCTAGTCAGTTTCATCGTTCTTCTGCAAAACTTCTCCCTTGCAGAAAAGATTTGCATAAATGTAAACAGGGGAGAAGAAATACGCTATTAAAGGAATTGGAGACAAAATCAGAGCATGCTGTTTAAGTCTATTTTAGAGAATTTAAATTGGCAGCATTCTTGTAAACTTCCCATACTGGTCTCTACCCAAAGTCAAATTGCATTTGACAGTCTGACTGTTGGGTGAGAGTGAAGCATTCCTCCCCATTCCCCAGTTGTAAAAAGAAACAGCTGAGCTCTGAAGCTTAAAAGTTGATAAGGACTTTGTGCTTATTGAGGATGACTACCATTGCTTAGATTGAACAAAATCTGTTTTGATTTAATCATTCAAAATTGAATGTTGGATATGTGCAGTAGCAAAATAAAGTTTACACACGCACACTTGACTATACTATGTATGCTAGTGCAATACAAATATGGAAGTGCACATGTATTGGTTTGTGGAATTCAGCAGTAGAAAGCCGAACTTGTAAGGGTTGCAAATAGAATAGCTATGGAGTAGTGAGCCTGTAATTTGGAGACATGTCTTCTAAAACCAGCTTCCACACTTCCAGCTTCCCCCAGAAAACACTAGGAAAATCAATGCAGAAAACCTGCTGAGATTGCACAGTTAGAAATAAAAAGGGTCCAACTTCAATGTTAATCAGCTGTTGTGCAGCATAAGACCTAAAGAGATGTGCCTTTTGTAATGAGCAGTAATACTTTACCCCAAAGAGGAATAGTAAATGGTTCATATGTACCATGTAGTGCAAATACAGTGTACACCAGGGGTTCTCAAACTGGGGGTCGTGAGGTTATTACATGGGGCGTCATGAGCTGTCAGCCTCCACCCCAAACCCTGCTTTGCCTCCAGCATTTATAATGGTGTTAAATATGTAAACAAGTGTTTTTAATTTATAAGGGGGGGTCACATTCAGAGGCTAGCTATATGAAAGGGGTCACCACTACAATAGTTTGAGAACCACACTCTTTTCTTCTTCTGGATAAACCTCTAATTTATATAATTCAGCCTTGCTTCAAATCAAGCAATAAAAGTTGCTGTTGGAACTGCAGTTTCTGCTTTGCATTGCCAGAGTGTTTAATGAACTGTGCAGTCTTCACATTGCATGAATGCTGGGTTTTATATTTTAAAATATTTTTGACAATTCTGATTAAATTATTGGTACACGATAGTAGTAATTTTGTCACTACTTAAAGACACTGAAGCTGCTTGTGCATTCATATTTACATTCCCCTACATAAAAACAAATCTTGTCCTATCCTTTTTTTGACTACTGTGGGTACTCACAGATCCAAACACATTTCTGAGGCTGAATGTAACTTGAATATCCCGCACATGTCCTGACTGTGACACCGACTCAATTGTTGCTTGACTCCTCTGCTTGTCTCTCTCACCATCAGAAGTTGGTCCAATGAACAATAGCATTTCACCCACCTTGTCTCTCTAATATCCTGGGACCAACACAGCTACAACAATACGGCATATCCTCTGCTTGAGTAACTTAAAGCTAAACTGGACAAAGCACTAGGGAATGGTTCTGCATTAGCCGCTAGAAACTAATAAGATTACCTAATACTGTAGGGGGTAGTGTTTTGAAAGGCACCCTTAGAGCCCAACTCCCACTGACTAACGGTGCCTTTGAAAATTTACTCAAGTCTTTTTAAATTCCCAATTCCTGGTGCAGCTGACAAGCAATTTTGTTGCAACTCTTTGAAATATAAGCTACTCTAAGCTGTCTGGCTCTGGGTCTTAACTTTGGAAAGGAACACCTTCTGGAGTACAATTCACTTCCTTAATAATTAAGTCATGCATAATTAGACTTGGCAGAATTTGACTTTGTCAGTTTGATGGACAATATAAAAAAAGTTTGTTTTTTAAGCATTTTTCTGACTTTAATCTATAACTTTTCACAGCGGCAGGAAATTATGGGGTATTTCAGACAATAGGAAGGTCAGCGAATAATTATTAATCACTGTAGATGTTGAGATTCAGAAAGTTAAAGCTTTGTAAGTGCTAAAACACAACTAGTCAACATCACTTGTCAAAATATACAAAGTAAATTTGAGCCTTGACTCAAATTCTAGCAAGTTCTCAAGCAGCATTTTGCTTTCTTTGCCTATATGTACATTTTGATTATTATAGATGGGAATATTTGTGTTGATTTGTGTGTATATGGTGAAATTGACATTTACCAATAAAAATCTACTACTTCCAAGCCTATGCATAATTAAATATGTTTGAATAGAGAAATGTTAGAAGTGACAAAGGTTAGAGCAAAGAATGATCCTTTCTTACACCAACGTAGAACTTCTATTCTAAAAGAGCTTGGGTTATGGATACGGAGACCACTTCTTCCTATCCTGTGAATTAGTGAGAATTATTTTAACACAAACTGCACTGCAGCAGTAATTGTTCCATCAGATCCTCCTTGAGCAGTGGGAACAGAACCTTCGTTTTTTTTTTGCAGAATCCTAAAACAAAAGAGCAGATTGAAAACCTGGTACGGAATGGGATGAACAAGGAGCTGCGGGATCGCCTCTGTTGCAGGCTGACCTTTGGGACTGCTGGACTTCGTTCTGCCATGGGAGCAGGCTTTTGCTACATTAATGACCTTACAGTGATCCAGTCAACACAGGTAACTTGGGTAGCACTGTACAGTCAGACTTTTTTGTTTATACTTTCATAGTAATCATCTTGATCACTTCAAATTATGCCTTTCATCTTCAAAATTCACAATGCATTTAAACTTACTTGAAGCTATATATGTGAATTGCGTCACCCATCACTGAAATCCAGCCTCATGGGTGGAATATGGCAACTGTTCAACAGTACGCAGCAACACCAAAAGGACAGGAAGTGTAAAAATACTCATCCAGGTAAACCTGCCCAAGGCATCTTAGGTAGGCCAGATGTAATTACCTAAAGTGAGGTTTTGCCAGTGAGCTAAAGCTTTTTGTGTTAACTTCAGGGGACTCATCTGACATTACATGAGCAACCAAAATGCTCGTTTCCAAGTCTTTGAAAGATATAAATGAGAAGGAATTTTCTATATTCTCTATTTTCAGGGTTTCTATACCCCTCCTCCCCCATCATGTGAGCAGCAATCTGGTGGGGGGGGGGCTTGCCCTTTTGAGAGGGTCTGAGTGTGCTGAAGTGGGAATGTTTCTTAATATTTTGTATGATTACTGTGCATAGATCAGTTTGCCCTATGTGCTGCATGTTGAACTAGGTGCTGGGAAGAGTCGTTTACTTGATAGCAGTCTTCATCTACCTGAAGGGGGGTTCCAAAGAGGATGGAGCTTGGCTGTTCTCAGTGGTGGCAAATAACAGAACAAGGAGCAATGGTCTCAAGTTGCAGTGGGGGAGGTCCAGGTTGGATATTAGGAAACACTATTTCACTAGGAGGGTGGTGAAGCACTGGAATGCATTACCTAGGGAGATGGTGGAGTCTCCTTCCTTGGAGGTTTTTAAGGCCCGGCTTGACAAAGCCCTGGCTGGGATGATTTAGTTGGGAATTGGCCCTGCTTTGAGCAGGGGGTTGGGCTAGATGACCTCTTGAGGTCCCTTCCAACCCTGATATTCTATGATTCTACTCTGGCAGAGTCTCAGCAGAATATGGCCACTCCAATGGCTGGACATGTGGTGCCTGGCAACTAATGACCCTGGACTGTCCCCAACCCTCGCAGGAAGCCAGCTGGTTTTGTCCAGGTGCGGGACAGAGAGCTAAGGTAGATAACCAGGTGACCTTGTTCAGACCAGGAAGAGGAACAAAGGATGGAGGAGAGACCCTTGGGGTTGTATAGTGTGGGCTGCTGGAAGCAGGAGACACGCTTCTGGACTGGGGACAAAGGAGGAGGGGCAGGACTGACCCAAGTGGACTATGCTGTAACTTTTTCCATTCTCGATGCTAAGTAAGGACTTTCTATGCTGTGTTCCAGACATGTAATAAACCCTTCTATTTTTACAATGCTCTCTGAGTCACTGAGATTGGGAGTGCATTGCTTCCTTTGGATGTGCAAGTCTCCCCCCAGGTGGCCAATTCGAGTGGACTCACTGAGTGAAATGGATGCTGAAGGCTCTGAAGCTCGGACCCAGGAGGCAGTGAGGCCAAGGGGTTAACACACTAAAGGGCTTCTCCCAGGGACTCTTCCAGAGCTGTGCAAGGCACCAGACCTGTGGAGCCTTAACATTGAGGTTCTCTCCTTGCCCCTTATTTGAGCCAGCATCTGGAAAAGTCCTGCCCCTTTGGATGGGGAGCTGAGAACATGCATCTTCATGCATATCACAAACTGTAAAGCAGGAGGTGGATGGGAACACTCATTGAGATGCATGGAGCAGTTCACATGTCTCAGATCTAGTCAGGAGGGATAGCTCGGTGTTTTAGATTATATTCATCTCCTGGGGTGTTTGCATGCTGAGAACATCACATTGAAAGGAATGTGCTGCCACTTCACACCTTTCAGACCCTCCTATGCTGTCAGTGGATGTGTAAAGGAGCCCTTCCCATCCTCACTTCCTCTTTAAAGGACACGTCTGACTGCTCTAAAATTTGCATGCTTGCATTGGGTTTCTTGAAATTACCTGTGACTCATGGGAGTGCAGAGTAGGGTTGGTGATTCAAACTTGGGGTCACTTGAACTAGGGTTTCCAGAGATATAACCTGGGAGGGGAAAATAGCCATTTTTAAAAAAAATTGGTGTGTTTTGGGGTTTTTTGTACCGAGGTAGAGATCAAACTGTTGCTGTGATGCAGGTCAAAATGGTCTGTCAGTTTTGATCTCAGGTTTTACATGGCACCTGCTAATTCTCTGGGGGACTCTGGGAAAAATTGCTGCCCCAACAGACCCACTCCTTTGCTGTATTTGGCTCTGCGTCAACTTCTGCCTTAATTCCCCCTGCCTTCTTTTTGCCTCTTCTGTGTGTAGTAGTGTCCTGGCTACTTCCTGATCTCTGGACAGATGAATGTGGTGTTTTCAAAGACGCACAGCATGGAAGTTGATCGCTGAGGGAAAAGTATGTGCGCTGCCTAGGTTGGCAGCATGTGGATTCTTGGTGATTCCTGGATCATGAGGTTGCAGAAGTTTGCAGGAGAGCAAGAAGTACACCATGGCATGGGGATTGCTGGCTACAGGCTGATCTGGGTGAAGAGAGTTGGCTTGCATTAGCATCATGTTTTACCCACCCTGCAGCATCTAACTGGTGACTTAAGAGGTTGTGATCTATTGGACCTCATGGTGATTCACTCAGGTGGAAATAATCTGTGTTTTTTCTTGTTGTTTTTGTTTTAATTCCTGGTATACACCTCAAACCATGTCTGATAGCAGATTTGGACGACATCAGAAATGTGTGTCCAGGAGCTGTGTAATAGTTTTCTCTGATTTGGCTGAACATTTGAATAATCAATACAGTGACAATATGAAAGCTGTTAAGAGTCAGAACAATATTAATCAGGAAATGGGCAGGTGTGTGGCTACCCAGTAAATGTATATTGTAGGGGTCGGCAACCTTTCAGAAGTGGTGTGCCATGTCTTCATTTATTCACTCTGATTTAAGGTTTTCCGTGCCAGTAATACACTTGAACGTTTTTAGAAGGTCTCTTTCTATACGTCTATAATATATAACTAAACTAATGTATGTAAAGTAAATAAGGTTTTTAAAATGTTTAAGCTTAAATTAAAATGCAGAGCCCCCGGGACCGGCGGCCAGGACCCAGGCAGTGTGAGTGCCACTGAAAATGAGCTTGCGCGCTGCCTTTGGCATGCGTGCCATAGGTTGCCTACCCCTGGTATATTGTATGACACAAAAACATTATTCTTTGAGTGATTGCACATGTCCATTCCACTTTAGATCCGTGCATGCCTCGTGCATGGTTGTTGGAGAACTTTTCCCTTCCCTAGTACCGGTTGAAGCGGTTTGAGTGTTCTGTTGCTGCACGCCACTGCATGCTGGTGTAAGAGGGCAGAGCTGCCCCTAACCCCTCCCAGTTTCTTCTTACCATCAGTGATGGTATTGGAAGTCTTGCTATTGTCAGTTTATTTCCCTCACTCTTTGCATAAAGTCTGTTTCTTGTTCAGTAGTTAGTTACAGTGTATAGTTAATGATAGGTTTTAGTTTTTGGTCTCTTTTGGACCAAATTTGATTCTCTGGTCCGGAACTGGTAGAGAGAGTCATACCTCTCGTTCTGTCTCTCTCTCTGGGGTTTAAGTCATTAAAAACATAAAAATGGCCATACTTCAGACCATAGGTCCATCTAACCCAGGTTCCTGTCTTCCCACAGGACCAATGCCAGGTTCTTCAGACGGAATGACAGAACAGGTAATCATCAAGTGATCCATCCCCTGTTGCCCATTCTCAGATTCTGGCAAACAGAGGCCAGTTACACCGTCCCTGCCCATCTTGGCTAATAGCTATTGATGGACCTAGCCTCCATGAATGTATCTAGTTCTTTTTTTGAACCCTGTGTGACAGACCCAGACCAGTGGGGTACAGGAGTCTGGTAGAGGGCAAATATACTGGTCACTGGATGAGTAGTTTTCTGTTCCCTGAGTGACCAGAGCAGGGGCTGCACTAAAGTAATCAGGAACCTGCTAGAACCAGTTAGGCAGGCAGGCTAATTAGGACACCTGGGTTTTAAAAAGGAGCTCACTTCAGTTTGTGGCAAGAGTGTGAGGAGCTGGGAGCAAGGAACTGAGAGTGAGAGGGTGTGCTGCTGGAGGACTGAGGAGCACCAGCGTTACCAGACACCAGGAGGAAGGTCCTGTGGTGAAAATAAGGAAGGTGTTTGGAGGAGGCCATGGGGAAGTAGCTCCAGCATGCTCATCTGCTGCAAAAGAGGGTTTGTCAAGCTCAGAACCTGTGCCAGATCTGTTGAGGCCGATTCTTGAAGTGTCTGTGTCGGACCCAAGATCCAATTTCGATATTGACTACACCAGAAGGGTACACCGCCACTAGAGAATTACCGAACCTCTTGGTACCAGTGTCCCTTGTGATTCAGGAAGGGTTCAGCCCTCACTGGAAACTGGTCCCTACACTACCTCTGCAAGAGCGTACAGTACTGATGCTACTTCTGGTGCCTAGGAGGCCTGTACATTCTAGGGGCTTGCCACCGTTAATATCCCTGTTGCCACCATTTCTGGGTTTGGCTTACTGGTCTCCTGTCCACAGGGTTCTGCTCCACCATTATCGCATGCTTGAGTCATCTTCGTTGGATCTGGAAATGGGTTCTATTGTGTCCCACACCAGGTGGGAAGCTTTCCCTGCATCAGAGCCCCGTCTGTGGATGTCCCAGCAGTGGGCACATCTCAAGGGGCAATGGCCTGTGTAACCATGGGACTTTCCATCACCATGTCAGTGGCTATTCTGGACATGGTGGGGTGTCTCTCCTGCTGCTAGGACTTCTCCTCACTTGTCTGAGCTGGCTTCATCAAAGATCATCTGCACTGCAGACAACATTCTCTGACCAGGACTGAGCAACTGGAAGATGTTCAGACAGCTCCTCCGCTACAAGAGGCAGACTAGCCATTGTCTCAGTGTCCTGGTGTGTTTGTGTTCCTCATCACCAGATGAGGTGGTGAACTTTTCTTGACCACAAGAAGATAACAAGGCTCACTAAGAACTGCTTAAAAGGATGGCAGCAGTTTTACACATTCAAGGGAAGAGATCTGCAGACCCTCCACTGAACAGCGGCGATGCTTTGTGGCTAACACAACAGAAATGACTTGCTTGAAAGATATGAAGGAGGTGCTTCTGAACAGCAGAAAGCTTCAATTAGGCATGCTTACCTGGCCAAATGGAAACGTTTCTCTATTTGATCTCAGTAGAGGAATGTGTCTCCAGTGCATGCTTCCATTAACCACATTTTGGATTACTTGTTGCACCTAAAACATCAAGGCCTAACAGTTAGTTCCATTAAAGTACATTTGGCAGCCATTGCAGCATTCCACCCTCCAACCCCATAACTATCAGATTTCTAAAAGGGTTGGACAGATTATAGCTTCAGGTGCAAGTATTTGTTTCCCCATTGGATCCTAACCTGGGCCTAACAAAATTAATGGGGCCTCTCTTTGAATCTTAACTGTGCATTTCCTGGTTCTCGGAAGTTTGAGTTTTGCTCATTTCAGTATTCTGCAAGAGGACGATATACTGCCAAGCAATCTTAACTCTGCATTAACATTTTTTTGCCATTGAACCTTGAAAGTGTTACACAGCCTGGGCCCAGGGCATTGAAAAGATTGTCTAAAGCTCTAGGCCAAAGGCCATGGTTGACCACTGCTTTCCTCTGGCACACCGGAATACTCAACCGTAAGAGTATAAAGATTATCTGTGCGGGAGACGGAATCTTCTCCAGGAGTGGTCCAGGACTGGGAAATGAGCTCCCCCAGGAACTAAGAACCATCACAAACTGCACAGCGTTTTGCGTGAAGTGCCAGGTGCATTTCTTGACCTTGCCTTCTCTAATGTAAATCTATAGCAAAAGGTATATTTGGTTAATTAAAAAAAAACTCCTACCAAAACAACACTCCACTGCACACACTTTCTTCTGGGGAGAGAAGAGCGAACAACCACATGACAGATGTATAGTCATGTTGCTTAACACACTCATTGGAAGATGCTCAGATACTATGGCAATGAGCGCAGTATAAAAGCTTCTGTAGAGCAGAATCCGTGTTGGCACTTGGTTTAGCTACAGTAGTGATAGGGATGATGAAACTTCTGAAGGAAAAAAGTCTAGTGGCCTTGTTTGCTAAATAAATGTCTTGTTGATGCAAAGGAAGTTAATTAGTCACTTCACTTTTTGACCTGTGTGGTGGTGAGTTTGGAGCTGTTCACGCTCCAAAGGCCTGAAAACTGCATGCTGCCTTTGTGTATTGGTCTGCTGAAAGTGTGAGTGAGCTTGGATTGGCTGACAGAATAAACGGTCTTGGCAGGAAGTGTAAAGTTTCATTTTATGCACTAGGGAATCAGTCTCTTTCTAGTGCTGTATCGTGTGAATTATGTTTTGTGTGTGGGTTATTGAAAGTCAAACTGGTTGGTATTTACTCTGTAAAGACTCTGTTTTGGGTTGTTTACTTTCTGTGGTTAGGTATGCTACTGTGGTGATCTGGAGGAGCCAGCTAAAACTTACTTCTGAAGCAGAAAGGCTTTTGATTTAATCTCTGTTTGCGGAGTACTTTCAGTCTTCTTTGCTTTGGGATTTTAACTACAGTACATTAGAGATAAGGTATAATGGGAGTATGTTAAATGGGTAATCCTGATTTACTAAAAATTTTTAACTTCTTCATTCCCATAGCAGTACTTTTAAATGGCCTTTAGTGTAATTAAATTTGTTTCCTTTTAAGGGTTCCATTGAAGTCTTTGTTCTAAGTATACCCTGTACTCCTTGGCACTGAGGTTTTGTGATTGAACTGGAGGTCATACAATCACACAAAGGCCTGATCCAGAGGGGTGCCCGGCACCCACTACTATTCGCTCTTGGGGGATTGTGAATGTTTAGCACTTTTCTGGATTAGGCCCAGGAATGCAGTATAAATCTGCAAAAAGCATTAGTTTCTAGGCATTATGATTACATTTAGTATGTTACTGAAATCTACATCCAAAGACTCTTCCAACAGTGCTAGAAACACTATTGCTCTTTTAAAACGAATATCAGAAAGACAAAATGCTGAGTCACATGGGGGTTGCGTCAGAGTAGGAGAAAATTCTAGCCTGTGTATGTCTGGATAAACATTAGATATTCAGCAAATCGATATTTTCCAAAGCTACCTGCCCTCATGTATGATCAAATGGCTTTGGTGCTCTAAGGGCCTCAGTGGTCTCTGCTCTCACACCACTTTGTGGTACACTGAGAACTGTAGTATCATAACTAAATGGTTAATGGTCCATATACGGTAATTAGTATGGAAGTGTTTGAAAGTGGTCAGTGGGGATGCTGGGAATGGAAAGGAGAGAGAAGTTCCAAAAGGGAATGGGATTTCAAATGGTTCTTGTAGTTTAAATATTGGCGATACTCTGGGCTCTCCCTGTCAGCTTTCTCCTGTAGCACTGGCACAAAGTACAAATGTTGACAGGGTGGGAGCGATTCAGTCAACTCAAATCTCAGACTTGGGGTCTCTTACTGGCTAAATGATATTTAAATGAGGTTGTGAAAAGACTTCCCTTCTAGTGGATATTGTAACATGTCATAAGTGGCAGGTAAAACTCCCACCTGACTTGTAAAGATATAAAACAACTGTTGTTTTACCACACTGTGAATATGCTCCATATGAAAAGTTTTAGTAGGTAAACAGTTCTTGTAGGTTGAATCTCTAGTCTGTAGAAGTAGGTGCAGTATGAAAAACCTGCCACACTTTGGAGGAGAGTGTTATCATTTAGATTGTGGTAGTACCCAACCGTGCCAGGGACTTTCCAAACAGACAGATGAGCTCCCTGCCCTAGAGAGCTCATACTCTGCAAAGACTAAGGCCTGGTTTACACGGCCAAGTTTTTTTGCTAAAAGGCAGCTTTTGGCAATGAAACAGCAGAAGTGTACGTGCTGCAAAGCCACCTTTTGCGACGAAACTCCTCCGTTGCAGCGCTGTAATCAAACCATCTCCATGAGAATGATAAGGCTTTTTGCACAAAAGTTTTATTGCCAAAGTGCCAGTGTAAACACCTTGCTTGCGATTATCACTGTCATTGTCCTCTGGAGATGTCCCACAATGCCTGCAGTGACGGTGCTGCTCATTGTTTTGAACTCTGCAGTCTTGCAGGCATGTGTCTCTTCCCTTCTGACAGCTGGCGTGCTGTGCTGCTCCTGGAATCATAGAGCAAATCTTGAACGTGGAATGTTCCTGCTGTCTCCCACAATACGTACACAGAGGCAGGTGTGTGTGTGTGTGTGTGTGTGTGTGTGAGAGACATGCTGTGCAGAGCCAGAGAGGGAGCCAGGGGCTGGTGTCAGGGGTTTCCCCCTGCCTCAGGACAGTTTGCTTTTGGCAGCTGTCTGAACTTAGGACACAACCATAGGCGCCAACTTTTCCAGGCGCCGGTGGGTGCTCACCCCTAGCCCCGCTTGCCCCGCCCCCATCACAACCCCTTCCCCAAATCCCGGCCCCGTCTCTTCCCCAAGCATGCTGCGTTCCCCCCTCCCCTCCCAGTGCTTGCTGCCGCGAATCAGCTGTTTTATGGCGGGAAGTGCTGAGAGGGATGGGGGAGAAGCAGAGCTGCGGCACGCTCAGGGAGGAAGTGTAGCGGAGGTGAGCTGGGGCAGGGCAGGACAGCCCCGGAGCACCCACAGAGTCGGCGCCCGTGGACACAACATTCCAACACACTCACTTTCCCCTAGCACACACTGTCTGTCTCTCCCCCTTCATGCACACACACTCCGTCACACACCCTTCTTCCTCTCCCCCCCCCCGCACTTCAGTTAAAAAGTGTGGCTGGCAATCTAGTAGGATGCCCATGGAACAATGGGATTGAGAAACCTGCATCATGAGATGCTGTACCTGTCCCATGAGGCATTGCAACCGTTCCCAAAGCACCCTGCAGCCAGTTGCACAGTGCGATAGCTACCACAGTGCACTGCTTTCTTTGTCGTTGTAAGAGCTGCTAGTGTGGATGCGCTCCAGCCAGGGCTGTCCCTAGGGGGGTGCGGGGCCTAGGACAAATCATCCTCCTTGCCGGCCGCCGGGCCATCCCTTGCCGCCTCCTCGCTGTCCGCATACCTGCCTGCCGCTTGTCTCCTCACCCGCCTGGTTGACTCTCGCCTCCCCGTTAGTTTCCTTGCCACCTGTCCAGCACTCCATTAGTCCGCCGCTCTCCTCCTCGCCGTCCGGCCGCCCACCCTTCCCCCTCCTTACTCCCCTTCCGCCTGCCTGCCACTCGCCTCCTCACCCCGCTCAGCCTCCCACCTCACCTGAATATTGGGACAAATGGCGTCCCGATTGTACATTGGTCAGGATGTGGGACAAAGGGCTAAATATCGGGACAGTCCCTATTTTATCAGAGCACGGGGGCCCCCAAAACGCAGGGCCCGGGGTGGTTGCCCTGATTTGCCCTACTCAAGGGACGGCTCTGGCTCCAGCGACACAAGGAGCACAGTGTGGACATGCAACAGCAGTTTAATTAAAGTGGTTTAATAAAAGTGGTCTAACATTTGGCGAAAAAACTTGGCAGTATAGACATGGCCTGAGGCAGATGTGGGAGAGAGGAGAGGGGATGTAACATACCAGGCTAGTGATAGGCCCCCATCATTCTGCCATATGTGCAAAGAAGGATTTGAAAGCTGGGCGTGGCCTAAGGATGCTGGAGCTGGGCATTGCTGGGTGGAAGGAAGCAAAAGGGATAAATGGTGGCATGCAAGATAGGGAGGGGAATTTAGGCCATGTCGAGGCTACCGCTTATGTCAGCAAAACCTATGTCACTCAGGAGTATAGAAAAAAACCACCGCCCTGAACAACAAGTTTCACCAGTCTAAATGGTAGCATGCATCGCGCTGTGTCAGCAGGAGAGCTTCTCCAGCCAACATAGTTACTGAAACTCTTGGAAGTGGTTTTCTTATGGTGACGGCAAAGAGCAGCTACACGAACGATTTTACAGTGGCGCAGCTGCATTGGTACAGCTGTGCTGCTGTAAACTTGCTAGTGTAGACGTAGCTTAAGTGCAGTTGTTCATGGCAAATTCAGTTAATTTAGAGATTACTTAAATGGAAGTGAGCAATTGCACCACTTCTCCTAGTGGCCAAGAAATCGCCTAATACATATTCTCCCACTGCTATAGAGTAGCAGCACTGTCAATCCCAAGCATTCAAAAATGAATCCATTCCCCAAAATAATAAGAAAAAAATTGTCTTCTGGGCTTTTGCAAATGTAGGGTTCACTTTTTAAAATCGTTACTTGCATGGAAGCTGAGATTCTCACAATCCCATGACTCCAGGAGCTGGGGCTTTAAGAAAACCCAGAACATGGAGGTTCATCATAATCACAAGAGTTGGCAGCACTCAAATAGATGAATGCAATTGTCTCTTAATCAAAGCGATTTAAAAAACAAAACCCCTTTGTGAGAGAACATAAATTCATAGTGCAGTCAAGAGCATGAGAAAGAGAAAAGCTGTGTGAACAGAACATACTGAGCATCAGATAAGCATGTTAACTAGCCCGTCAGAAATCCCATGACTGAAATTTGTGCTGGCTGAACTATCCTGAGCTTGTCAGCATCTGTGCTGTGTCAGTTTCTGCATGGGGGAGGGAGGGCAGCTGATATACAGAACCCTGAACATATCAGGGTTTTTGAAGAGTTCAAGGAAAATCTCAGTCCAAAGACTGCAGAGGCCAGGATCTCAGGATTTATAAGTGTGAAATGGAAATTATGTATCATTGTGTCAGTTATGCAAAGATGGGCATTTTACCTCTGAGTTTGACTAATGCAGAGACAATGTCTAACATTTATTTTAATCTTCCCATCTGTTGGGTTCTGTAGGAGCTACTTTCATATAATGCAAGCAATAATAGGTGGTACTGCTGACCTGCTTATGTGATCTCGTTTGGGTGGATGGAGTGAGGTTTAAATTAGCTTTGCTCATTTCTCTTTGACAATTTCCAGTGGGTCATGATCACCCCCTTCACAGCTAAGTGAAAATCCTTTACGGAAGTCGAATGGGGCTCAATCTTGACATTGCTTCTATTCAGCATTTGTGAAGCTTCAGAGCGTGACTCTGAGATGTCGTGGCCTACGATTCCATCAGTATGCAGAAAGACCATAACTTTCTTCTTAGTGTATGTGTTTGTGTGAATCCCAGTCTAGGTGCACCTGCACATTATGTGCACGAGATTGGGATCTG